>NC_047084.1:180197806-180500836 GCF_902459505.1 Geotrypetes seraphini | reverse complement strand
CTGTTCATGATCCCCACAGGGACGGGGAAAAAATTGTCCCCATGTCATTCTCTAGTTAGGAGATATACCCATTGCTTTACTGGTTGTATTCCTTGCCTATTTAAATGGTCTGTCCTGAATGATATTTAGCAATGCATCCTCAGGGGATGAGATTACGAAACATGTGAAACATCGATTTCAGGCAAAGAGGACAGACTAATTGTTCTTCCACTTCTAAAACCTTGCAATCCTTTTTTTAAAATTATTGTTTCATTTTTTATTTTATTTGTATTTTTGTTTAGTATGGAGACTACAAGTAGAATTTATGCTATTATAGAGACCCAGTGTCAAGTTAAAAAATTCTCTCAAAAAGTGATTGATTAAAGTTGGAAAAGCATTTCAAAGGAGCAAAGCAAACTAATTGTATGACATTGGCAGCCTAAACTGACAAAGATATGAAATACAATGAATTAAAATCATCAGTTGACTTTGAGGACATGTACTAATCTGCCATGCCTAGGTGGGTGGATGCATTTGAAATGCCATCTTTATCCTATCCTAGAGAAGGATTTCTGAAGCCAGCTCTTGGAATGCACCTAGCCAGTCAGGTTTCCAGGTTATTCCCAATGAATATGCAAAGACAAATTTACATGCACTGCTTTTATTGTGGGTATCCTATGAACCTGACTGGCTAAGTGTCTCAAGGACTGAGTTGAGAATCACCCTTCTAGAGAAATCCCAGAACAGTTTTGTTATTTCTGTGGAAATCTCTTGGTAATTATCTGGGGTAGCATCTGCAGAATTAAATGGCACCTAGGCAGAACAATTATTTTTATTACACTTCTCCCTCGTTATTCGCAGGAGATAGCGGCAGAGCCGGACCGCGAATGGCAAAAAACCGCGAATATCTGGCTCTGACCCACCCCTACCTCCCTTCCACCTTCCCCTGGCATCCCGGCCTTACCTGGTGGTCTAGCTGTTTTTTGAGGCAGGAGCGATCTTCCTACGCTCCTGCCCCGTGCAGATAGCCATTAGGAAATGGCTGTGGGGAGTTCCCGTAGTCTCTCGAGAGGAACTCCCCACAGCCATTTCCTAATGGCTATCTGGACGGAGCAGGAGCATAGGAAGATCGCTCCTGTCCCGAAAACCAGCTAGACCACCAGGTAAGGCCGGGATGCCAGGGGGAAGACAAAAATATGGGATTTCTTTTTCCCTCCTCCTCCCCCCCCCAAAAAAAAATCGTGATTATGTGAAATCGCGAGTAGGAAAACCACAAATGGGGAGGGGAAGTGTAACTAGATTCTACTGATGAAAGACAGGGTAATATTACACTAGTTGAACAGATGGGTTTTTTTTCCCATTCTTGATACACTTGACAGAATACTGAAGAGTGTAGATTTCATTTAGTTTGGAATGAACAATCCAATATATTTAATCATCTCTTTATCCCATCTTAAAAGAAAGGCCATCTGCCATTTGTTTTCAAATTCCTACAAGATCAAAGGTTTCTGAATTGTCTCAATGAATGCTTTATCCCCAACATATGGGGGGGGGGGGTGATTTGTGAGAAATAGCTAAATTATCTGACTGATATTTTGGGCTCCTTTTACAAAGCCGCGTTAGCAGTTTTAACGTATGCTAAACCCGTGCTATGTGGCTAGAACTAACACCAGCTCAATGCTGGCATTAGTGTCTAGCACGGCCGGCAGGTTAGCGTGCGCTATTATGTGCATTAAACCACTAACGCGGCTTAGTAAAAGGAGCCCTTAGTGCTATTTCACCGGCCAGGAACAACTCCTGGCCAGTGAAATTGCACTTATTCAGCTAAATGCTAATATTCAGCATGAGATAGCCACTGAATATTAGCACTTGTAGCTAGTGAATAGCTGGCTATATCAAGCTGGAGAATGTTGTGAAATCAGTTAGTTTAGCAGGTTTTTTAAAAAAAAAGGTTTGGATAATTTCCTAAAAGAGAAGTCCTTAGGTCATTATTGAGATGGCTTGGGGAAATCCACTGCTTATTCCTAGGATAAGCAGCATAAAATATGTTTTAGGACTTGGGTTGGCCACTGTTGGAAAAAGATACTGGGCTTGACAGACCTTCAGTCTGTCCCAGTATGGCAATTCTTATGTCCTTAAAAAACAGTTATTTATGATGTATAATAGGAATTTTACCTCCCTAGCACTCCCTAATGTAACATTTATCCAGTCAATATTGGGATGATTGAAATCACCCATTATTATACTATTCCCAATTTGCCAGCTTGCTTAATCTCTGAAAACATTTCTTCATCTGTCTGCTCATTCTGTCCCAGGGGACAGTAGGATAACCCTACCTGTATATTCCTTTCCTTCACACAAGGAATTTCTATACATATAGATTCCACACTGCCATCCATGTCATGCAGAATGTTTATTTCATTTGATTCAAAGCCCTCTTTTTTTTTTTTTTTTGTAATATCACCTTTATTAAGCAGAACAAATAACAACACAGTCTTGAGATACAAAAACATCCAACGCAAGAACAGGAAACAATAGTCTATAAGATAAAAAGAAACATTTTTTGTCATTTTTGCCTACTACCCCTCCCTCCCTTTCCCCCCAACCCCTCCCCAAAAAATCAGGTGCGACCTAGACAAAATGTTTGTCTCCATTACCACTACGCAATGACTACCAGAAAAAAGGTAAGTAGCCCAGGTATAAAGAACAATCAATGGCCGAAATTTACATCTTGAGTAAATAGCTATATGCAGCAGGCGTTAAGAGTATTCCAAAATGGAGCCCATACATCTTGTAATCGCTGACCAGCTCGGGACTCCATAATGGGGACCATTTGATGCTCCATCTGTAATAGCTGGATCATGGTCGCCCTCCAATCCTTGTGGTATAACTTGTACCCAGGTAACACAGTGTCCCATTGATTGTCTTCCTTCCACCAGGTCTCTGAGATGCTTATTATACCTGCTTCATCATTCAGTGCTATATACTGTACTCTAACTCTTCTATTTTATTTTTTAAGTTTCTAGCATTTGTATACAGACACTACAAAATGTGTGTTTGTGTGTGGGGGGAGGGGGTGTCCTTGTATCTACAGGCTTCTGGAAGGTGAAAGGGATAATTTGAGTTCTTTACTCTGTCTTCCTCTGCAAATGAGGATCTATAAGAAAACCTTGGTTTTAAACCACTATTGTTTCTCAAAAAGGCTATGTATAATAATCTTACATAGGTGTTGCCATTTTCTTTACATACGAAGGACAGTGAAGTAATTTACTTCATGAGTGCTTGTGGTTTTTCAACACATTTATTTGCACAAAACTGTTGGTACATGATTACAAATGGAATGTCTGGTAGAAGGGTATAAGACCCCCCCCCCCCCAAATAAAAAAAAAAATAAAAAAAAGACACTTGCAATGCATACAAAATTATTTTCATAATAGTCTGCCCAGACTTTTATGACTGTAAAATAGTTGTAAGATTGCTGGATCATCCTACTTTTGTTTTCTACAGTCTTTAAATTACAATAAACTTTCACTATAGAATCATACACAGCCCTACACATTGTCTCACTATTTTCCTATCAGCCACTGCTTTGGAATATTTCTCTAACTTATAATCCTGTATCCTTTCATGTGTAATTGTCCTCTATTGATTCGGTACATTGTGTGCTGAGCATTATGGGAGTCATGAGTATTACAGAGTTGTCAGCCATCTGTAAATAACCATCTGCTGAGAGGGAGATAGTAAATCCAGTGACTGATAGTGCACTATAATTTAAACACAAACAGCTTGCCATGAACAATGAGTTAAAAACAGTAACCGGGAACTGAGGTAGCTGATTGGATGCAAACATGGACTATCCATTGGTTTCATCGATTGCCCCCTCCTAAGAATAGAACTGTGTCCAGCATGTTTCACCATTTGATGTGGTCTAGTGTCCCCTGCACAAAGCATTGCAGAAATATATTTTAGATGGCTAAGCAATAGGAGACGGCAGCTGCAAATTAAAGTACAAAACTGTAAGTTTGCCAAAATGGATGGAATTATAACAGCCTGTTTTTAATCTACAGAAAGACAACTGTAACTCTGTAAAGAGACGGTGAAAACAACTAACCAGAACTGTTTATTCCTTTGCTTTATTATTGAAATATACACATACTTCTACATCTTCTCGTGCAGAATAGAAAGTATATTTTTAGATGAGTATTTCATAATGTTATGACAGCAATCAAATCTAAACAACAGGGTGTCAGCATTCAGTGGAACTTATCCAGGTTCAATCGGCTCCTAGCAATGTTCCCGTTAAGTTATGCAGGAGTCTTCTACATATATTCTTGCCATAAGACATGCTGTTTCAATATTACCTTTTCAATGGCAAAGGACAGGCCAGTTCTCAAGGACTCCAGAGGACCTTCCTGTCTGTAATGTCTATAGGTCCTACTCCCTGGGTCCATCCCTGGATTTTCAGCATTATCTTTATAATGCTATTGAAAATCTTGGCAGCCCACTTCAGCACTCTCCAGGTAGGACTGAGGCATTATGGAAGTAGATCCTGGGCAACATGAATATATATTTAGTTAAGAACAACATTTAATCTAGTAACCGGGTAACTGCATATATAAACACTGGGTTTTACACTTTTAGACTCTCCATATGCTTCAGTAAAAAGAGGTGTTTTCAAGTTGATTTAAACTAGACTGAATAACTTTCCATTTTTAAGTCTCGTAGCAGAGAATTACAGAGAAATGCTCTGAAGAAAAGAAAAAGGTGCTTCTTATAGAACAGTGAAGAGGGAGTAGCACAAGCTAATTCAAATTTTGGTAATGAGTTAGTTGAACAGATAGGTAAGGGATTAATAAATTGGAAAGGTAAATATAGCCTATTTTATTTCCCCTTATGCTAATAGATGAGCGATTTAATTTTCACATCTCATTACTTTATTAGCCTAGATGTGATGTACTGTAGGTCGATGAGGTGGAAAAATGGATCTCCCAAGTTGAATGTTCACAGTTTGCAGTGCATTTAAAAAAAAACCAAAAACCCACAAAGCAAGAACCCAACCATTTGCTGAATAAGAAGCCTTTTGTAAAGGCTATGGGGCTCATTTTCAAAAAAAGATAGATGTCCAAAAGACAACGTAAACCAGCACTTGGACGTCGTGCTAGTCAAAACATCCAAATGGGCATTCTCAAAACAGACTTTCCAAATGTCTTTCTGGTTATTTTGTTTCCAGTGCATCTAAATCTTAAGGGGTATGTTAGACGTATGTTTTGGGTGGGCTTAGGGTGGGCATAGGACTTGGACATTCTGCAGGGATAATCAAACTTTAACAAAATGTCTGGAGCACCATTTAGATGTTTGGGACTAGACTTGTTTTAAAAATGAATAAGGATCAAAAAGGTGCCCAAACTGATCAGATGACCACTGGAGGGATTAAGGTAACCACCTTACTCCCCCAGTGGTCCTAACCCCCTCCCACTACCCAAAGATGTGAAAAAAACAGTAATTTACAGCAAGTATATCAGATTCACATTGCTCACATACATCTGCACATCAGAGCAGAGGGGCACTGTGAGGGTTACTGCAATGAACGTCACATTAAAAGTACTAGGTCAGATGTCACTATAATTTGCTTATATTTTATGGTGAGCCTTCCAAAACCTACATAAAGATGACACCTGCATGCATAAGGGCTATTGTTGTGGTGTACAGGTAGGTACAATACGTTTTGGGTGGGTTTTAGAGGGCTCACCATACAATATAAGCAGGTTATAGAGACATGTGTGCCTTGGACTTCTTATGTGACATTGACTACGGTACCTCTTAATAGTGCCCCTCTGCTGTGCTCAGCTATCTGTGAACAGTTTGCTAAGAATGCTGGCTGCTTGAATATTTGAAAAGCTTACTTTTGTGCGTTTTTCATGTAGATATTCTTTATATTTGAGAATGGCCAAAAAAGACAGATGTACTAAGGGCCAAAATGTCTAGATAAATTATTATTTTTTAAAAAATATATAGATGTATTGCAGTTTTGAAAATGAATATTTTCTCTACTGAATTTCTGGATGTCTTTTCCAAAACGTCCAAATTCAGACTAAAGTGTCCTAGCACCCACACATCCAGGGGAGGGTGGGTATATCTTTTGTTTGGTATTATTCCCTGATGGAAAATATTGGATGGGAGCGGGAATTTTATTTTTGTATTGATACTGATTGATTATAAGTGCTTATTTGATTATTATGATTTGTATTGCACTTTTTGTTGGCTTTGAAAACTAATTAAAGATTTTAAAAAATGTCCTATTGAAAATGTCCCTCTATGGTTAAAAATCAATGTATTTGCTGGCATGTACAGTGGGAACAGCTATTTTATAAATAAATAAATAAAAACAAGAAGTTAAAAAATATAGTGGAGTTAAAAAAGTCTCAAAGAGGAGCAACAAAAATGATTAAGGGGATAGAATTCCTCTCATACAGTATGAAAAAAGGCTAAAGAGGGCTCTTCATCTTGGAAAAGAGATGGTTGACAGAGGATATTATTAAGAGCTACAAAATCATGAGTGGTGTAGAATGGGCAAAAGTAAATCGATTTTTTACTTTTTCAATAATTACATGGAAATACCTTTAAAACAAATCGGAGGAACTATTTTTTTCACTCAACAAATAGTTAAGCTCTGGAACTCATTGCCACAGGATCTCGTAACAACGGTTAACATAGCTGGGTTTAAAAAATGTTTGGACAAGTTCCCGGAGGAAAGGCCCATAGTCTAATATTGAGAAAAACATGGGGGAAGCTACTGCTTACCCTGGGATCACTAGTGTGGAATGTTGCTACTGTTTGGGTTTCTTCCAGGTACTTGTGCCTTGGATTGTCCGCTATTGGAAACAGGATGCTGGCTTAGATGGATCATTGTTCTGATTCAGTAAGGCTATTCTTTTGTTCTTATGTAAAGGGAGGTATTATTCAGAGCTCTGTATGTATGCAATTCGAAGCCAGAGTTCTTTTCAAATTCGCATGCATATGCTACAAATCGATAAATGGTCTTTCGCCAAGATACATCACTCCCCACTTAAATCTTCACTGCACCAACAAGAAATCCCGCAGAATTCAGCTGTTCGCATTCCCTTCGCCAAAGCTTTGTCAACTCAAAAGATTCCTAGATAAAACCCTCGCCTTCCAAGCAGCCAAGATGAACCCATGGCTATCCCAAATGATACTCGAGGCCCCCACCTACCTCGACTTCAGAAAATCACTCAAAACCTACCTTTTCAGCAAACAAGACCCTTAACCGACCCTTCAGATAATCTCAGGGCCCCCTACCCAACTCTTCTCCTTCACGATAGCTCCTATCTCCCCCTGCTTCTCCTACCCACTTCCTTCCTCATCCACCAAGTCTGACCAAATCCGTTGTAAATCCGATAAATTTGTTGTAATTAATTCTGCCCTCTTCATCTACGAAGTTGGCTAACTTGTTGTAAATTTCCCTTTTCATCTGCCAATTTTTGGCTACAGTTGTTGTTAATCCGATAAATTTGTTGTAAATCTACAAGTCCATGTGGATCCTAATCTAATTTAATGTAAACCGCCTAGAACTCGCTGGGTATGGCGGTATATAAGAATAAAATTATTATTATTATTATTATTATTAATGCTGGTGATTATATGTACAAACAATTTTATAACCCGCATATGTGAATTCTGGCATTTATACATGTAAGTAGAAGAATTTAGAAAAATGCATGTCTGAGGGTAAAATAATTGAGCAGCTAAGTTCAAAATAGAGACTAGCAAGGGGACTGGAACCGGAAAGCACAACTGCCCCTTCAGTCATTCCACCGAATTCTAGGTCCAAACAACACATATGCATGTCTGAAAGCATTTATGAATGCTGCGAGGGAGGTTTTGGAGAAATACATATATTTCCATTGTAAAATAAAAAATACAGGTACACTTAACAGACCTACTTAAACCATAGAACATGGTCCATCGAAATCAGTGCATGTCAAAGATATACATGAGTTAGTAGCAGTTTTTCCAAAATGGCTCCTTACAAGTATACACTATAGCTGTTTACACATCTAAGTTGGCTTTCTACATGTGCAAATGAAACTACCTTTGAAATAACATCTAAAGTAGTACCTTACGTACATTAACAGTGTGATAAAACAAGTGTTTAATGTTCTTCAAAGGTTGGTGTTACCATGAATGCTTACATTGGCCCTATAAGGTAAGATCTGAGCTCTTAGGCCCAGATTCACTAACCTGCCCGATCGGGCCCAATCCAGGCCCGATCCGGGCAGGTCCGATGAATTCAGGAAAGAAGCATATGCAGATGGGGGCGATCGGAGGAACGCCCCCATCTGCCTGCATGGATCGCTGTTGTGCGATCTGCACGCATGCGCAGACCATCTGTAGATGGTCTGCGCATGCCCGTCGGAGCCACAATCTTTTTTTTTTTTTAACTTTTTACTGGACCTCTGGGCTGGCTGTTTTATTTTTCTTTTGCCCATGGTTTTAACCCGCTAGAAGCCCGTGGGTTAAAACCACAGGCTAGCACTGCGGGTCAATAGGAGGCAGATCAGGACAATGGGAGGCAGATCGGGGCAATGGGAGGCAGATCTGGACAGTGGGAGGCAGTTTGGGACAATGGGAGGCAGATCGGTGAAATGGGAGGCAGATCTGGATAGCGGGAGGCAGATCGGGACAACGGGAGACAGATCGGGGCAACGGGAGACAGATTGGGGCAACGGGAGACAGATTGGGGCAACAGGAGCCAGCAGGAGGTATTCGGGGCAGCAAGAGATTTTGTGATCAGCCAGCCCAGTCGGCGTGCCTGAAAAATAGTTTCATAGTTTATTTAAGTTTTGATTAAACGATTATCTGAAAATACAAAGCGTTGTACAAAGTATTTAAAAAATATCTAGGGGACAAACAATTTTAAATTAATTAATTAGGCATACAAGAACTGATTATTAGACATACATGAACCAAACAAACGTACTTATGACTTGAAAACAATGTTGGTGAATCGCTGCCTTGCTAGATTTGCATGCCATTTCCCTAATTTGCATGTGTGGATCGGATCGGGTGCGGCCAGGAGGTTAGTGAATTGGGTCGGGGTCGTAAAGGGGTCGCAAACCGATCGGTACACAATCGGTTTGCATAGTGAATCTAGCCCTTAGTATTTTCTGGATAAAAATTAAAACACAGATTCTCTGTGTGTGAATTGTTGAAAAACATGAAAGCAAAGTAAAATCTGTTAATAATTCTGCTGTTCCAACAAAACAACTTTGCAAGGAAGTGTCCACATATTTCTAGCACATAGTTCTTCCACATTCACACCTCAGAAAACCATCTGTGGTGTTAAATAATGAATGTTTGACCAAGCTTTGAGTTTTCCTTTACCAATTAATGTCCTTATTTAGCACTCTACATAGCTAGTGATAAGTGGTTTGTCATGTATTTCTCACCACACCATGGATGTCATAGCAACAGAAAAGACATTCTTATACCATATCATTTTTTTCATTTTGCATACAGAACTTTCCAAAGGGAAATGTGACATGTATTCATGATCAACAGGAGCTAAGAAGTAATTTAAAACCTGGAAGAACTGCCATTAGTTTTGTTAGTTCTTCCAGGAATCTATTCGTTAAATAATGAAATACAGTGTTCCCCCACGAATTTGAGGTGTCAAAGCAGCTCCTGATTGGTATAACCTGACTTTACTACAGGAAGAGGTGGTCGGAGCAGACCGCAAGTGATTTCCTTCACCCGCTGGTGCTCCAGCTGCCCTCTCCTGTCACTCTAGCTGCCGTCTCCCCTGCCTAAAAACCGCATTCGCAGTTTTTCAAAATTTGCGGGGAGTCCTGGAACGGAATCCCCATGAATCTTGGAGGAGTACTGTATTACTGTATGTGGAGTAGCAAATCTATTATCACCTACTGAAATTTAAAGTGTTGTCATTCATACAAAGAGTTCTGTATCCTTCTGCACCTTGGTTTTTATCACAATGTCACAGATATATCACCCAGCACATTATTTCAGGTCTGAGAAACTCCCCAACCCCTATACTGTATATCCTGTCTGCCCAAATTAGATTGTAAGCTCTTCTAAGAAGAGACCATCTATTACACTTACGCATTTCAGCACTATAGAAATGATAAATAATAATACTGGAAATACCCTCTTTTGGAGACATCAAATACAAATACAAACTTGAAGAACTGAAGTTAGGACCCAAAGTGGTGAACTGGGTCAGAAACTAGCTGTCGGACAGATGCCAGAGGGTGGTGGTTAATGGAAGTCGCTCGAAGGAAGGAAAGGTGACTAGTGGAGTCCCTCAGGGTTTGGTGCTGGGGCCAATCCTGTTCAATATGTTTGTGAGTGACATTGCTGAAGGGTTAGAAGGAAAAGTGTGCCTTTTTGCAGATGATACCAAGATTTGTAACAGAGTAGACACCGAAGAGGGAGTGGAAATATGAAAAAGGATCTGCAAAAGTTAGAGGAATGGTCTAATGCCTGGCAACTAAAATTCAATGCAAAGAAATGTAGAGTAATGCATTTTGGGATTAATAATAGGAAGGAACCGTATATGCTGGGAGGAGAGAAGCTGATATGCACGGACGGGGAGAGGGACCTTGGGGTTATAGTGTCCGAAGATCTAAAGATGAAAAAACAGTGTGACAAGGCAGTGGCTGCTGCCAGAAGGATGCTGGGCTGTATAAAGAGAGGCGAAGTCAGTAGAAGGAAGAAGGTGTTGATGCCCCTGTACAGGTCATTGGTGAGGCCCCACTTGGAGTATTGTGTTCAGTTTTGGAGACCGTATCTGGCGAAAGACGTAAGAAGACTTGAGGCGGTCCAGAGGAGGGCGACGAAAATGATAGGAGGCTTGCGCCAGAAGACTTATGAGGAGAGACTGGAAGCCCTGAATATGTATACCCTAGAGGAAAGGAGAGACAGGGGAGATATGATTCAGACGTTCAAATACTTGAAGGGTATTAACATAGAACAAAATCTTTTCCAGAGAAAGGAAAATGGTAAAACCAGAGGACATAATTTGAGGTTGAGGGGTGGTAGATTCAGGGGCAATGTTAGGAAATTCTACTTTACGGAGAGGGTAGTGGATGCCTGGAATGCGCTCCCGAGAGAGGTGGTGGAGAGTAAAACTGTGACTGAGTTCAAAGAAGCGTGGGATGAACACAGAAGATTTAGAATCAGAAAATAATATTAAATATTGAACTAGGCCATTTACTGGGCAGACTTGCACGGTCTGTGTCTGTGTATGGCCTTTTGGTGGAGGATGGGCAGGGGAGGGCTTCAATGGCTGGGAGGGTGTAGATGGGTTGGAGTAAGTCTTAACAGAGATTTCGGCAGTTGGAACCCAAGCACAGCACCGGGTAAAGCTTTGGATTCTTGCCCAGAAATAGCTAAGAAGAAAAAATAAAAAAAAAATAAAAAAATTTAAATTGAATCAGGTTGGGCAGACTGGATGGACCATTCGGGTCTTTATCTGCCGTCATCTACTATGTTACTATGTCAGGAAAATAATGTTCTCAGTGATGGCCCCAATGTGGTTGAACACCCTTCAGAAGGAATTAAAAATATAAAATGAAAACCAGAATGTTCAAGAAAAAAATTATGATGATACTCTTCACAGAACACTTTAGCAAATGAAGAAACATTTAGGGGGATAACAACATGTAGAAAACAGGAGGCTACCCTCCACACACACTTAGAACACTAAGGGTAAACTCACAAATACCAAGACAGACGAGTGATAATGCAGAAGCTATAGTATATGTACACAGATGGTATAAATATGTGTTATATATATTTTTAGCTCATGTATTGTTATACCTATACAGAAGTTCATGTATTTTTACACCTTTACTGAAGCTCAAATACGAAATACTTTTACTGAAGATCAAGCAAACCGTTCTGAATAAGGAAGCAATTAGGATGAATAACAACATGGAGGAAACAGTAGGCTACTACCCACTTGGAACATGAAAGGGTGAACTCACAAATAATACAAAGAAAGATGAATAAATGATGCCTTGGGTTTTTTTTTAACTTGTTCCTGGGGTTATTTGGGGCGCTAATTCAGAAAATTGCATTGCATAGACCACATCAGCTCTAGTTTCTTAGATATGGTTAAATTTGTAGTTCTGTTCCAATTGGTCAATCCACCAGGATGAAAGAAGAGTACAAGGCCATCTCTTTAGTCTTGGAAAAGATAAATTACCAAGAACATCAATGGGTGAATTGTGTAGACTTGAAGATGGTTATTTTTCTTCTTGGTCAACAAAGTGGCTATACAAAGTATCCATGCTTTTGATGCCTTTGGGATAGTAGAGCTAACCATGAACATTAGGCAAAAAAAGATTGGCATTCGAGGGAATATATGGTGGTTGGAGGACAAAATGTAATCAATAAACTTTTGATAGCATGAGATAGAATCATATTGACACACTACATATAAAGCTAGGCCTGATGAAACAATTTGTAAAGGCTTTGAATAAAGACAGTTTGTGCATTAAATACATAAGTCATATGGTACCATGGAAAACTGATGGCGGAATTTTCAATGGTCCACAGATCAGACAACTTATAAATGACCCACATCAATGAATGAAATCGAATCATGTGCCTGGTCTTCATTTGTTTTTGTTGTGAAAAACTTTCTTGGCAACAAAAAGGCAGACAACACCATTAGTAGAGGATATGTTCTTTCATTTCAACAGGATTGGCTGTAACATGAGTGTTAAAGTCCATTATCTGCACAGTCACTTAGATCGCTTTCCAGAGAACCTTGGTGACTTAAGCGTAGAGCAAGGTGAAAGATTTCACCAAGACATAAAATCAATGGAAGCCAGATACCAAGGAAGATGGGATGCACACATGATGGCAGACTATTGTTGGAATCTTATGTGGGACTGTCCTGGCAGATCCCACTCTCAAGAAGTCTTGCAAAAGGAGCTTCTTGTGTGTCAAATGACTGGAAAGTTGTATCATAAACTTGTACTTTTGGTATGAAATAAGTAGATTTTCATGTTGTACACTTTTCTTTTAATTTTTATGTTTTCTTCATGCTTAAAAATATTAATTTAAACACTACATGAAAATATCCTGATTTTTTAATGGGCAAGCAGAATGGAGGGTGGTATATGGCACATGTTCTGTATCTCAAAAACTAGAGCTGATAGGAGAAAACTGGTACCATATTTGGAACCAGCAGGTCATATATACCCAGAAACAGGTCTAACATTTGAGGCACCAAAATGAATGTTGGCCAGTGTAATAGTATATGTACATAGATGGTATAAATAGGTAAGATATACATATATTTAACTCATGCAATGTAGCAACATTACTGAAGCTTATGAACTGTAACACCTTTACCGAAGCTCATGTACTGTAACACCTTTACCGAAGCTCATGTATTGTAACACCATTACTGGAGCTCATGCAAACCGCTCTGAATAGTAGCGGTATAGAAGCTTCCAATAAATAGTAATAGCATTAAGAGTCCGATATTCAGCCAGCAGCGAGCAGCACTTTTGCTGTCTGCCATCAGTGGCCAGCAATGAATATCCAGTTTCATTTTTTACTGCAGCGACTTAACTGCTTATGCTGACATTCAACACTAACCAGTTAATCTAATCTAATCTTCTATTTCTGCTTCGCTCATACCTAGGTAGGCTCAAGGCGACTTATAGAGGGGGGTGAGGATGGAGAAGGGGGAAGAGGGGTGGGAGAAGAGAAGAGGTGGGGAGGAGGGGGTAGGGAGAGGGGAGGAGGGGGAGGAGAGGATACAGGTGATTAAGTGTAGACAGATGAGTTTTCAGTTTCTTCCGGAATATGATGTGGTTAGGTTCCTTTCTGATCATTTCAGTAAGGTCATTCCAAGTTTTTATGCCTAGAAAGTGAGCATGGAATGGAAAACACGTTTGTATTGAAGATTTATTGTGGAAGGGAGATTTATGCATATCTGCACCTAACTGCTGTGTCATGCAATATAGCCGCAAACCACAGATATTCAGTGGGAGACAGCCAATTATCTCCTTCTGAATATCTGTGGTTAGCCGCCGATATGCTTTTTAACCGGACAGGAGCCAAGTAACTGCTTTCAAGTAGAAGGGTAATTAAAGTTTCTATGAGTGTTTTTGACTTCTTGCCTTAGGTCAGCCTGAGATGCTGAAAATGTTAGGACAGCAGCTCTGTATTTTGTGAAATGGGTAATGAGACTACAGCATTTATAATACAGTTATATTATACAATTTATTTATTTAAAAATGTATATACCATATATTATCTATACGGTTTACATAGTCATAGTCATAAATGTTAAACAAACATTTTAAGTAATTATAAAAACTGAACCATAAAATTTGATCATTAATCAGATACGCAGGTAGGGCTGGTCTCAGTTAGCGCACTGGTCTTTGACCTGGGGGCCGCCGCGGGAGCAGACTGCTGGGCGCGATGGACCACTGGTCTGACCCAGCAGCGACAATTCTTATGTTCTTAATGCTTTAGCAGGTACTTACATCTTGTTATATCTCAACTCAAAAAGACACTTACAAACTTTAGCATTTTCTTAAAACCCATTCTGGCAGTGCAATATAATTGTGAAAAACCCATAAAGAGGGTTTAGTCGTTATACAGAGTCCCTGTGAATCACAAGCTGTGATTACTTTTATTTGCCGAGGTCATGAAATACATTTCTGAGTTTATTATTAGTATCAGACATATGAGGATTGATTCTTGAGAACAGAACCCTAGATAGCAATCTGAACCTTGAGCTTGAATATCATTACACCTTGCAATGGACTTCTCTGGCAGATATCACACCCTAGTTTTTGAAATCTACTCCCTACAGGGCAATAATATGTCTGTCATATCTAAATTCAATTTGAGATGAAAAAAAAAACCTTATTGCAGCTATTTTTCACTCCTAAATTCATTTTTAAGAGGAAAACGAGAATAGCTGTCAAGACCCAAAATTATGACAGTTTTCATACAAATCAATAGTTTTATCCATTTGGTCAGTATTCACTAAGGCACAATCATAGAAGTGATGCCTTAGGCAATAAAATTAAGTCTCAAAAATTTCTACCTGCTCGTGAATACAAAAATAGAATCAGGATACAGAATGCAAAGAAAGCCCTAGTAAGTCAGATCTTTATATAAAAAGAACACACTAGGGTCTAACTACTAAACTGTTTTGTATTAGATGTTAAGGAGGTTCCCAAAATTTTGGGGTGGGCTGTCATGCAAGTAAATTCAGAACAGATGGCTAGATTCACTAACGATTGCGACTCAATCACCATTGGCTGATTCTCTGACCGATTTCCCAACAGCGATTGATTCACCATTCACCATTAAGTCTCTCTTCCATCTGTTGTTTGTTTAGATGCCTTTAAAATATGGGCTTTTGGTAAATTAACTATATAAAACATGAAATGAAAAACCATAAAAATACAAATGAAAAATTATAAAAATACTATTTTCTACTGTGCACAGTAGTGGGTTTTTGACTTCTCTAGATCCTGACATTCATTTTGGTATGAGTTTTTGCTGATGACAAAAACAACGCTAGCTAAAAAAATCACCAATGATTGCTGCGTGACATATTAATTGAGGCTTTTTCTCCAGTGTTCCTGGCTTTAACCTAACCATTTCCAGATGTTGCCTAAGGATTTCTATTTAGAGTTTCTTACATCTTATATATAAAACATTTAAATATAAGTACAAATCATTTTCTTACATCTCATACATAGCATACTTCATTCATTCGGGGCCCCATTCACACATCCAACACGGTATATTGCATTCATACTTAATACATGTTATACTCCATTTTGGAATATGGAGTCTAATATGCTCTTCCTAACCGGCCTAAGTACATCTGTTATCAATTAGAACCACGAGGCTCAAAGTGGGAAATAAACAAAGACAGAGAGAGAAAGAAACATGGAAGCAGTTTCATACCTCTAGAAATGTGTCCTGATTTCCCTTATGGTCTGGCTTAATAGCAAAGTACATAACAAGAATATTATTATGCTTTTCCTTAATATTAATCTGTAGTGTGTTTTTCTGGCCTTGGCTACATCCATATTCAGGTTTTTATTCACCAACTTTTTGTACGCTTCTATTGGGCGTGGCCTTAACTAACACATATGCTTGTATCTAACTAGAGATACCCAGAACCATACAAAAAGCAGGCATTTTTGTAGAAAAACTCCACAAAATACTGCACAAACACATCTTATTCATTATCCATTCCACAGCGCCCCCTAGAGTGCCACCTCAGTGGTAGGAGAGGGGTCGGTGACCACTGGAAGAGTAAGGGGGAGTCATGCCTTAATCTCTTCAGTGGTCATCTGGTCAGTTTGGGAACCTTTTCAGTATTTAGACACTTTTAAAACAGATCTAGCTCTAAACATCTAAAAAAAAGAAAGCCTTGTATATATACAGTGGTACCTTGGAATCTGAACTTAATCCGTTCCAGAACCCCGTTCGCGTTCCAAAACGTTCGTATTCCAAGACAAGTTTTCCCATTGAAAAGAATAGAAACTGGATTAATCCGTTCCTTGGTCCCACAAACTGTGCAAGATCGGACCTACCTGGCAGAAACAGCAAGATCAGGACCCCCAGCAGCAGAGGCAGCAAGATCGGGATACCCAGCAGCAGAGGCATCAAGATCAGGATCCCCAGTGGCAAGACAGAAAGATCGGCAACGGCAGCTGCAAGTGGTGTGCAGCCCAAAGCTTCCCTCCCAGGTGGAAACAGGAAGCTGCGTCAGAGGGGAAGCTTTGAGCTGAGCACTGCTTGCAGTTTGGATTCCAAAGCAGCGTTCAGATTACGGGGCAAAAATGAAGGAAAAAAAAGTTCAGATTCCAAATCGTTCGAGTTCTGGGGTGTTCGGATTCCGAGGTACCACTGTATATATATATATATATATATATATATATATATTTATATTTATTTATTAAGGTTTAATTATTCCTGTCGAGTATCCAAGTCCTAAGCCTGCCCAGAACACACCTCTAACAAACCCCTTTAAAATTTGGAGGCACTGGAGAAAAAAGAC
Organism: Geotrypetes seraphini; assembly: GCF_902459505.1. Lineage (NCBI taxonomy): Eukaryota > Metazoa > Chordata > Amphibia > Gymnophiona > Dermophiidae > Geotrypetes > Geotrypetes seraphini. Next base: position 180,483,762 of record NC_047084.1, on the reverse strand, counting down.
CAGAAAGACATCTAAAAAGTCTGTTTTGAGAATGTCCTCTTGGATGTTTTTGACTAGTAAGACATCCAAGTGCTAATTTGTGCTATCTTTTGGACGTCTATCTTTTTAAAAAATGAGTCCCCACAGTGTCTAGAGCCTACCAGCCTAACACCATCAGGAATTTTCAAGAAAATTTGTTAAGAGGATCACAAGTCTCCATTAGGGATATACTACTAATTAGATGTAAAAATTTATAAATCCTAAGTTTTAAATTTCATTCTCTGCGGGATAGATAACGAATGCAAGGCTTTCAGCATCAGTTGAATAGTAAAAACCAGGTGGTATTTTGAGCCCAGTGAAGCTTTTTCCAACTGATGCTGCAGAAGCCCTAGAGCAGGGGTAGGGAACTCCACTCCTCGAGAGCCATATTCCAGTCAGGTTTTCAGGATTTCCCCAATGAATATGCATGAGATCTATTTGCATGCACTGCTTTCAATGCACAATCATTGGGGAAATCCTGAAAACCCGACAGGAATATAGCTCTCGAGGACCGGAGTTCCCTACCCCTGCCCTAGAAAAACTGCATTATAACAGTCTAGATCAGTGGTTCCCACTGGCCTGTCCCACTGGCCTGTCCTGGAGGACCACTAGGCCAATTGGGTTTTCAGGATAGCCTTAATGAATATGCATAGAACAGATTTTCATGCCTCTCACCTCCTTTATATGTAAATCTCTCTCATGCATATTCATTAGGGCTAGCCTGAAAACCCGATTGGCCTAGTGGTCCTCCAGGACAGGGTTGAGATCCACTGGTCTAGATAAGTTATAATGAATGCATGTAGCCAATTCAGCATCTTCCAAATATGTGCATAGATAACAAATGTTAAAGAGATGGAAAAGAAAAACAAGTTTTTACCAGTGAGTTGATCTGCTTTTGCATATTCAAAAATGACTCAAACCAGACTGAAAGAATCCAAACTTCTAATCTGGGAACAATTACCACATCACCTATTTTGATCTCAAGGCAAGAAAGGCTATATGTGACCTTTTTTTTACCCAGAACATGCCTTTTTTGTCACAATTCAGCTTTAATTTATTTGCAGTTAACCAAACAATTGAATGCCATCCTCATACATTGTAATAGTTGACACCTGAAAAGTTCACTAAGGGTTCTAAATAAACCGAATAAAACAGGTGAAATTAACAAGCTCCGAGGGACCCTTGACTTCATGTCCCAAACCCTTAAATATGAAGATCTCCAGTGTACATGCCTGTCTGAATAGCAAACTAAGGACTTTTCCTACAGGAACTTGTCATCTACCTTATTCTCCATAAGAACATAAGCAATGCCTCCGCTGGGTCAGACCTGAGGACCATCGTGCCCAGCAGTCCACTCACGCGGTGGCCCAAGTCCAGGACCTGTGCAGTAATCCTCTATCTATACCCCTCTATCCCCTTTTCCAGCAGGAAATTGTCCAATCCTTTCTTGAACCCCAGTACTGTACTCTGCCCAATTTCGCCCTCCAGTGACAGAAAAAAGATTAAAGTTATGTAAAGACTCTTCCATCAACACTGTGGACTCCTTTTACTAAGCTGTGCTAGCGGTTTTAGCGCGCGCTGCATTGCAACGCACGCTAGATGCTAACGCCAGCATTGAGCTTGCATTAGTTCTTGGCACATAGAGCGGGGTTAGCGCGCGCGGCAAGGCAGAGCGCGCTAAAGACGCTAGCACACCTTAGTAAAAGGAGCCCTGTGTCCTTGTAATCTTGTCAATAGAATATCATTCTGTGGAATAAGAAAGGAGACAAAGATGAGCCCTAAGGGACCACATCTTGGTCGAGTTCGAAAAGCAGAGACACTGGAAATAGGGCTTCCGATGTGTTGGCAAGGATCGGATGATACCTGGTGAAATCTGGCAGCCTAGCAGTGAAGTCATCTCAATCTGGACTTTAATCCGACTGTTCTGATTTTTATTTTCATTTTTTTCCAGTTTATGTTTTATTGTTAATTTCATTCATTGATTTGCCCCTTGTTTTGTTTTATTTTTAACATTTAAATTTCTCCAAAATTCTATTGCTCAACGGTTCCTCCTTTCTGCAGCTATTCCTATTTCTCTTCTTTTCTACCTTTCAAAGTCCTAGATCAATGTAATCTTGTTAGAATGTTTATTTTCTTATTTTTTCTTCTATTTCTTACTTTTATTACTCAACTAATTGTTATTTTTCCAGGTACTTCAGTTAGATTGTGAGCCTTCGGGACAGTAAGGGAATTTCTAAGTACCTATTCTTTATTTATTTATCTTATTTTTATTGTATCCTTTAATGTATCTGTAAACCTATATTACTTATAATTTTAATGCACACTATTGTCTATTTTCTATAAACCGCTTAGAATCCTAACGGAGTTTAGCGGTATATAAGAAATAAATTACATTACATTACACAAAAAGTGTGCTTTTTGCTTTAGATACAGACCTCAATGTAAACAGAAAATGATGTTCCAGTCAAAAATGATATCTAATTTGATACTGATCCATTATGAGGCAATTTTCAAAGGCATGCCCATGCTTAAAACAGATCTAAGCATGTAAATGGCCTTTCTGAAAACTACCCAACAAATACACATGAAAATTTATCTGCATTGTGCTACTACTTGTATATAAATTTGTGCACACATAGGGCTGGATTCTATAAATGGTGCCTAGGTTACATGCCACTAGACACCTTCATCAAGGACACCAAGTGGCACCTAGCCAAAATTTATTTTATTTATTTAAAAATTTATATACTGCTTTGAACCAAAGCAGTGTACAATCAACATAAAAAATGCAATAAATATGACTAGGGTACATCAAACATTAAACTCTCACAGAATATAATGCACAGAATATCCTAAAATTTCACATAAAAGCTGACACATATATATATGTCTTCAATCAATTTTTCAAAACATCCCTGGCCTTATACAAGCACATTTGCCCATTCAAACCATTCAATGCTTCACACCCATGACTGAAAACATCGACAACCCTATTTGCATATGTGATATTGTACCGACCCTATCGAAGGCCAATCTCATTCCATGTTCTGACCGTAACTCTCTTGTAGGAGAGTATAACTTTAACATGTCTTGAAAACACTCTGAAGCCTTATGTGAAACTTAATTTACCCCCCCCCCCCCTTTTACAAAACCATAACATGGTTTTTAGCGCAGTGGTAACAGCTCCGATGCTCATAAGAATTCCATGAGTGTCAGAGCTGTTACCTCTGTGGCCGGCACTAAAAACCATGCTGCGGTTTTGTAAAAGGGGGGGTATTTTTAATTGGTTAATTGGCATGGTAATTGACCATGCCATTAAAACCCAATTAAAAAATAATTAGGGTTACTCAGATATCTATTCAGTGTCTAGTGGCGCCTAGGCTGAGGCGCCCTGCGACAACTCACAATGCCTTCCGCAAAAAATAGGCATGGTTAGGAGCAGAGAATAGGCATGGTAAATTTAGTCTTTGCTAGGCCTAATAATAAGGTAGATGACAAGTTTCTTTAGGAAAACCTGGCCTAATATACTGGCACCTACCTCTAGATCACCTAGTGATGCCTAAAGATGCCTAATCACCCCTAAGCATGATTCTATAAGCAGCACCTAGAAGTTGGTTGACATTGACCAGCAGTTAAACATAAATTATCGTTAGGCACTCTTTATAAAATCAGGCCCTTAGGGGGCAATACTGTAGGTGTAACACCTATTCATATCTTGTTGTGTGCCTGAAGCATAAGTTAGGCCCCGAACCATATTCTGGACAAGACTTATAGTATCTTCAAGAACTGCAAAGACACTGAATGGTGATTTTGAGCCAATCAGGACCTTAGGTCCCTCCCACTGCATCCAAGATGCATTGGGAGGGGGAAGGCCCATCATTCTCAGCATACGGCCTTGTAGGCAGGAGGGAGTAGGCTTCCCTCCTGCCAATTTTGTAACAGGAAGATTCAAGGGTGTTGGGTGATGCTGGGGGTGTTGTCTCATTTTGGGTGATGTTGGGTGAAGTGGGGGAGGTGTTGCCTCATGTTGAGGATGTCAGGTTATGTGGGGGGATCTAGTAATGTTGGGGATGTGGAAAGAATGTTGGGGGGGTCTGGGGATGTCAGGGAAGTCCAGGATATGGGGATGTCAGTGGGAGCAGGGCCGGATTACCCAATAGGCCAACTAGGCACGTGTCTAAGGCCCAAAATAGTCAGGGGGGCCCGCTGAAGGATGACATACCAGATGGCAACAGGCCCCCCCTCTTCCAAGTTTCCAAGTTTCCAAGTTTATTGATTTTTAATATCCCGACCATCAAACAATTGTCTGGCCGGTTAACAATAAAATTAAAAAAAGAATTAAATATAGTAGTTTGTGCAAAAAAATGTCTAAGTTAAACATAAATGACAAAGACTTGACGTACTGGAGTGTGAGGGCAGTAAGAGAGGAAGGGAAAAAAGTTACATTGTATAGGTGAGAAGGAGAGAGTGGGGGGGAGGATTGAACAAAGGGAAGGGGAGCGATAAAATGATGAAAGCTTGCTAGCTGAAAGAAGAGAGAGAAAAAGAAAAAAAAAAAAAAAATTTTTACTATTTTTTTTTTTAGGTTTGATTAAAGGCATCTCGAAATAAGAAAGTCTTTAGATTGATCTTGAATTTGACTAGTTGTTGTTCGTCGCGGAGGTGTTGTGGAAGTGAGTTCCATAATGTAGGGGCTGTTATAGCGAAGTTTGTTTTGCGAGTATAATAAAAGTCTTTAAGGGATGGAATATAGAGAAGTTTTTGGTCAGATGATCTTAATGTGCGAGTGGAACTTTGAGGAATAAGGAGTTTATCGAGGAATGTAGGTTGATGTAAGAGTTTGATTTTGAAAGTGAGTAGAATAATTTTATAAGTGATACGATGAGAAATTGGAAGCCAGTGGGCTTCCTTTAAGAGAGGAGTGACATGATCATATTTGTTTTTTTTATAGATAAGTTTTATTGCGGTATTTTGTATCAGTTGAAGGCGTCGTAGTTCTTTTTGAGGGAGGCCATTAAGGAGCACGGCAACGGGCCCCGATTCAACAACAACATCAGCCTCCCCCTGGTATCGACGGACGGCAATGCAGCCAATGAAGCTCGAAGAAGATCCCACGATGACTGCATCTGCTGGAGGAAGTAAGTGACATTGGAGGGGGATGGACTGGCAGACGCACTCATCGCGGGACCTTCTTTGTGCTTCATTGGCTGCATTGTTGTCCGTCGATGCCGGGGGGAGGGCCGGCATTGTTGTCGAAGGGGGTGGGGGCCCGTTGCTGCAGGTGGGGGGCCAGCGTTGTTGTCGTCATCGGGTGGGGGCCTGTTGCCATGCAAGGAGAGAAGAGGGGGGCCTGTTGCCATCTGAAAAAAAATGGCTGCGTTGCCATTAATGCTGGCGGTTGGCTGCATTGGTTTCTGTGGATGCCGGGTGGGGGCCCGTTGCCATAGGGGAGGCACATTGCCATTGCTGTTTGGAAAGGGTGGTGGAGGGAGAGAAAGGGGGCATATGCTGATGGAATTGGTGTGTAGGGAAAAGGGGAAAACAAGGAGGACGGATACTGGATGGATTTAGGTCGGAGGGAAAGAAAGGGGCTAATGTTGATGGAATTGGTGTGCAGGGAAAGGGGGAAAACAAGGAGGAAGAATACTGGATGGATTTAAGTTGGAGGAAAAGAAAGGGGGCTAATGTTAATGGAAGTGGGGGGAAGAGAGAGAAGAGAGTGAAATGCCAGACCATGGGGGTGTGGGTGTGGGTGTTGGAGAGGGAAGGGAAGAAGAGGAGAGGAGAGAGATACTAGACATTGGAGGAGGGAATGGAAGAAGATGGATGCCAGACCAATGGGGGTAAAGGGAAAGATGGAACGGAGAGGCATACAGTTTCTGAAGTGGCATAGGACAGGGTAGTTGGGAAGAGAAACGGAGAGATGATGGACCCTGGGGTGGTGGGGAAGGAGGGAGAGATGCTGGTTGAAAGAATAGTTGAGAAAAGGACAGATGGTAGATCTGGGGATGGTGGGGTCCATTGACGAAGCTGCGGATATGGACACGAAAAAAAGGAAAGATGCCAGACCTCTGAGGGAGGGAAGGGAAACGGAAGGGGAGGACAGAGATGTAAGATGGATGGTTAGCACGGAGAAAGAAGAAAACGACAAATGGGCAGGAGACCCTGGAAAGCGAGTTATCGGAAGACAACCAGAGCCTGGGACCAACAAAAGGTAGAAAAATAATTTTTTTTTCTGTTTTGTGATTACAATATTTATTTTGTGTACACCACAGAGCCGGTGTTGGGTTGGAGATGTAACCCTATATGTCTGCTAAGACTAAGCCTTAGTCACTTAGGGGTCCTTTTATTAAGGTGCACATTTAGCGTACACAAAATCAGTTAGCATACCTTAATAAAAGGACCCCTAAGTATCTTAATTAAAAATTTTACCCGCGACTTAGCCTTTTTTCAGATTTCGTCCCCTTATGTGATTAATTTTGACACCCCTGATGTAGAGTGAGGCAGTTAGGCAATGTAAACTTGGTTATTAATACAGACATATTTTGAATAGTATTACTGCTTTTACATATGTATTGAAAGGGTTCAGAGTTAATGTCCTGGGTAAGTAGGTGGGAAGGGAAGGAAGGGGGATTTGTTCAAACATGTTTGGAGGTTGCATAGAAGAAAAACTGTGCACTGGTATGCTAATCTTTGTTTGTTTTGAATTAAAAAAAAAGAAATATAAGTGGAAATAAAAAAGTAAATATGAAAACAGATAAATGGGGCGGGGGTGGGCGGGGCGTGGGCAGGGCTGGCCCAGGGGGGCCCAGTGTACTTGTGTGCCTAGGGTCCCTCGAAGAATTAATCCTGCCCTGAGGGGGAGGGGTGTAGGGCTCTGTGGCTCAGCTGATCCTGGCAGGGGGAATCTCTATCAGCTCAGCTGGCAGGAATCTCCGAACCGGTTCAGCTGATGGGAATTCCTTTGCTGCGATAAGTTGATGGCAAGTCCTCAATGTGCTGGTTTTTTCCGCCATCTCTGGATGGTGGGAGGGGGGTCTGTGACCCCGGGGGAGTAAGGGAGGATCATGCCATAATCCCTTCAGTGGTCATATGGTCCATTTGGGCAGCTTTGGGGCACTTAGACACTACTAAAACAGGTCTAACTGCTGGCGTCTAAACTCCCTCTAGGACATCCTGGGAAAGCTTTGATTATAAGGATATAAGGATCAGATATAAGGAGTTTGATCAGAAGTGTTATTCAAAGCTAAGTTCCTCATTTATAATTCTTTGATACTACACAATTTTAATTGATTGTACAGTATATTTATTACATGCTCAGAGGAGGTGGTAGACCAATGATTATAAAAATACCCATTGAGTAGATCAGCTTGTGCTGCTCTATGGTGAAATGGGTTAGAGGAACCTGATAGGAATGTTAAGTTATCAGAGTTTTTGAGATTTTATAAAGAAAATATATTCCTATTCCATTGATATATGAGGTAGTTATAAGTGTAACGTTATTGCATATTAAGCCCCCCATGGACAGCTATAAATGCCGGCTTTTCCTTATTATGACCGGGATAGCCATGCAAATGATTACTCGCAATTGGAAGAATTGGGATCACCTTAGTTTTCCTTTTTGGTGGGCGAGCTTATGTTTAACTTATAAATATGAGAAAATGAATGCTGACATGCTGGGGCATAATAAGATATTCAAATTAGTTTGGGGTCCATTGACGTCTTTTGTAGATTTGCTATAGTTGTCCTTTATCTTTATTTTCCACTAGCTGATGCCACAGCGTTGCACGGGTATTTAATTATAGCAATAACACTGTAAATGGATTCAAATAAAGATACTTTATAGTGGTGAATGAAATTATTTTTTTACAGCTTAATAAAAAGTACAATATTCAAATTATAATTTGAAATATTTGACAAAATGAATACAATACAACTAACGCAAAAACGTGATTATAAACAACATTTTTAGTTTCACCTCCTGGAGCAAGAACATATAAATTCTTGGGTGAACCCACCCTTGAGCAAGCAACATAGAGTTGTGGACCGCGAGACCCCCAGAACATATCACCCCAGGTAGTGAGGGATCTGCATACCAAGTTTCGTTCAAATCGGTCAAGCCGTTTTTGAATTACTGTGAGAATGGCAGCTTTTTACATTTTTTCCATTGACATGAATGGGTGAAATCTGATTTTCTGTTTGTAGCTCCGCCCACGTGTGCAGGTGGGCTGCGAGACCCCCAGAACATATCACCCCAGGTAGTGAGGGATCTGCATACCAAGTTTCGTTCAAATCGGTCAAGCCGTTTTTGAATTACAGGGAGAAAGGCAGCTTTTTACATTTTTTCCATTGACATGAATGGGTGAAATCTGATTTTCTGTTTGTAGCTCCGCCCACGTGTGCAGGTGGGCCGCGAGACCCCCAGAACATATTACCCCAGGTAGTGAGGGATCTGCATACCAAGTTTCGTTCAAATCGGTCAAGCCGTTTTTGAATTACTGTGAGAATGGCAGCTTTTTACATTTTTTCCATTGACATGAATGGGTGAAATCAGATTTTATGTTTGTAGCTCCGCCCACATGTGCAGGTGGGCCGCGAGACCCCCAGAACATATCATCCCAGGTAGTGAGGGATCTGCATACCAAGTTTCGTTCAAATCGGTCAAGCCGTTTTTGCGTGATCGCGGCACATACACACACACATACATACACACATACATACCTCCGTTTTTATATATATAGATTGTTTTTCACCCATACATCCAGGGGGGTGGGAGCGGGAGGGGGGTATATCTTTTGTTTTCGTATTATTCCTGATGGTAATGATGGATGGGGGAGGGAAATTTTATCTCTTTTATAGATACTGATTGATTATAAGTGCTTGGTTGATTATCATTATTTGTATATAAATTGCATGCACTTTTTGTTGGCATTAAAAACTAAATAAAGTTAAAAAAAAAAGAAAATATATTCCTGTTCTACATTTTTGTAGTCTGATACAGTGTTATAACATGTACCAAGGCACCCCTTGATGGACAGCCTGAAAAATCAACACCAGCACTTTAAATGTTATATGAGCTCTAATAGGTAGCCAGGAAGGTGACATGCTCAAACTTATTACGACCCCAGACATGCTTTGTTCAGCTGTAAAGTTCAGTATTCAATGTGTTACACATACATGAGCATTGTCTGACAGGTGTGTCACAACAAAAGAAAGATTGAGAACAACTGGACCATGATGACACCTAGATCATTTTTCAAGGGTGCTGACCTTTAAGGCGGACCCCAGCATCTTGTAGCTATGATCTGGATAGTCTTCCCACTATGCATCAGAGAATATTTATGATTCTATACCTCTCTATGACTTCTGCTTTGCAATCAACACGGAGACACCTCTGAAGAAATGAGGATGAGGTGCTACCAAGCGCAGACAGCAGAGGAGATTTACTGCTGTTCCAGCTTTCCCCAGTCACCTAACAGAGACTTCTTGTAGAGTTGCAGACGTTGTCGGTCTTAACTAATTGTCATTTAATAGTTGCTACTATCCATCAGTTGGAGCCAAGAAAGGGCAGGATCAATTGCCTGGGACTTTTTCTGCAAGACCAGATCTCCTGGCATGCTAACAAGGTAGGAAAGGGCAGAGGGAAACAGCTGCCTAATTTCTGTTCTCCTTTCAGTCATATGCAGGATGGGAACATTTTATTCAGAAGCTTTTTAGAGCCATTCTTTGCCGCTTAGCAAAATGATTCAGAAAATGGCTATAATTTAGTACACAAATTGTAAGCGATGCATTTGGTTCAGTCCTATCACATTTGCAAAGTGTAGATTTATCTGAAAAAGAATAATTATCTAGGTTTTTCCCAGGTGTCAAGAGGCTTAAGGGACATGCAACCAAATGGTTCTAATACATGAGAACAAGAGGAGAAATGCCCATTGAAGACTTAATTTTGTTAATATATGAGGTGAATTTGTGCTCTGAGAGAAGGAAACATATATCTGAGGAGAATAAAAAAGCCTCGACCTTAGAATAGATAATGGGGGAGGGGGTATGAGTGTGTTCTTGTAGTGTTCAAGGCCCAGTTAAAAGCCCACCTCTTTGAGAGTGCTTTCAACTCCTAACTCCTCTCAGCTTGACCGGTGGTCGACTGTTGGCTTTCCCCTGTCCTTTAGTTTAAAACCTTCTCAATGGCCCTCTTTATGTTGCCTGCCAATACTCTTGCTCCTTCCTTGTTGAGGTGTAGTCCATCCTTTCTGTAGTACTTGCTTTTCCCCAGAACGCCGTCCAGTTGCGCATGAAGTCAAAGCCTTCCTCTTCACACCATCGTCTCATCCAGGCGTTGATCGCTTGCAATTCCCCTTGTCTCTTTCCATCTGCTCTTGGTACCGGGAGGATCTCGGGGAAAGCCACCTTCACCTCCCTGATCTTCAGTTTTCTTCCGAGTGAGCGGAGCTGGCCCTTCATCTCTTCCATGTCATACTTCTGTCCGCTCACATTGTTGGTTCCCACATGGATAAGCACAGCAGTGTCCTCTCCCTCTGTGCTATCTATGATCCTGGAGATCCTGTTGACCATATCCTTCACTCTTGCTCCAGGCAGGCAGGTGACGATTCTATCCTCTCTCCCTCCTGCTGTGTGGCTGTCCACATGACGTATAATGGAGTCTCCTACGATGATCCCCATCTTCTTTATTCGGAGGTTCCTTGGGGGTTGTAAATCCATGTCCATGGTGTAGGACCAATCTTCTTCCTAAACAGGCTCAGCCGACTTGAGGAAAGGAAAGAGAAAGGGTTAGGGTGGGCGGAAGGAGCGGAGAGGGACAGGAAACTTAAAACTTAGGCAAATTAAGTAAGGGCAGGTGCTTAAGATGATCTTAGAAGAATTAACTTTTAAGTTTTCAGTGTCTTTCGGAATAGGGTATAGTTGGTTTCCGTTCTATAGTCTCTGTGAGATCATTCCAGATTTTGACTCCAAGGAAGGTGAACATGGACTGGAAGATTCTTTTGTAATTGAGATTTTTTGTCAAGGGGTGGTTCAGTTGGATCCTGTTGAGAATTCTGCGTGAGCTGGACCATGCATCAGTTAAGAGTTTGATGAGTAGGACTGTTGAGTTGTCGTAGATGATGCGATGCATGATACTGGCTGTTTTGAATTTTATATGAGCTGTGATGGGTAGCCAGTGAAGTTGTTTGAGGTGGGTTGAGATGGAGTCGTATTTTTTCAGACCGAAGATGGGTCTTACTGCAGTGCTTTGAATAAGTTGCATTTTGTGGGTGAGGGTGGTATTGATTCCCAGGTAGGCGGAGTTGCAGTAATCCAGTTGGGATAGAATCATCATCTGGATAATGATGGCAAAGTGATGCTGGTGGAAGTAAGGCCTGATGAGTCTTAGCTGTTTCATGGTGAAGAGGGCTTTCTTTCAAAGATGGGATACTTGAGGTTCCATGGATAATGTGGAGTCTAGTATACAGCCTAGAATTTTAGAGGTTTTTTTTCTACAGTAAGTATGCTGCCTGATTGGAGCGTGATGCCTTTTGGCACTGCTTGTTGGGCATTGTGGAAATAGAGGACCATGGTTTTGGTGGCGTTTAGTTTTAGTTTTTGAGCGGTTGCCCATGCTTGGATTTTTTTCTATATTATCAGAGATTTTCTTGGGAGTGTTAGCTTGATTTTCTGCCACCTGTATGAGGAGTAAGATGTCATCCGCGCATGACATTATGCTCTCATCTTCAAGTTGGATGTCTCTGAGTGAGCTCATGAACAGGCTGAAAAGAATAGGTGAGAGCAGTGATCCCTGTGGAACTCTAAAGAAAGCCCTCCAGGTGGAGTAAACGCCATCTATTTTGACGGGTGTATTCTCTGTTCTTGAGGAAGTCTGTGAACCAGCACAGTACCGTATATGTTGCACCCATCTCAGAGAGTTTTGTTAGGAGTAATTGATGATCAACTGAGTCAAATGCTCTAGATATGTCGAATTGAAGGAGAATGGCCTGACGGCTTAGCAGTTGTTTGATTTTGATTAGTAAGGTCAGGATGAGGAGTTCCAAGCTGTGCTGTTATCTGAAACTGAATTGTGTCTGATAAAGGCATGAATGTTGCTCTATGTATGCTGTTAGTTGTTTGCTTATGTGGGCTTCAAGAAGTTTGGTGAGGATGTGGATGCCAGTGATGGGCCTGTAATTTGAGGGAGTGGTGAGACCTGTGTTAGATGATTTAGGAATTGGGGTTAAAGCTATTTTTCCCATTTCTTCTAGAAGGCATCCTTGGTTTAGGGATTTGTTCAGGAGGGAGTTAATTCATATACAAATAACAAATAAACAAATAAGAGTGAACAGAAATAAGAGATGCATACTTCACCGGAAAGAATTAGAATAGACATTATGTCATGTGATTGTAGGGTCAACCATTTCTTGTAGAAAGAAATAAAAGAGTTGGGGTTTTTTTGCAGTATAAAGCTCATATCTGTAGAGCAAACAAATTTGAATCCACCATCTGGCATAAGTAGCTTGTGAGAGGTCCTTCCAAGATCCACAAATGGTTTTATAATGCAGCAACGAGTAAAGAATCAAACAATATAAAATCAAAATCATTTAAAGCAGAATTGAGAGAGGCACTTTTCAGGACAATGGTTGCATAAGAAAAATGTGCCAAAACTGAACTGGAAACCCCAAAACAAACTCAGCAAGTACTGCATTTTGTACTAAACACAAGTGGTGGCATAACCATGAGAGGGGGCTGGGCCTCCCACTTTGAGCTTAGCCCCCCTCAAAATGAATGTCTCCCTTGCTGTAGCTAGAGGGATATTTTGGTTTTCCATCATCTTGGTCCCAGTTTCTGCTTTTGTCTATCTTCTACTAATTCTCGGGAACCCCGGTTCCATCTCTGTGGGAATCCCCATGGGAGTGCCGTGAGTCTGGGGGATCCCTGCAGGAGTCCCGCGGGACCCCCCACAATCCCTGTTCCCATGCAGACCTCTAGTATATCTGACCTGCTGATTCCAAAAATGGCACCAGTTTTCTCCTATCTGTTCTAGTTTTTGAGATACAGAACATGTGCCAGATACCACTCTTCACTCTGTTCGCCCATTAAAAAATCTGGATATTTTAATGTAGTGCTTAAATTAATATCTTTTAAGCTTGAAGGAAGCATATTAAAAATTAAAAGAAAAGTTTACAAGATGAAAATCTACTTATTTCATACCAAAGGCACAAGTTTATGATACTAACTTTCCAGTCATTCGACAACAAGAAGCTCCTTTTGTAAGACTTCTGAAAGTGAGATCTGCCAGAACATTCCCAGATAAGATTTCAACAATAGTCTGCCATCATGTATGGATCCCATCTTCCTTGGTATCTAGCTTCCATTGTTTTTATGTCTTAGTGAAATCTTTCACCTTGCCCTTTGCTTAAGTCACCAAGGTTCTCTGGAAAGCGATCTAAGTGACTGTGCAAAAATGGACATTAAGCCTGTTGAAATGAAAGAACATATTCTCTACTAATTGTGTGTATAGTAGTCTGCCTTCTTGTTGTCAAGAAAGTTTTTCACAACAAGAACAAATGAAGATCAGATACATAACATAAGAACATAAGCATTGCCTCTGCCGGGTCAGACCAGGGGTCCATCATGCCCAGCAGTCCACTCCCGCGGTGGCCCCCCAGGTCCATGACCTGTAAGTGATCCTTTACCTTAAACCTTTTATTCACTAATCATTTAATATTCTGTATAGTAACCCTCTATCTAAACCCTTCAATCCCCTTCTCCTTCAGGAAATCATCCAAACCCTTTTTGAAACTCAATATCGTACTCTGTCCTACCACCTCCTCTGCAAGCGCATTCCAGATGTCCACCACCCTCTGAGTGAAGAAGAACTTCCTAGCATTTGTTCTGAATCTGTCTCCTTTCAATTTTTCTGAATGCCCTCTTGTTTTTGTTTTCCCCGCTAGTCTGAAGAATCTGTCCCTCTCCACCTTCTCTAGGCCTTTCATGATCTTATAAGTCTCTATCATGTCCCCTTTAAGTTCTTTCATTGATGCTATGAAATGTAGGTCATTTATAAATTGTCTGATCTGTGGACCATCGATAATTCCTGCCTTCAGTTTTTCCATTGTAAGTCCAGGTAACATATACCTTTACAAATTGTTTCTTCAGGTCTAGCTTTATATGTAGTGGTGGCAGTCTGATTTTATTAATGGTTCATTGATTACATTTTGTCCTCAAACCACCATATATTCCCTTGGAGGCCAATCTTTTTTTGCCCAATGTTCATGTTTGGCTCTACTATCCCAAAGGCATAAAAAGCAAGGATATCAACCATATCTAAGAAAATAGAGCCGAAGCGGTCTATCCAATGCAATTTTCTGAATCAGTGCCCCAAATAACCCCAGGAACAGGTAAAGCAAAAAACCAAGGTACCAAGAATTTTGTTGTTGTTGGCCTGTATTATTACAATTCATTGTATCCTAGCTTATTCAAATATGTGATACATGCTCTATAAATTGTGCAAAATCAGCGGCCTGAATTATAGTGTGAGCCTTCAAATGAGCATATTACACCAATTTTGCATAGTTTACATTGACTACCTGTTATCCAGCGTATTGATTTTAAGACTTTGAGTTTGATCTTTAAAGTTTTGAAAGATAACTGCCCTGTAGTGTTAATCTCATTGTTTACTAGTTATCAACCAAAGAGAGCATTGAGATCTAAGAATCAGATGAATCTTGAAATTCCATCATTAAATTAGGTGAGACAAGTAAGAATTTGACACTCTATGGTGTCAGTACAGGGTGCAGTTTTGTGGAATTTATTACCAAATGAAATCAAGCAGTCATCTACTGTGATGTAATTCAGAAGTGGTATGAAACCGTTGTTATCTGAGAGAGAATATAAGTAAGTCTGTTCATTTTTTAGGTAGACTTTTGGTTTACTGTTATGCCGCCAGTCTTTGCACACACTTCTCTATGGCTGGACGGACATGTGGTTACTCATTCCCATGAGGTTCAAAATAATAGTCAGAATGGTCCAAGGCTTAAATTCAGCAATTTCTTTATTGCTCTTGCCACAAAAAAACAGAACTTGACCACAAACAGTGCTGTGGGGAGGCCCCGCAATCATTTACAATTCAAAATAATCATCTTCCTCAAAATAATCATCTTCAGCTTCAAACAGGACAAAATAATCACTTTGAAACTCAAAGTTTGTGAAAGAAAACAATCCCTCATCTCTGGAGCAAACTGGAAGTTTAGCAGAGGTCTTTCCTTTCTCTCTCTGCTGAAAGCAAGGCTTTACAAATCACTCTCTCAGGTCTGTACCCAGACAGGCGTAAGTGCTTATCATTCAAAACAAACACAAACAAAAGCTTCACTGCCTAACTCCTTCTTAGGCTTTGTGCTCCACACTAGTGCTGCCCGATTCACGATTCGAATCGATTCACCGATTCGAATCAGATGAATCGATTAAATTTTTAAAAAAATCGGCCTCCCGATTCAATGGCCGACCCTTCCCCCGTGCCTTCCTAAGGCAGGAGCTGCAGCTCCACCTCTTTCAGGCCATCCGCTGATGCTCCTGCTTGAGGGGGTCGGGTCGGTCAGAAAGGCCTCCCCCAGCTTGCCCGCTCTTGCCTCCCCCAGCTTCCCCGCTCTTACCTCCTATAAGCTAATAGGGCAGATTGCAAGCTCGCTGGTGTTATAGCGATCCCTGCAGCTGCCTATGGTCCTCAGCGGCACGTTCTTTCTACCGCGATCCTGCCCCTGCTCTGACGTCAGGGGCAGGATCGCGGCAGAGAGAACGTGCCGCTGAGGACCACGGACAGCTGCAGGGATCACTATAACACAGGGTGGAGTGTTATAGTGGGAGATCATCCTCTCTGCTGGGCCCGAGTCCTGGAAAGCTACCCCCGCTGAAAGAAGACCTGGGAGGCAGGTTCAGGCCCGGAGGATGAGCTGCTCGTCTCCCTGTACCGCCGATTCTGGCCGGGAGCCGGAGGCTGCAGGAGCCGGCACTGGAGAGCGCTGCGGACATGCAGGTGAAGGGCAGGAGCTCCTCCGGGAACCCGCCACTGCCACGGACCGAGGAGGAGGAGCTGCAGCGCAGGCGGGGAGCAGTCAGCCCCAAAGATGTGCTAATACTGCAGAGAGTCACCACCGGTCAGTATTGGGCTCTATAGCTGTGCCGCTGCCTTATTACGGGGGCCTGGGCCTTAGGATGGGGTTAACTAGCTACCTTGGGCCTTATAGGTGCGTTATTGCCTTACTGTCTCCACTGTCTCCTGGAAGAGGTGGTGGACACAGACTGTCTGAATTCAAAAGGGCCTGGGATAGGCACGTGGGATCTCTTGAAGAGAGAAAGAGATAATAGTTACTGCGGATGGGCAGACTGGATGGGCCATTTGGCCATTATCTGCCATCATGTTTCTATGTTTCTAAGACTTCTGAGGAAATTTAAAAAAAGTTATGGGATAGGAGGTAATGTTCTATTATGGATTAAAATCTGTTTAAAATATACGTTGCAAACAGAGAGTAGGATTAAATGGTCAGTTAGGGCACTGGTCTTTGACCAGAGGGCCGCCGAGTGAGCGGACTGCTGGGCATGATGGACCACTGGTCTGACCCAGCAGCGGCAATTCTTATCTTATCTTACCAGCGAGCCTACAGACTGCCCTATTAGCGTTAAGGAGGTAAGAGCGGGGAAGGTGCAGGCTGCGGGGGGAGCAGGCGTTCGTTCACGGCAGGGGTGAAGCAGGCCTTCACAGCAGGAGCAGGCCTTCACAGCGGGGAGGAGGAGAAAATGTGCCTTCGCAGCAGAGGGGAGTAGGCCTTCATGGAGGGAGCAGGCCTTCGCGCGGGGAGGAAGAAAGAAAGTGCCTTCCTGGGGGGAGCAGGCCTTCGTGGGGGGAACAGGTCTTTGTAGTGGGGAGCAGGCCTTCAGGGCAGGGAGGCAGGCCTGTGCAGAGGGAGGAGGAGGAAGGAGTAAGAGAGGGGAGGGGAGATGCCAGACCTGGGGTGAAGTGAGGGAAGAGAGAGACCAAAAATAGGGGGAGGAAAGCAGAGGAGATGTGCTGGACTAATGGGGAGAGAGGGAGAGAGAAATGCAAGACCACAAGGGGAAAGGTTCAAGAGGGACAGATACTGCTCCAAAGTAGGTGGGCAGGGTGCAGGATGGCAGGAGCGATAGTAGGAGAAAGCCTGTACCTGGGGAAGGGGATACAAGAAGTAAGGAAGAGAGAAAGAAGCTGGATATGGGAAGAGATAAGATGCTGGGCATGGAGGGAGCATAGGAACGGGAACAGTACTGGAGAGGAGAATAGGGACAGGGACACAGAAGAGAGATGCTGGATGAAAGGGTAGTTGCGAAAAGGAGAGATGGTGGATCTGTGGATGGTGGGGGTCCATCGCTGCTGCTGCGGGGGGATGGAAATGAAAAAAAGGAAAGATGCCAGACCTCTGGGGGAGGAAAGGGAAACATAGGGGGAGGACAGAGATGAAAGATGGATGGTTAGCACAGAGAAAGAAGAAGGAGAGCCTGATCAGAAGACAACCATTTGAAAAATGACCAGACAACAAAAGGTAGGAAAAATAATTTTATTTTCTGTTTTATGATTACAATATGTCATATTTGAAATGTGTATCCTTCCAGAGCTGGTGTTGGACTGCAAACGTGAGCTAGGATTTAATAGAGAGAGGAAAAATATTTTTTGTTTGTTTATTTTGTCAGGCTCTCCTTCTTTCTTCTTTCTCCGTACTAACCATCCATCTTCCATCTCTGTCCTCCCTTTCTGTTTCCCTTTCCTCCCCCGGAGGTCTGGCATCTTTCTTTTTTTTCATTTCCATCCCCCTGCAGCTGCAGCGATGGACCCCACTATCTACAGATCCACCATCTCTCCATTTCTCATCTACTCTTTCATCCAGCATCTCTCTTTTGTGTCCCTATTCTCCTCTCCAGTACTGTCCCCCTTGTGTCCCTGTTCCTATGCTCCCTCCATGCCCAGCATCTTATCTGTTCCCATATCCATCTTCTTATTTCTCTCTTCCTTACCTCCTGTATACCCTTCCCTAGGCACAGGCTTTCTCCTACTATCTCTCCTGCCATCCTGCACCCTGCCCACCTACTTTGGAGCAGTATCTGTCCCTCTTGTACCCTTCCCCTTGTGGTCTTGCATTTCTCTCTCCCTCTCTCCCCATTAGTCCAGCACCTTTCCTCTGCTTTCCTCCCCCTCTTTTTGATTTGGTCTCTTTCTTCCCTTCACTTCACCCAAGGTCTGGCATCTCCCCTCCCCTCTCTTACTCCTTCCTCCTCCTCCCTCTGCACAGGCCTGCCTCCCTGCCCTGAAGGCCTGCTCCCCGCCGCAAAGACCTGTTCCCTCCATGAAGGCCTGCTCCCCCCATGAAGGCACTTTCTCTCTTCCTCCCCGCCGCGAAGGCCTGCTCCCTCCACGAAAGCCTGCTCCCCCCGCCACGAAGACACTCTTTTCCTCCTCTCCGCGGTGAATGCCAGCTCCCCCCATGAAGGCCTGCTCTCCTCCACCGCAAAGGAACTCTTTTCCTCCTCTCCGCCGCGAACGAATACCTGCTTCCCCCGCAGCCTGCACCTTCCCCGCTCTTACTTCCTTAACGCTAATAGGGCAGCCTGCAGGCTCGCTGGTGTTATAGTGATCACTGCAGCTGCCCGTGGTCCTCAGCGGCATGTTCTCTCTGCCACGATCCTGCCCCTGCTCTGACGTCAGGGGCATGATCACGGCAGAGAGAACGTGCCGCTGAGGACAACGGGCAGCTGCAGGAATCACTATAACACCAGCGAGCCTGCAGGCTGCCCTATTAGCCTAAAGGAGGTAAGCGTGGGGAAGCTGGGGGAGGAAGAGTGGCCAAGCTAGGGGAGGCAAGAGCGGCCAAGCTAGGGGAGGCCTTTCTGACTGACCCTCCCCCCTCAAGCAGGGGCAGCAGCGGACAGCCAGCAAGAGGCAGCACTGCAGTTCCTGCTTTAGGAAGGCACGGGGAAAGGGTTGGCCATTGAATCGGGAGGCCGATTCTTTTAATTAAATCGATTTGAATCAGTGAATCGATTCAAATCGTGAATCGGGCAGCACTACTGTCGGGATATCAGTGCTTCTATCCCATCCCCCAGTCTAGGTAAGAGCCACAGCAAGCCTTCCCAGTACCCAAACAGTAGCCTGTTCACTTTTAAAGTTGAAAGAAAAGCATTTACAGTTTTTGTAATTCCAAACCTTTTTGCTGGGTCAGCAGCACCTCTATGGCTACTTCCTCTCCAGCCCCATTCTGGAGATTGCTTGCCCACTCGGGTGTAACTTCCATGAGCTAGAGCTGTTCTAATGAGGACTCTCCATTACTCTCAGCAGCATCCAACATTTTTATGTCTGCTTTCTCCTGAAGGCTGGAGCTTTCCTCCAAGTCTTCCCTCTGGCAAGCCTGCTACTTGGGTTTGGGTTCCTCTCTCCACTCTCCTCTCTGTGTAGTGGGACACACCCTGATAAGACTTTGACGACACCTCATTCCGCTTGTTAGTACAATCCTCCATCCTCAGCTTACTAGACTACTTCAATATTATCTACTTGAGCTCCACAAAAAAAACCATCAGGAGACTCAAAATGATCCAAAACACCGCGGTCCGCCTCATATTCGGCCTGAAAAAATGGGAACACGTCTCCCCTTTCTACCACAAACTCCACTGGCTACCACTGGAATCCAGAGTCCTATTCAAATTCACTTGCTTTTGCACATGGGCATTTTAGATGGCGCAGCACTGCTCTGCTCGTGACAATATGTTGTAAAACAGTGTTTGGTTTATCCCCAAGCTACATCATCCCTCACTTCCTCCTGAATCACATCATCAAGAACACCCACAGAATTCAACTCTTTGCCTACCCCTCCCTAAAACTATGCCACTCTAAAAAATTCCTTGACAAAACCTTCGCCTTCCAAGCTGCCAAGCTAAACCCATGGCTAACCCAAATGGCCCTCAAGACCCCCAACTACCTCGGCTTCAGAAAAATGCTCAAAACCCACCTCTTCCAAGACCAGGATCCTTAATGCCCCTTCCTAACTAAATAAACCTCCCCCCTCACCACCTCCCCCTTCCCACCCTGGCAATTCTGATCAAGTTGGTCTTGAACCGCTGTTACTCTGTTTTAACTGATGTGAACCACTTGTAACTCTATTTAATTGATGTGAACCGCCTAGAACTCTTCGGGGGATGGTGGTATACAAAAATAAAGTTATTATTATTATTATTATTGTTTTTCCTCACAGGTGCTTCCTCTGTGTATTTAGTATGGTCATTAATCTCCAGGGACCCTCTTTTCCTTTCCCTAGAAAACTTCAACCCAAGGTCCGGTTTGACAGCTAACCTCTCTCCTGTTAATGTGAGAGTTTTTACTTTTACCCACATCCCGGTCATTCTCGTGGGTTTGGGATGCCCTGGCACCTTCTGGGCAAGGAATATAGGTCCCTTTCTGGGTCTGCTTAGGGCACATGGGCATTTTAGATGGCGCAGCACTGCTCTGCTCGTGACAATATGTTGTAAAATTTTCTGTGAGAACAGCTGTAGAATATAAATTTTATATGAGTTTTATTTTATATGTTGTTTGTTTAAACTTGATTATGTATGTTTTTGTGGAACCCGCTCAGAACTATGGATGTAACGGGATATAACTTTTTAAAATAAATATATATTTATTTATTTATTTACATTTCTTATATACCGCTTCTGTACTACACTTCTATCCTGAGTGCACCTCCCTATTCTACTTTACTTCTTGTATATTTCTATTTCATTTCTCTATTCCTCTCTTTATGACTCCAATTCATCAAGTTTTCAAGTTTTATTTAAAATTAGATATACCGCTTAAAATAAATTGTCAAAGCGGTATACAATGTTAAAACTATTAAAACCAAAGGGAAGACATCAAATAACAAAACTTTGCAGACTTACATGATACAAATTGGAATGAGGGGGAAGTACAATTTATGATAGGAAAGAGAGAACGTAAAAGGTCAGTACATTCTCACTCCCCCCAATCTCACTCCCTTTCTCTCTCCTCCACACAGCACAAGTCCTCACTATCCTTCTGCTTTTCATATCCCCTCACCAGCCATCTACCTTATTCTCTGCACACAAGTTCAAACATTCTCTTCCTTCCATTCATCCATCCATCTCCTTTCTCTTTGAGCACTTCCCATCTTCATCATTGCCGTCATTATTTCCCTTTGCTTCTGCACTCTATCCTACTCCTTCTTCTGCTTACCACTGGGGATGTCAATCCCAACCCTGGCCCTCCATTCCATCTGCTTCCTGGCATGTGTAACCACCCTAAACTTATACATATTCCTCTCATTCAATTCTCCTCACTCCCTTTTTCATGTATCTTTTGGAATGCTCACTCTGCCTCCAACAAACTGCCCTACAATAATGACCTCTTTATCTCACTGTCCCTCTACCTGTTTACTCTAACTGAGACATGGATTGGCCCTGAGGACTCCACTGTAGTTGCTGCCCTCTCCCATGGAAGCTACTATTTCTCCCATACAGCAAACCCTACTGATCAAGGTGGAGGTGCTGGGCTTTTTCTTTCTCCTTCTAGATTCCAACCTCTTCTCCCACCTCAATCACACAGCCTTACCTCATTTGAAGTCTACTCTGTCTGCCTATTCACTTTTCTACCTCTCTGACTAGTGGTCATTTATCATCCTTCCCAACAAGCCCCCTTCCTCCTTTCTAACCAAATTTGACTCCTGGCTTTCTGGCTTCCTTAATTCATCTTCTCCCTCCCTATTACTTAGGGATTTTAATATTCATGTGGATGATCTCTTTAACACTTATGCCTCTAAGTTTCTTACCTTATATCCTTGGAAGAAAGAGGTCTCCTTGGAGGAGAACATCACCCTGGTGATCCTATAGCCAGGATCTGCTCACCTGGAGATGAAATATCCTCTTGCACCAAGGATCTATTTCCAGGGGCTTCTGCCCAGAAGGGAGGCGTCAGGACAGCTGTTGTAGTGGGAGATTCAATTATGTAGATTGTAGATAGCTGGATGGCTGGTGGGCATGAAAATCACCTGGTCACTTGCCTGCTTGGTGTGAAGGTGGTGGACCTCACACATCAGATAGTGATGGGGAGGAGCTGGCTGTCTTGGTACATGTAGGTACTAATTACATAGGAAAATGTGGGAGGGAGGGTCTGAAAGCCAAATTAGGCTCTTAGGGAGAAAACTGAAATCCAGATCCTCCAGGGTAGCATTTCCAGA
This sequence comes from Geotrypetes seraphini, assembly GCF_902459505.1. Classification (NCBI taxonomy): domain Eukaryota; kingdom Metazoa; phylum Chordata; class Amphibia; order Gymnophiona; family Dermophiidae; genus Geotrypetes; species Geotrypetes seraphini. Next base: position 180,461,494 of record NC_047084.1, on the reverse strand, counting down.
AATGCTCCCATTCCATGCGCAGATCCCAAGAGGCACATAGAGTTCCAAAGTCTCAATTCATGATTGATATGATGGTGCAGGGTTGAGGGATTTAAATTTGTTAGGAACTGGGAACAAATTGTTCCCAAATTTGTTAGGAACTACCTTCTGGGAAAGGGGGAGTCTATTCCAAAAGGATGGACTCCACTTTAACCAGGATAGAACCAGGCTGCTTGCAATAACATTTAAAAAGAAGATAGAGCAGCTTTTAAACTAAGATTGTGTGTGGGGGGGGGGGAGGGAGAGCCAACAGTTGCCTAGGAGCCGATAGTTTGGTGTGGCGTATCCTTGAAGGATGCTGTTGAATCAGAACACTTAGGGAGTCCCAATAGAGAAGCTTCAATAATGGTGCAAGAAAGCCAAGAGTGCTTAAGAGAGAAGCAGAGTAAAGATGTCAGTTATCCCTGTCATCTTCTCAGCATGCTGTAGATATAAGGAAAAACACAATTTGAAGTGTCTGTATACAACTGCTAGACGTTTAAAAAATAAAGTAGGAGAAAAAAAGTATATAGCACTGAATGATGTGGTAGATATAATAGGCATATCATAGACCTGGTGGAAGGAGGATAATAAATGGGACACTGTGTTACCTGAGTACAAGTCATATCACAATGATAGAATAGTTCAAATTGGAGGGCGGGTTGTGCTATATGTTAAAGAGGGAATTAAATCAAATAAAATAAACACTCTGCATGACACAGATAGCAGTGTGGAATCCATAAGGTTATAAATTCCATGTGTGAAGGGAAAGAATATACAGGTAGGTTTATACTACCGTCCCCTGGGATAGAATGAGCAGACTGATGAAGAAATGTTTTCAGAAATTAGAAAAGTTGGCAAATTGAGCAACAGTATAATAATGTATGATTTCAACTATCCCAGCATTGACTGGATAAGTGTTATATCAGGGAGTGCTAGGGAGGTAAAATTCCTCAACGTCATAAATGACTGCTTCTTGGAACAACTGGTCGAGGAACCAACACAAGAGGGAGCTATTTTAGATCTGTTCCTTAGTGGAAAGCAGATTATAGTATGGGTGGTAACTGTGTTGGGTCCGCTGGGAAGCAGTGAACATAACATGATCAAATTTCAGCTAACTGGAATGATGTCACTAATGAAATCTATTGTAGTGGCATTTAATTTTTGCAAGGGTGACTACGATAAAATGAGGGAAATGGTTAAAAAGTAGCTAAAAGGTTTTATCGCAAAAGTCAGAAGTGTAAATCAGGTGTGGATGTTGTCGAAAAATACCATTGTGGATGCCTAGACCAGATGTATTTCAGGTATTTAATAAAAATGATAAAAAAAAAAAAAAGGTAGAAAGAAGAGAAAATAAAAGCTGGCATGGTTAAAAGAAGTCAAGGAGGCTATTATACCAAAAAAAGAAAATCCTTTAAAGAATGGAAAAAGGATCCCAATGAAGAAAATAAGAATATACATAAGCATTGGCAAGTTAGATGAAAAGCATTGATAAAGAACGCTAAATAAGAATATGAAGAACAACTTGCCAAAGAGGCAAATCTCATATTTTTTAGGCACATCTTTGAGGAAATCCATTGGACTATTGGATGACCAAGGAGTAAAAGATGCACTCAGGCAGGGTAAGGCCATAGCGGAAAGACTGAATGAATTCTTTGCTTTGGTCTTTATGGAAGAAGATGTAAGAGATCTACTTGAACTGGAAATGGTTTTCAAGGTTGTTGAGGTGGAGGAATTGGAAAGAAATCTCAGAGAACCTAGAAAACGTACTAAGCCAAATCAACAAGCTACAGGTTAATAAATCATCTGAACCGGATGGTATATATCCCACGGTACTGAAAGAACTCAAACATAAAATTGCTGATCTGCTGTTAGAGATCTATAACCTGTCACTAAAATCACCAGTAGTACCTGAAGATTGGAAGGTGGCCAATGTTATGCTGATTTTTTTAAAAAGTTTCCAGGAGAGATCCAGGGAATTATAGACCAGAAAATCTAACCTCAGTGCTGGGCAAAATAGTGGAAACAATTATAAAAAATAAAATTGTGGAAAATGTAGACAAACATGATTTAATGAGACAGAGTCAGCACGGGTTTAGCCGAGGGAGGTCTTACCTCACCAATTTGCTTAACTTCTTTGAAGGTGAGAATAAACATGTGGCTAAAGGTAAGCCGGTTGAAGTAATGTATTTAGATTTCCAGAAAGCTTTTGACAAAGTTCCCCATGAGAGGTCCTGAGAAAATTAGAGACATTGGAATAGGAGGAAATGTTCAATTGTGGATTAAGAATTAGTTATTGGACTAAATGGACATTTTTCTCAATGGAGGAGGGTAAATAGGGGTGTGCCGCAGGGATCTGTTCTGGGACCAGTACTATTTAACTTATTCATAAAAGATCTGGAAATGGAACTACAAGTGAGGTAATTAAATCTGCAGATGACACTAAACTAACATAAGAACATAAGAAGTGCCTCTGCTGGGTCAGACCGGAGGTCCATTGTGTCCAGCAGTCCGCTCGCGCAGTGGCCCAACAGGTCCAGGACCTGTGTAGTAGTCCTCTATCTATACCCTTCTATCCCCTTTTCTTTCAGAAAATTGTCCAATCCCTTCTTGAACCCTAATACCGTACTCTGTCCTATCACACCCTCTGGAAGCGCATTCCAGGTGTCCACCACCCGTTGGGTGAAGAAAAACTTCCTAGCATTGGTTTTGAATCTGTCCCCTTTCAACTTTTCTGAATGCCCTCTCATTTTTTTAGTTTTCGAAAGTTTGAAGAATCTGTCCCTCTCCACTTTCTCTATGCCCTTCATGATCTTATAGGTCACAATCATGTCCCCTCTAAGCCTTCTCTTCTCCAGGGAAAAGAGCCCCAGTTTCTCCAGTCTCTCAGTGTATGAAAGGTTTTCCATTCCTTTTATCAAATGTGTCGCTCTCCTCTGAACCCTCTCGAGTATCGCCATATCCTTTTTAAGGTACGACGACCAATATTGGGCGCAGTATTCTAGATGGGGACACACCATCACCCAATACAACGGCAGGATAACTTCTTTCGTTATGGTTGTAATACCCTTCTTGATTATACCTAGCATTCTATTTGCTCTCTTGGAGGCCACTGCGCACTGTGCCGACGGCTTCATTGTCTTGTCCACTATTACCCCCAAGTCCCTTTCTTGGGTACTCTCACTCAATAACATCCCTCCCATTCGTATAGCTGAACCTCGGGTTTTTGGTTCCTACATGCAATTCAAAGTTGTTAAAATGCATGTAGACTGAAAAACTTCAGGAAGATTTTAGGAAATTAGAAGAGTGGCCATCCAAGTGGCAGATGAAATTTAATGTGAACAAATGCAAAGTGATGCACATTGGAAAGAATAACCCAAATCATAGTTACCGGATGCAAGGGTCCACCTTGGGGGTTAGCGCCCAAGAAAGGGATCTGAGTGTCATTACAGACAATACAATGAAACCTTTCACCTAATGTGCGGCAACGGCCAAAAAAGCAAGCAGAATGCTAGGAATTATTAAAAAAGGGATGGTTAACAAGACTAAGAATGTTATAATGCCCCTGTATCGCTCCATGGTGCAACCTCATCTGGAGTATTGCATTCAATTCTTGTCTCCATATCTCAAGAAAGATATAGATCTAAAATTGCCTTGAAGAAGTGGATGCAAGCATTAGATGATGTCATTTTAAATGGAAAACTGCTTGGATTTTCACGGTTGCAACAAAAATTCGGTATTTCAAAATTTCAATTTTATAATTGGTTGCAGCTGAAGCAAGCCATTCAGAAAGGGTTCCCTGATTGGCGTAATTTGAAAATTTTTTATAGTTTGCAGTTTCTCTACTTTCAGACAAATATGCTAGGACATCAGGCCGCCATGTGGTATAAATTAATTTCCGAATTTGTGAATAAGAAACCCAAAAACGCGCTTAGAGACATTTGGAGCATCGAGATTAAGCAATATATTTCTGCATCTCGATGGCCACACATTTGGTCTTGGAGAATAAAGTGTACAGTGTCAGCATCTATGAGACAAACTTGTTTTTTTTTGTTACATCGTTCTTTTTGGACCCCAGTTAAATTGAATAAGTTAGATAATTCTAGGTCTAATAGATGCTGGCACTGTCATCTAGACGTAGGTACTTTGGATCATTTACTATTTTATTGTCCTATGATTCTGAGCTTTTGGAAGTCAATTTGGGGACATATTAATAATATTTTAGATTCTGAGATTCCTTTAACTTATGAAGTAGTGATTTGTGAGACTATATTGTATGCTAAAGATCCCTTAGATAAACATAGGAGGCGATTGTTTTTAATTATGACAGGTAGAAACATAGAAACATAGAAAAATGACGGCAGAAAAGGGCCAAAGCCCATCAAGTCTGCCCACTCCAGTGACCCTTCCCCCATGAGTTTGCTCACCAACCTCCTGCCCTTACCTCATTAGAGATCCCACATGAATATCCCATTTATTTTTGAAATCTGCCACGCTGTTGGCCTCAATCACCTGCCGTGGGAGTTCATTCCAATGATCGACCACCCTCTCAGTGAAGAAATACTTTCTGGAGTCACCATGAAATTTCCCTCCCCTGATTTTCAGCGGATGCCCTCTGGTGGACGAAGGTCCCATAAGACGAAAGATATCCTCTTCCACCTCGATACGACCCGTGATATATTTAAATGTCTCAATCATGTCCCCTCTCTCTCTTCGTTCTTCAAGTGAGTACAGCTGCAATTTATTCAGCCTTACTTCATACGGAAGATCCTTGAGCCCCGAGACCATCCTGGTGGCCATCCGCTGAACTGACTCAACTCTCAGCACATCTTTCCGGTAATGTGGTCTCCAGAATTGAGCACAATATTCCAAATGAGGTCTCACCATGGACCTGTACAGTGGCATTATGACCTCTGGCATCCTGCTGATAAAACCTCTACGGATACAACCCATCATTTGCCTTGCTTGGAGAAAGCCTTTTCCACTTGATTGGCAGTTTTCATGTCATCACTAATGATTACTCCTAAATCCCGTTCTTCCGTGGTCCTAACTAAGGTCTCACCATTTAACGTGTAAGTCCTGCACAGATTTCTTTTACCCAGGTGCATCACTTTGCATTTTTTAGCATTGAAGTTGAACTGCCAAGTCGATGACCATTGTTCTATACAGCTATACAATTGATTATGCGAAACTGGAAAAATTGGGACCGTCTAAATTTCACATTCTGGTGGGCAAATTTATGTTTAATTTATAAATATGAGAAAATGAATGCTGATTTGTCAGGGAATATAAAAATTTTTAAATTAATATGGGGCCCACTGATGTTTGTAGAATTATTATAGTTTTGAATTTGTTGATATATTAAATGCACATTCTTTGAATTTAATTTTTGAATTTTTTTATTGATTGATGGGGTGGATTGGATTGGTTTGGGTTTTGAATAATTAAATATTTATATAGGTGCTTACTATTTCCTTATAAAGATGAAAAATATGCTATTTGCACTTTTTGAAGGATATGAATATATTTCATTAATAACTATATAATAATTTTTTGATGGGAAAAATGTGTTGATCTATTTATATATTGTAAGGATTTTAAGTGATGTATAAAGTGTAAAATGAATTTTTCTTGTATTCACTTAATGAAAGTGTTAAAAATGAATAAAGATATTTTAAAAAAAGAAAGAAAGAAAGATATAGTGGAGCTAGAAAAGGTTCAAAGAAGAGCGACTAAGATGATAAAGGGGATAGAACTCCTCTTGTATGAGGAAAGACTAAAAAGGTAAGGGCTCTTCAGCTTGGAAAAGAGACAGCTGAGGGGAGATATGACTGAAGTCTACAAAATCCTGAGTGATATAGATCGGGTACAAGTGGTTTGATTTTTTACTTTGCCAAAAATTACAAAGACTAGGGGATACTTGATGAAGTTACAGAAAATACTTTTAAAACCAATAGGATGATATATTTTTTTCATTCAGAGAATAGTTAAGCTCTGGAACGCATTGACAGAGGTTGTGGTAAGAGCAGATAGCGTAGCTGGTTTTAAGAAAGGTTTGGACAATTTCCTGGAGGAAAAGTCCATAGTCTGTTGTTGAGAATGACATGGGGGAAGCCACTGAATCGGTAGCATGGAATGTTTATACTATTCGGATTTTGGCCAGGTACTAGGGACTTGGATTGGCCACTGTGAGAACAGGCTACTGGGTTTGATGGACCTAGTAAGGCTGTTCTTATGTTCTTATGTTAGCTGTATAACCAACTTGTCTTAAGTTTAGCCTCCCATCTTTTTATCCCAGTGCACTCTGTACAACCCATCTTGCCCCTATCTAATATCTGCATTTTACCCCTTGGTTATAGGATGAGTTGTATTATAGAATAGTTGTAGTGTCAAATCTATGCTATTTGAATGTTCTTATTTGTGCTTATTAGATGCTGTATAAGCATAATCTTTTTTAATGTGCATTACATCGCTCTCATTTGAATTTCAGTGCTGTTAATAAGTATATTTTTGAAACTGTTTCATGGTAGTCCTATTATTTTAACTTTACCTCATTTGTATTATGTCTTTTACTAGTGTTATGCTGTTAACAAAATTGTAAGTTTTATGTTGTTATACCTGCTGTTCACTGCCATGGGTGGTTAATAAATAAGGTAGAACAATAAATAAATAAACCACCACAAAGGTGGTTAATAAATTTAATAAATAGACCTGAAGGATTCATTGATCAGAATAGCTCAATTTCTACCAACAATGTTTGATCTGAACATCCTTTAAGATGAATATTGAGGAACTGCTTTAGAGAGGTGAAACTGATGATCTCTATGAAATATTCAAACTTAGACTCTTCTTGATTTATTTATTTTGTATACCGTTCTCCCAGGGGAGCTCAGAATGGTTTACATGCATTTATTCAGGTACTCAAGCAGTTTTCCCTCTCTGTCCTAGCGGGCTTACAATCTATCTAACGTACCTGTCTGTGAGTGCGTAATAACACCTGCACTAAAAAACATGAATTTAAGAAGTGCAATGCTGGGTTAGAAATAGTCCATCAAGCATCTAGCGTGCTGTCCCTAAAATTCTGAATGAATATTGATCTGCTAGTTCTTAACAAGATTAATTCCTTGTTCCAAGTGAAGTGAATAAATGACTAATCAATTAGTTGGAAACAGCACCTGAACAGAAAAGTTTATCAAGTTTATTATGCAATTTGATTAATCGCCTATTCTACATTCTAGGCGATATACAAACATAAATGAATAAATAAAAACTTGGAATAATTATTACATAGACAAAATAATATTACATAATTACGAAAACTTACAATCATGAAACACTAGGAAATATATATTTAAAGGGTTACATTCTGTATCAAGTTCTATATATCAGGATTATAACAAAGGGAAGGGAATAAAGTACAAATGAGAAGATATAAGGATAAAAAGGTATGTAAGATCATTATTAACTAAAAACGTCATTGAAAAGGAAACTTTTAAGCATCGTCTTGAATTTAGCTAAGTTCTTTTCTTCTCTAATATAGAGAGGGAGATTATTCCAAGATTGTGGGGCGGTCTCTGAAAAAATATTAAGCCGTCTAGTGTTAATAACTTTCAATGAGGGAATAGCCTCCTCGTGTCAGCTGAGGCTGGTCAGGGTGAAATGGATGTGTAGGGGTTACACCACATTTCTATTGTCATCAGGCTGCCAGGGTCTAGTGGAAGGTACAATATTTCTTTTGTATTCGGTTGCTAATGAAAGAGGAGGTAAGTATAAAACATCTGATCCTCACATAGGGCATTGGGATGGGAGAGATGAATGTGGGAAAATGAGCGCACAGTCAAATTTTATCCCTGCTATTTGTAAAATAAACTAAACCAAAACTTAGCTTTATATACCGGGTCATCAACCAGAGGAAGCTCAACTCGGTTAACAATAATTAAAAAAAAGAATACTAAAGGAAAAACAACAGGGAATTACAAAGGATTAATTTTCAAAGTGTTTAGCAAATAAAAAAGTTTTTAAAGATTTGCGAAAGAATTGAAAAAGACTAGGGCTTCTCAAAATTAAAGGGAGTTCATTCCATAGTTGAGACAATTTAAAAGCCAAAGAATTGCTAAAGTTCTTGACTCTTTAAGTTATTATTATTTTCTAGAAGGGAGGAAGAGTTTGAATTGTTGAATATCTCTTGCATAGGAAAATCTGTAAACATTCCATAGCAGAGGAACAAGAGGAGTAAAAATAGCATGTAAAATTTTGGAAGTGATGCATGCACATTTAAATTGAATCCTGAAATAAACCGGGAGCCAGTGAAGGCTCAAAAGCAAAAGAGTCACATGGTCAAATTTGCTTTTTCCCAAAGATCAACTTCGCAGCGATATTCTGAATCAATTGTTATCTTTGAAGACAGATCTTGTATATCACTTGTATTTACCCCTGTTATTTGCATATTCACACAAATTTAGCCTGAATGTGGTAAAAGTACAAGAAATATATTTTAAGATTCAAGCTAGTACCTTGCTATGGCTCTAACCCTCGTGTGTATCTATCCGTTTGTAGTTGGTTAAAACTTCAGAATATGGATCTCATTTGATCTAAATCAGGGGTAAGGAACTCCGGTCCTCGAGAGCCGTATTCCAGTTGGGTTTTCAGGATTTCCCCATTGAATATGCATTGAAAGCAGTGCATGCAAATAGATCTCATGCCTATTCATTGGGGATATCCTGAAAACCCGACTGGAATACGGCTCTCGAGGACCAGAGTTCCCTACCCCTGATCTAAATTCTCAAGTAACGTGCATCATTTTCATGAGAATTTGGCACGATACACAGGACATAGAAAAAAAATGGAAAGCATGCTTGCTCCTACAACTTATTTTTTCTTGAATGATAGATATTTACCTGTGCAGATAGCACTGGTCTGCAAGTTGTAATTTTCTTAGAAAGAAGAAAAAAGAAAGCCCTCTCCCTTGTGCTTTTTCTTTTTATACCAGTTTGTGTATGTCAGGCAGCCAGACATCAGTTCTGACTAATTGCTATGCATCACATAAACCGAGGCCCCATTGCTCAAAAACAAGACAGATGCAACAAATCACAGTTTTACTCAACCTTCTGCTTCTCAACCTGCCACAGAAATAACTTATTATATTGCCAAGGAATGAATAACATTATCACCTGCATCATGGAAAAGAGAACCACAAAGTCAGTGGGTTGGTTTTGGGGTTTTTTTAGGACATATATATTTAAGAATTCCATCAAGGTAAAAGTGAAAAAATATCAAGCATTCCAAGTATTTAAATATGAAAGGTTATTATTACTACTAATCATTTCCTTTACTAGACTGTTTTTAACCTGAAACAACATTTAAAAATCTCTCAAAATTTAGTTTGTTTCCCTCATGTCATCAAAAGACATCTTATTAAAGAATAGTACATAGGCTGCACAGCTGAACAATGGGGTGCACTACAGTTCAATTTTACACACATAGGGGAAAATTCTGAAATGTGGGCGGTAAAATCCGATGGGCCGCTATCGTGGCCACTACTGTGACAATTTCAAAAAGGCAAACCATTCTTTAAAAAACTGCACATGCCAATGAGGTTGGCGGAGAGTTGCGGAGGTTTGCTAAATTTGCGTGTACTGATTGCTGGTGATAGCAATCGGCACATGCGCAGAATAAACCCACAAATAAAATCAAACAAATTGAAAATTGGCAGGAAGGATGCCCACTCCCTCCTGCTACCAACATCAAGCAACCCCCCTGAAACCCCCTGGCAGCAGTAGGGATGCCCACTCACTCCCACCACCAGGCAACAGTCCTCCGACACAGCCCCAGGTCTCCAATGACCCCCCGATCCCCTTACCTTGTTTAAAAAGGCCAGCTGGAGGGATGCTTACTCCTTCCGGCCAGCAGACCTGCCTCTTCAAAATGGTGGGACCTTCCCCTCCCCGGTGCATCTTAGGATGCACCGAAGACTGGCCTAAGGCTCTGATTGGTCAAGGTTGCATAAGGCCCTTCCCAAGCACATCCATGGAGGGGCCTAAGGCTCTGATTGGACCAGACGCCTAAGGCCCTTCCCAGAGGAAGGGTCTTAAGCAACCTGGGCCAGTCAGAACCTTAAGGCACTCCCCAGTGTATCCCAGGATGCACTGGGGAGAGGAAGGCCTGCCATTTTGAAGAGGCGGGTCTGCTGGATGGAGGCTTCCCTCTGGCTGACCTTCACAAATAAGGTAAGGATGGGGTGTTGAGGGGGCTGTCACTTGGTGGCGAGAAGGAGTGGGTATCCTTCCCACTGCCGGGGGAAGTATTAGGAGGGGGACTGTTGATTGATGGCAGGAGGGAATGGGCATCTCTCCTGATGCCAGGGGGAGTGCCGGGAGTGTTGCTTGGTGGTAGGAGAGAGTGGGAATCGCTCTCACTGCTGGGGGGGGGGGGGGTTAGGGGATGTTGCTTGGCAGCAGAAGGGAATGGTATTCCTCCCACTGCCAGAGGGGTTGCTTGACAGCAGCAAAGTTTTTTGGCAGATCTGAGCAGTGTCAAGCCTTACTTTCCTGTCAATGTCTGAGCCAATCAGGCACTAACCAGAAGTAAGGGTACGACAGCTCAGACCTGCCAGAAAGTTTTTCTCGCAAATGTAGAACAGCGAGGTTAAGGAATCACCTGGCAATAATAATCGCTTGAGGTGCTCATTTATATATTAATGACCTGGTTGTAATACATTTGCATGGCAGAGTCGGAGACTGATAGCTTTGAAAAGACCACGGTAAACCGTTTTGATAATCTGCCAGTATAACACATAAACGCTAAACCAGCTGGAATTGGTTTAGCAACCACATTAAAGTTTTGAGAATCTTCCCCTTAGGAGGGAATTCGGTAATTGGCATTCAAAATTCCATGCCCCTCCCCCTCCCACCCAAAAAAATTGGCAGTCAGCACGATTTTATAAAGGACACCAAGTGCTTTATAGAACATCAAAACATAAGAGTTGCCATACTGGGACAGGCTGAAGGTCCACTATCAGACCCAATATCATGTTTCCAAAAGTAGCTGATCCAAGTCACAAATGCCTCTCCATATGTTTTTCTGAGATGTGGTAACCATACAGCGAAACAAAGGCATTATGATAGTTTTGCTTTATTCTTTATTCCTTTCTTAATAATTTCTGGCATTCTGCTTTACTTTATTGGCTGCTGCCACACTAAGGGTTCCTTTTACTAAGCTGCGCTAGCGGTTCTTATGTTCTTAAATTTGTCAAAGGCTTTCTGATAATTTAGATACACTATATAAATTGTCTTAACTTTATCCATGCTTTTAATCATGCCTTCTAAAAACAAAAACATTAGCAGATTAGGGAGGCAAGACTTCCCTTGACTAAATCCATTTTGACTCTGTCCCTTCAAACCATGTTTGTCTATGTATTCAGTATTTATCATTAATAGTTATCATTTTGCCAGTATTTATGTAGTTTCTTAAGAACATAAGAATAGCCTTACAGTATCAGTCCAATGATCCTTTTAGCCCAGTATCCTGTCTTCACAGAGGCCAAGCCAAGAAACAAGTACCTGGCAAAAACCCAAATAGTAGCAGCAGCAGCAGCCCTAAAAAAACAACTGACATTAGGTTATCCAATCTCCTGTCACTGTAGATAATTTTAATAATAGATTACAATACTAGTAAAATATCTTATTTCATTTTTGAGTTCTTTTAGTTCTCTGGGGTGCACACCATCCAGTCCAGGTGATTTGCTGCTCTTTAGCTTGTAAGTTTGGCCTGAAACATCTTCTAGGTTCATTGAGATTTGTTTTGGTTCCTATGAATCATCATCTTTAAAAACAATTACTGATATGAGTAGCTCTTTTATGAGGGGCTGTTGAAAAGTTCTCAGTCCAACCAAGAAGAGAATAATGTGAAGCCGGGAAACTTACAAGTTATTCCACACTTTTCTTGACACTTTTCATTTCATGTCATTGAAACTAAAAGTGTCAAGTAAAGTTGGGAATAACTTGTAAGTTTCATGGCTCTACATCATTCTCTTCTCGGTTGGGCTGAGACCTTTTCAATGGCCCCTCATATATCTTCCTCTGTAAAAACCAACATACAGAATTAATGCGATCTCTCTTTTAATGGCCTTATCATTTCTGAGTATCCCCTTTTAGTGTGTGGTAGTCTATTGGTTCAGCTGACTCTCCTACAGGCTTTCTGCTTCTGAAAATGATTTTTATCATAAGTATTTGCCTCTGTAGAAAGCTCCTCTTTGAATTATTTCTTGCCTTCCTTATCGATGTTTTGATCTGAATATTGTGTTCAATTCTTAGACTGTTTCCTGTTATTTTCATTGGAATCCTTTTTCCATTTTTTGAAATATGTTAATCTAATCTATGGTTTATATTCTGCCAACTCTCCTGGGATCCAATGCAAATTACAAAATGATTATGAGGGGGTGCTGAAAAGTTCTCAGCCCAATCAAAAAGAGAATGACGTGGATATAGTTCAGTCAATGATCTGAAACAATGTCAAAACACAGAATTCTTTTTCTGCAAATTGTCACTTTACAAAATAAGAGAACACTCTTTTCAGCTACAGTGGCAAAATAATGCTCAAAATTTAGGAAGTTGGTTGGTTGGGCTGAAACTTTTCAAGACCCCCCTCATATATACAAATAAAAGCCAATTCATAAGAAGTAAAAAAAATAAAAATAAAAGGATAAAAATTTGCTAAATGAAAGAGGTTTTTAAGGAGCATCTTAAAAAGTTTAGGGCTCCTTTTACAAAGGCATTTAGCGATTCCCATGCAACAAATGCAATGAAGCCCATTCAATTCCTATGGGCTTCATCTCATTTGCAATGTGATAATCACTAGCACAGCTTTGTAAAAGAAGCCCTAAGGCAGTAATTGTATATGAATTGCCCAAAAGTTATGTACCAAAATAAGCACCATTCAGCGAGATTCAAATAAAATTGGGTGCTGTTTACTGAATCACGCTGAGCGGCACCTATTTTGGAGACGCCCAATAAATAGGCCAGCTCTAGGTACAACTAAAAGTTAGGTGGCCATGCAAGCGCTTAATTAAGAGCAGCGATTCTGTAACAAGGTGCCTAACACAAAGCCATGCTCACACCTAAAATGCATAGCACCTATTTTTGTTGAAGGCTGCCTAAATTTTTAGAGCTGCCTTGTTACAGAATCGCTTTTTCTTGCTAGGCGCCTAAGTTTCAATTATTGCTGATTAAAAAGCTTAATTGAGCTTCTAATTCAATTTAGATAGACGCTTATCTAGTTGGACGCCTCTAAAATAGGTGTCTAACATTAGGTGTTGGTTACAGAATGTGGGCCCTAATGTTCTAGGTAAAATGTTCCTAATTGTTATTGCATGATAACTAACAAAGCCTTCAAGAAGTTATATATAGTTATATAGTTATATTTCACAGAAGGGAAAAGTATGATAGGGACAGAGCATAAATGCAACATTCCAGAGTTAGTTGAAATGGGTTAGAAGTGAATTAAACATTCTGGACCCAAGTCCTCCAACAATTTATAGATGATGCAAGCCAATTTGAATTCTGTTCTTGTAGAATCTGGCAACCAATGCAATTTAATCAACAACTGAGTAGCCCTATCAATTTTATGACAAAGAAAAATCAATTTAGCTGCTACATTCTGCAAGGTTTGTAACTTGGATCTCAAATGTTTAGTGATACGAAGTATAAACTTTTACAGTGGTCAAGGTGAGGAAGAATCAGGGCTTGAACTGAAAGAAAGAAAGAAATGATCTTCAGAAAACAAAGAACATATTGAACATAATTGATGAAGAGGCCCTTTTTCCAAATGGTGATAAAAAGTGGCCTCAGCGCATGCTTACTTGGGTCATTTCCATTTGCTAAGCCATTTTTATTGTGTAGGTAAAATGACAAATTTCTGATTTTTGTCTATTATTAATAGCCACACATCAATTTCCCCATTAGCACATGGCCACTAGCCCTCCTCCTATTTTGTAGGCAGTAAAGGCTCCTGTGCTAACTACATGCTAGCCAATTAGTGCAAAACATGCCTACTCTCCACTCTTTGACTTTTGAAACACTTGGGTAGCATGCATCGATGCCAAAATCACCATGGGATGCCTGAGTGTACCCTATGGTAAGCCATTTTAAGATAAGCAAACAATGCTTAGCACAGCTTTGTAAAAGGACACCAAAGTTTGAAAAAAGCATAATTTATTTGAAGTCCCATAGTAAGCCGTGAATCAGGTATAAATCCCAGAACTTTAATGGTTCTATGATGAACACAGAGAGTAGTGCCAGTTCGCATGTGGAATAGGATTCCAAGAATTGCTCAGCCAAAGTGCTTCGGGCTGTCCTTATTTAATTTAAGGCCAAGGGATCTGCTCTAATTTCTGACATTCTCAGTACCTGTATTAAGCCTAGAAATGGTAGTATTTAAATGTTCAGTTGCAGGAATTAGCAGAAACATGTCATCAGTATAGGAGTAATGATAAATATTTACAATTGGCGGGCTCCTGACAAATGACACCAGTCACACGTCACTCAAACTACGACACTGTTTTGAGAATTGCGATCTGCATTGAAGATAGGCACCGGAAATGTAGGCCAGGATTTCACAGGCCTACATTTCTGGTGCCTGTCTTTAATATAGAATCATGCTTGGTGGTGCTGAACATCAACCCCACCCATAACTACGCCTCTTTTGATGTTCGGCGCTGGTAGCCATCTGTATAGAAGCAATTCTGGGCCTTTCTTTGTAAGCACCTCAAGGCACCTAATTATATTCCTAATTAATTTGTAATTGTTTTTAAAGGCAAATTAATTGCCAATTAAAATACTTAGGTGCCATTCGGGCACCTTAAAGCGCCTTCAGAATGGCGCCATTTTGAGAATCCAGGCCTTAGTGTACCCAAACTTCCTCCAAAAGAGCACATATAAACATTAAACAGAAGCAATGAAAAAGTAGAAACGTGTGAGATTCCACAGATGAGTGAAGCTAATGTTATTTTGTCTAGTCTTCAAAAAAACCTTTAACTATTTCAAAACAACCCCCTATATACCCAACATACATAATTTCATTAATAGAAACATAGAGACACGATGGCAGATAAAAGCCAAATGGCCCATCCAGTCTGCCCATCCGCAGTAACTATTATCGCTTCTTCTCTCCAAGAGATCCCATGTGCCTATACCACGCTTTCATGAATTCAGACAGACTTTGTCTCCACCATCTCTTCCAGGAGACTGTTCCATGCATCTACCCCCTTTCTGTAAAAAAGTATTTCCTTAGATTACTCCTGAGCCTATCACCTCTTAATTTCATCGTATGCTTTCTCATTCCAGAGCTTCCTTTCAAATGAAAGAGACTTGACTCATGCATATCTGCACCACATAGGTATTTAAACGTCTCTATCATATCTTCCCTTTCCGCCAAAATATATATATTGAGATCTTTAAGTCTGTCCCCTGTACCCCTTATGATGAAGACCACGCACCATTTTAGTAGCCTTCCGCTGGACCGACTCCATCCTTGTTATATCTTTTTGAAGGTGTGTCCTCCAGAATTGTACACAATATTCTAAATGAGGTCTCACCAGAGTCTTATATATGGGCATTAATACCTCCTTTTTCCTACTGGCCATACCTCTTCCTATGTACCCTAGCATCCTTCTAGCTTTCACCGTCACCTTTTCAACCTGTTTGGCCACCTTAAGATCATCACATACAATCATACCCAAGTCCTACTCTTCTGTTGTGCACATAAGTTCTTCACCCCCTAAACTGTACCGTTCCTTTGGGTTTTTGCAGCCAAAATGCATGACCTTGCATTTCTTGGCATTAAATTTTAGTTGCCAATTTTCAGACCATTCTTCAAGCTTCGCTAGGTCTTTCCTCATGTTATTCACACTATCCGGGATGTGTACTCAATTGCAGATTTTGGTATCATCCGCAAAGAGGCAACTCTTACCTGACAGCCCTTCAGCAATATCACTTATAAAAATGTTAAAAAAAAACAAAAAAAAACAGGCCCAAGAATAGAACCTTGGGCACAACACTAGTAACATCCCTTTCCTCAGAGCGATCTCCATTGACCACCTCCCTCTTTGGGTTTTGGCCAGGTACTATTGACCTGGATTGGGCTATTGGGCTTGATGGAGCTTTGGTATGACCCAATAAGGCTACTCTTATGTTCTTATAATACAGCTTATCATATAGCCAAGGGGCCTCTACTGCTATTTATCATTTCTATAGCACTGAAAGGCGTATGCAGCACTGTACATTTAACATACAATAGACAATAGTGCAGATATTAGATGTAGACAAGAAGAACAGAGTTCATTGGAATAAACATATGAGTGGCTAAACTCAAGGCAATCAGTTCCTTATATCTTGTTTAACTCTACAAGTTACAGTATGTATAGCAAGCTAGTCCAGGTGGAAAATGAGTGTATAGTCAGTCACCCTATACAATATATTGTACTAAAGAATTATTCTCTATATTAAAACCCTAAGCGTGCATGCGCACTTACAACGCCGTGATCCCTGCCTCCGTGATTTATGACTCCGTGGCCATGTTCAATTTGTGTCGCATGCGTCGTGTGTCACATGCAGCGGCATGCAATGCATGCGGTGGCTTGTGGTACATGCGGCGGTTTGAGTGGCAGTGAGAGCAATGGTAGGAGGGTGTCCGGCCTGGACGAAATAGACAGGTTGCAAGTGCTTCAAGGCGTCTGCTTGCTACTGCTGCACAGGGAAGTGGAGGGTGAGAGGGAAAGGAGGCTGCTTTGGGGGGAGGGGTGTGCTGGGGGGCAGGCAGAAGACAGAAGGGGGCCACGGAGAGAAAGACAGGCATGGCGCAACAGAGAGAGATAGGCAGGCAGGGGGCCAGGGAGAGAGACAGAGGCCAAAGCGAGAGAGACAAAGAAAAAGACAGACAGACAGCGACCAAGGAGAGAGAGAGAAAGACAGACAGGGGGCCAGGGAGAGACACAGACAGAAAGAATGACAGACAGACAGGGGGCCAGAGAGACAGACAGAAAGACAGACAGACAGACAGCAGCCAAAGAGAGAGAGAGACAAAGAAAAAAAGACAGACAGCAGCCAAAGAGAGAGAGAGAGAGAGACAGAAAGAAAGACAAACAGACAGAAAGCAGCCAAGGAGAAAGAGAGAGAGAGAGAAGTCCATTTATCCCATATATTCTTGAATTCTGTCACCATTTTTATCTTCACAAACTCCCACAGGAAGGCATTCCAGGTAGAGAATGATATGGGGACAAATTTGCCCCTGTCCGTGCAAGAATTCAATTTCTCGGTCCCTTCCCCATGAGTTTTGTCTCTGTCCCTGCCCCATTCCTGCAAGCTGTGCTTTAACTGTACAAGCCTTGAAAACTTATGATTTTAAAGTGTTTGGAGCTTGTGCAGATGAGGACATAACTTGCAGGAATGGGGCAGGGACAGGAAAACAAATCACTGAGACAAGATGGGAAAATGAGTTCCCGCAGGGGTGGGGGGAAATTTGTCCCCCTGTCATTCTCTATAGGCATCCACCACCCTTTCTGTGAAAAATATTTCCTGACAATGCTCTTAGGTCTCCCACCCTGCAGTCTCAACTCAAGACCTCTAGTTCTACTGCTTCCCCATCTCTGAAAAGAATGCATTTGTATATTTACATATTTAAGTATTTAAATGCCTGTGTCATAATCGCTCTATCCCTCTTTTCCTCTAGTATTCTGACCTATGGATGAATTTTATTATCTATAGGATTTAATAATTTGTTTGCAGTTTTGTTGAATATAATGAAAAGTATGCATTGCTTTAAGCTTTTCAAGCTAGAATACAAAATTTATTCCCCCTTTTATGAAGCTACAATAGGGTTTTTTATAATTGCAGGCTGTAGTGGTAAAAGCTCCAATGCTCATAGGAATTCTATGAGAGTTGGAGCTTTTACCACTGCGACTGCTGATAAAATAAACATAACGTGATAAAATAAACCTAACTCAGCTTCATTAAAAAAAAAAAAAATTGTCAAATGAGCTAATCAAAAACCTTATAAACCCTCCCCCCAAACCCATCACTAATGCTAGTCTTCAATTTGTGTAAGATCACTCTATCTATCAACTCTGTAAGCTCCCTGGGAATGCCCAGGCCAACTCTTTTTGTAAACCGCCTAGAACTGAAAGGTATTGGCGGGATAGAAAACATTAATATAATAAAATAAAAACTACTGAAAATTGCCTGCAGACACGCCTATTTTTCCTGTGGTACTTTTTCTAAATAATTTCACATTTGTAGTTTTTAAAAATTATACATATTGGTAGCAATCTCACCACCATAGCATCTCAGGTCCATCTTTCAGAATACAGTGATACCTTGGAATCCGAACGCCCCAGTACTCAAACAACTTGGAATCTGAACAAAAAAATTCAAGCACATTTTGCCCTGGAATCTGAACGCTGCTTTGGAATCCGAACGCCCTGCACATTGTTCGTGTGTGTTTGTGCCCCAGCATCCGAATGCTGCTTTGGAATCTGAATGCCCTGCATGTCGTTCGTGTGTGTTTGTACGTTACCCCAGTGCTCAGGCCACCCATACGTCGTTCAGTTCATTGTTGGAAGCTGTAGTGAAACCATCTCATGTGATTTTCACCTTTGTATAGTGAAAAATACTGTACTGCATAATTATTATTTGTTAATATGTTACCTTAAAATTCAGTGTATTTACTGTTAAAATTTGAGTTCATGGGACTCAGGAACGGATTAAGTTCGGATTCCAAGGAATCACTGTATATGAAAAAGTATATAGACTATGAGACAAATGCACGCACTTGAATCTGCAATATTCAAATAGCTGTTTACTCATGCAAATTGTCCTTCCCAAAGATAAATAATGCTCTCAATTGCTAGTTAAAGTTTTGCAAATATCATACTCAACTTTTGGAAGTCAATATGGGGACAGATTAATATCATACTGGAATCATCAATTCCATTGACATATGAGGTAGTCATATGTGGAACATTATTGCATATTAAGCCCCCCATGGACCGCTATAAATGCTGGCTTTTCCTAATTATGACCAGGATAGCCATGCAGATGGTAACTCATAATTGGAAAAATTATGATTGCCTCAATTTTCCTTTATGGTGGGCGAATTTATATATAAGAAAATGAATGCTGACATGTTGGGGGCATAGCAATTTATTTAAACTGGTTTGGAGCCCGTTGACGTCTTTTATTACTTCATTATAGTTGTCTTTTGTCTTTAATTTTTGTTTATTTCCACACACATCCAGGGAAGGGTTAGAGGATGGGGGGGGGCTATTTCTATCTTAATTTTAGCTCTTTGAGTATATACATCCAGGGTGGGTGGGAGGAGGGTGGGATTACATTACTATTTTAAATAGGGAAAGGTTATTGAAAGAATTTATGGGCTCCTTTTACTAAGGTTCGCTAGCGTTTTTAACGCATGCACAAGATTAGCATGTGCTATAGCGCGCGCTAGCTGAAAAATTACTATCTGCTTAAAAGGAGGCGGTAGCAGCTAGCACACGTGGCATTTTAGCACGTGATATTCTGCGTGTTAAGGCCCTAACGCACTTTTGTAAAAGGAGCCCTATGTATATGTGTTTTTATTGATTAGTCATTGGGTGGGTGGGTGGGATAAAATGGTTGCTCATGTATGTTTTTAAGATGAATGTGCTTTTCTTGATTTATTGTATGTTTATATACTTGTGTATTGCACTGTTGATATTTGGAAAATCAATAAAGAATTTAAAAAAAAAAAATTTTGCAAATATCTTTAAATTTTGAAAAGAGTCAGAATAGCCCCTTTACCTACAGTGGTTTTTGGAGAAACTCAATATTTAGCTGCTATTTGTGTCCAGGAAGTTAAAATTATTGGAAGCAAATCAACCAATTAGTTAGGATTTAGCTTTGAGGCTGAGTTTCTGCCAAATCTGTAACCCTTTTGATGTGGTCCTTTTGACCCTGGGCGTGGCAGCCTATTAGAATTGGCTGGATGTGTGGTGGAATGGGCAAGCATGACAAATAAAATAGCCATTATATTTTCCTCCCATTGCTCTGGATTTACTAGTCAGGGTTTGATTTATAAGATAAGGACCTAATCCAAGGGCAGAGGAAAAGGGTTTATGAATGGCTATATAAAATTACAATTGAATAAGCCAGAACACAAACCAGGTAAGACAAATATGGGATAATATATTGACCTAAATATGTGTTTTGTGCTGAGGTCACTGGAAACAGGAGTAAGTCTTCTCTCAGGTCACTAGAATTAATATATAAGCTCTGTTGAAGACCAGAGCAGATACAACCAGGCTGTAGCTTAGTTTTATGAAGTTCCATTGTTTCAATGTGTGCCCAGTCTGGTCTCCAAAGACCTGTGGCAGATAAGGTTTGGCTTTTGACCTGGTTGCTATAGAGATGGACTTTACTTCTTACTGCAGAGATTACATTCCAGGGGAGGGGGTTACCTCTGCTTTTTTGTAGGGTAAAGTTAGAAATTCTAATCGGATATACAAAATGCATATATGATGAATTAAATTTTAGTAAACTATTAATGTAGGAACTTTCATATTCAAGGGTTCAGATTGAAATATAATAACCTCTAAAAATTGTACTGGAGGATTCATATAGGAAAACGTAGGGTTTGTGGGAGTGGATTGGCCACTCCCCTTCTCTTTCACTGAGACACAGGATTTTCAGTGCATGCTCTTAAGTGACTCAGGAACATGGGAGCAGCAGTTTGACTGTTAAGGAGAAATGATTTAAAGCTGTGTGTATGGATAATTTTTCCTCTGTAAGTATATTGTAATACCTTTTCTTGGTTTCTTCTGTATCTTTCTTTATCTTAGTATTAAAATGTAACTTTTAGGAATTCTTGTGTGAGGGAGACAGACCCTCCCCCAATATGCATGCAAGTGCCTTATATGGTGTCAAGTATTCTTGACCAATTATATGCAGGCAGTAAAATATCGTCATGTATTAGGTATATTTAAGTGAACCTAGCAGAATGGAATTTTGAGGGCGTTAAGTCAGGGAAGTTGCATTTACACTCTCTGACTTGCAAGGTTCCTCCATTGTACAAATAAATGCCCTGAAACAGGATGTCTGTTAAATTTTAATAAACAATATTTTATCAGAAATATTTGTACAATTATCATCATTTCAGTGCATCTATGAGCAGGGTAGAACCAAAACTTTGCTCACTTTGTGATTATCTTGAAGTCCACTTCATTTGGAAGGATCAGATAAGCAATAGATTTTGTAACATCTACTTTGAAATTGCCCTGCTCAGTTTTATACTAATCTTTGTATTTTCTCTTCATTTAATACTGTATATGCAGATGTCTTACTTTTTCAATTAGAATTCTCAAAATAATTCTTCCCGATATAGTCTTTTTTTTTTCTCTTCCAGGAATTTAAGCCACTTAACCTAGCATGGCTTCAATTTTCTACTCAACAGAAATAAATTTTTCTTCTGCTGTGTTTTAATACTTAACTCCTCTTTTCTGCGATCTTCCTGAGCTATAATGAAATGGTGGGATTCAGATTAAACATTATCAGAACTGATAAACTGACTGAAATTTCAATTAAAATGTAATTACTATATCACATGATAATTAAAATATCATATCATCCTAGTGTTTGTACACTGATATGAATATATTTCTATTGGAAATAAATTATATAATGATTCACTAGAAACCATTTATTTGCTATTTTATCAAGGATTTCTGGTAATTTACATATTTTCAAGAATTCAGTACAAAGAGAGATACAGTGTTCTCCCGGTCATTCGCGGTTTGCAGTCCCGTTCATTCGCAGTATTCTCCGACTGGGACTTCCTGTGCTAAAGTCAGGCTTCACCAATCAGGAGCTGTGGGGCAAGAGGACTTGGTCGAGTCGGGGAAGGTCAGGCTCGCCGAGGCAAGAGGGCTTGAGCTTTCTCTTGAACTGGTTGTAGTCGGGGGTTTAGGGTGCCGCCGGGGCAAGAGGGCTTGGACTCCCTATTGCCTCGATTGAGTCGGGGAAGGTCAGGCTCGCCGGGGCAAGAGGGCTTGGGCTCCCTCTTGCCCCAATCATAATCAGCGGGGCCAGGAGGGCTTGGGCCCTCTCCTGGTCCGATCGTTGTAGAGGGGGTGGATTCTGTAACCAGTGTTGTTTTTGACAGACACCAGTTACAGAATCCAGATTTTAGGTGAAGGACTGGCTCCTCCTTTACCTAAAAGCTCTTGTTTTGGGCGTTTAGGAGTTAGGCATTTTTTAGGTTGATTATATGTTGTTAGTGTAGACGTAGTGGTGGTCTGGACATTTAAACAGCTGAACGTAGACAGGCCATTATGAAAAAACAAACAAACCATAAAACACAGACATTTCTTTATTTAAACCTCTTGCTCTACCTGTTCAGCTCCTTTAGGATGGATAGAATTTAAATCTGAATGAGTTATACTATTGTATAGTTTACAAATATTTTGTGGCTTCAACTTTGTAAAATGAACAAGCTCATCTAAATTTAAAAAGGTACCAAGTCTCTCTATGTGATTTCTCATTTGCAAGGCTAATGGAGTCTGAATTCTATTTCTACCTCCAGTGGCTTTAATTTATAGATAATACATTGCCATCTTCTACAATATGTATCTCAAGATAAGTCTGGAAATATAGGATATCTGGATAACCTACTTAATTGAAATTCTCATTTGCTTTTAAACAACTAGAAAATTTAGGGCTCCTTTTACGAAGGCGCATTAGGGCCTTAACGCGCGGAATAGTGCGCGCTAAATTGCTGTGCATGCTAGCCGCGACTGCCTCCTTTTGAGCAGGCGGTAGATTTTCGGCTAGCGCACATTATAACACGCGCTAATCCGGTGCGTGCACTAAAACGCTTAGCACACCTTCGTAAAATATCCAATACCATAAAAATACTGGGTATCACTCTAGATACACACCTAACCATGGCTGACCACCTTACTGGTGAAAAAATGTTTTTACACGCTGTGGAAGCTAAGGACTATTAAAAAATACTTCGACACAACATCCTTCAGGTTGCTGGTACAATCGCTGATCCTATCCATCCTTGACTACTTTAACATCGTCTACTTATTCAAATTTGCATGTATCTGTTTCAAACAAGTCTGGGGTCTAGCACCTTCCTACCTGCAAACACACTTCATTCTGCACATCCCCACACGAACAACCAGAAACAAAAATATTTTTGCATACCCAAAGATCACAGGCTGCAGATACAAATCCTTCCTGGATGGAACCTTCATGTTCCAAGCGAATAGACAGTAAGTCTGGCTGAGAAACTGCATAAATGAACCCAAACTGACTTACAACGCATTCTGAAAGTAAATTAAAACCGCCCTATTCGACAAATTTATTGACTAAACAGACGACCCTCTCTCACTATGATATTCCCCGCTGTAAACGCTAATTCAGTCTCTCAGGTAACTCCAATTTTCATGTATTCTTTACCCATGGAACTCCAATTAGTATGTAACTTTTCTATTTTATGCTTCCTGTTATTCGCTGACTGTCCAGCCTTCTTTCAATGTGAACCGCCTAGAAGTCGTTTGACTATGACCGTATAGAAAAATAAAGTTATTATTATTATTATTATTATTAAAAGGAGCCCATAGTTTTATTCACTAGCAAGTGCTAGTTATTTGCATATGAGCTGAGTATGCCTTTTAGAGTTACATCCACATGATAAAATTCAGTTTCCTTTCTCTGTTCACTGAAATAAAATAAATACAGATAGCATGAAGACATATTTATTTCTAGATCTCATTTTCTGTATTTCAGCTCAAAGTAGAACATAACAATATTTCAGGTATGAAAAGTACAATCTTTCTATTTCATATATCAAGAATAAATAGATAAATGTCTTTATAGCTGTCTGTTTAGTAATATGCTAAAGTTTGGGCACCCTAGTCAAACTCTACACTTCAGTGAATTCTTATGTTAATAGAGGCTGACAAAACTCTCCATATTATACAGTTTGAGGGTAATTTTATAACAGGATAAGAGGGTAAAATTTCACCTACAGTAGAATCCTGATTAACTAGTACTCAAGCAACTGGCACTCTCATCCAACTGGCAAAAAAAAAAAAAAAAAAAAAATCATCCCCGAAGCAGCAACAGTGGTCCTGAGCCGCAAACCCCCCTCCCTCCGACCCTGTAGCAGTGGCAGTGGTCCTGAGCTGCAAATTCCCCCTCCCTCCCTCCAGTCCCAAAGCAGCGGCAGCAGTCCTGAGCTGCAAACCCCCTCTGTCCCTCCCTCCCTTACCCGAAGCAGCAGTGGCAACCAGTCAGCAGAGGTAGTGTTGAAAACAGGCTGCTCGTAGCCAGCCCCAGCAGGGCCTTTCCTCTGATGTGTCACTTCTAATGCAGCAGAGAAAAGACCCTGCCAGGTCTCGCCAAGAGCAGCTTGTTTGCTACTACTACTATTATTATTAATGATTTCTACTTACAGCTACAGCACTGCCTCTGCTGACTGGTTGTTGCTGCTGCTTCAGTAAGTGAGGGGGTCCACGAGGCCAGACCCACATGGAGGGAGGGCAGATAGGGGTATACCATAAGTTTGTGGGAGGAGGGGGGTCTAGCAGGATACAGGGGAAAGGACATGGATGGATGCTGAACCCATAAGTTAAGGGAAAAGGGGGAGAGAAAGTGACCCAGAAAGAAGTGAAGAACAGATGCTTGACCTACAAGTGGAGGTGGGGGATGATTGAATGAGGTGGGAAAGGAGACAAAACTATTTATTTACAGTAACTCTCAAACAACCAGAAATTACAGTTATCCAGCATCCACCAATCCCCGTGGGTGCGGAATAAATGAAAATCTACTGTATTTAGGTGCTATTTTTATCTTTTAATAACTTTTATTTTTAAAATGAATATCAAAGTACTAATGCATATGGAATTACAAATCCAGTGCAAACACAGTAATGAACAGTAACGAACTAATATTTCACCATCCTACTGCCCCCTCCAATGAAAACTCTTCCCCCTCCAAACCACCTACAGCACCCTTTCACCATTCCTACCTCCAGCTCAATCAATCCTTACTGCTACTCAGCTGGAGCTCCCATGACCTCAGATTACTAGGAAACCGGTATGAGGTCCCATTCATTACCCCCACAGCAACCTCTCCTTCGCTAACCCAACCCACTGAGATGTATGCTGAAGTCCAAACCCAGTCCATATTAAATCCATATTCCATTTTTTTTTTAAATCCTGTATTCCACAACCCCCAGCTTTAAAACAATGATCCCTGGTAAACTTTATATTAATTGAAATTAGATAGAGGAAATAGCCTCAGAGGAACATACGGCATGGGTACTCTAGATTTAGCGTATCAAACAGTTTTCTCCTTCATGGAAATTAATTTCATAGTACCCTCAGACCTTAGTGTCCTCCTCGGCTGATATACCTCCCACAGAGTTTGAACGTTCAATGGAACAGATCCATACAAGTTCTGATGTATCACTGATAACATTTTATAACGAACCCTTTGCGACATTGGAAGCCAGTGCAGTTGTTCTAGCACAGGGATAATACGTTCTCTACGTCTAACAAGTGACATACCGTAGGTCTGCACTTGGCAACTGGTTCCTGTCTTCACACAGCATTTCAAATGTCTTATGTTGTCGGATTGTTCTAGATTTGCCTTTTAGAATTTTGATCTCAAGGTAATTTGATGCAATGGTCTAGTTCAGGGGTGGGCAACTCCGGTCCCCGAGGGCCGAAATCCAGTCAGCTTTTCAGGATTTCCCCAATGAGTATGCATGAGATCTATTTGCAGGCACTGCTTTAATGCATATTCATTAGGGAAATCCTGAAAACCCGACTGGATTCCGGACCTCGAGAATCGGAGTTGCCCACCCCTGGTCTAGTTTCACGTTATGATGGCACATGGAGGGTAGTTCCTTGCAAATGGCTTTGACAGTTGCTCTCCTCTTAAATGTGTTATTTTAACAAAAATATGACCTGGATTAAGAGAACAGTGCTAGTGGAGATATTTGATTATTGAAAAAAGAACACACACTCTTTAAACAGGTCTCATTATTAAAGCACTGTAAGTTTTCAACATCCATGAGGGCTGTTTATCAAGTAGTAAGTTGCACATCAGCTTTGGATTTTGCACCAAATCAGCTTATAAGATTGAATCATTTAGTGGTTTCCAAAAAATACTGCCGAGGCATAGCCAATATATGACTGTACAAGTAGAATGAATTGCCTTCTATGAAGCTATTATCCCTCAACAACTGCAATTAGAGAGTTTGAATTGCCATATGAGTGAATTGAAATATAACATCCAATGGAAAAGAAATAAGGTGCCATTAAAATACTTCACTGTAACTGAAATCTCTGATCAATGTTTGGTTAATGCACTGATTGCAATTTAATTACAGCTTTGCAATAACATTTAAATAAAATTGATCTTTCCTGTTGATTAATCAAGAAGGAGTAATTTAGTTACAAAGGGAAGATAAAGTGTTACAAAATACATTTACTATAAAAATATTGTCATGCAATAAAAATCAGACGCAGGTATTACAAAACTGTGCAATTATAATCTCCCAGGCTAAATTAAATTTATCAAAGACTACATGGGAAATGAGTAGCCATTATACTGAATTTTAGCGTCTGCTGATCTCCAGCTAGATAAATATTGATCTGGGACAGAACATTTAAACACTGCTTTAACATAAGAATTGCCATACTGGGACAGACCAAAGGTCCATCAAGCTCAGTATCCTGTTTCCAACATTAGCCAACCCTAGATACCAAGTAGTAAAACAGATTTTATGTTGCTTATCCTAGGAATAAGCAGCGGATTTCCCCAAGCCATCTCAATAATGTTTATGTTTATTAAAACTCTTGCTACACCGCTTTAAACTACAAACAAGAACAAAGCGGTTTACAAAATAATGCAATACAGCAAGAAAAGAACTCCATAAAAGATAGGAAAGATCATTCAAACATACCCAATAAGTTCACAAGCAGAAAATACAAAGGAATTCAGACTGCCGAGTCCAAAGGAAAGGCTAATCTAAAGTAACGTGATTTTAAAATCTCTTTAAACCATACTAAGGATTCTTCTTTTCTTAATTCTAATGGCAGGCTATTCCATAGAACCGGTGCTAGGTAGAAAAAAACCACAATTTCTAGTAGATGCCAAATGCGCTTTAGATATATGAGGTAAAACTACTCTATTAACATTAGCAACAATGAAAGATACGGAGGTTGTAACACAAGCAAAGCTTTATGCGCTAACATCAGAATCTTAAACGTAATGCTAAATTCCATAGGTAACCAATGAAATGTTAGATAATGGTGTTACATGATCCCTCATCCTAGCTTTACCTAATAAACGAATAGCCATATCCTGCTATGTCTGTAACCTTTTTAATTATGCTGACCCTAACCCTGCGTAAACTAAATTACCATAATCCAGTTTTGATAGCACAAAACCATGTATAAGGATATGTAAAGAATCTTCATCTAAAAAAT
The DNA here is from genome assembly GCF_902459505.1 of Geotrypetes seraphini. NCBI lineage: Eukaryota > Metazoa > Chordata > Amphibia > Gymnophiona > Dermophiidae > Geotrypetes > Geotrypetes seraphini. The sequence goes on along the minus strand of NC_047084.1, from coordinate 180,433,947 downwards.
TTCTATTGGCCTATGGATATCTTTTTTAGGAAATTATCCAAACCTTTTTTAAACCCCGTTATTATCCAAACCTTTTTTAAACCCCGTTAAGCAATCGGATTTCACCACATTCTTCAGCAATGTATTCCAGAGTTTAATTACACATTGTGTGAAGAAATATTTCCTCCAGTTTGTTTTAAATCTACTATTTAGTAGCTTCATCGAATGCCCCCTAGTCCTGGTATTTTCGGAAAGAGTGAACAAGTGATTCACATCTTCCATTTCCACTCCACTCATTTTATAGACCTCTATCAAGTTCCCCCTGAGCTGTCTCTTCTCCAAGCTGAAGAGACCTAGCCTCTTTAGCCTTTCCTAATAGGGAAGTCATCCCATCTATTTTATTGTAATGCTAGATCTGTATACAATAAGCAACAGACTATTAAGGATTTACTTTTAGATACCGACCCTGGCTTCATGTTTATTACTGAGACTTGGTTGGATCAGAGCGACTCTTTTACCCAAAAATGAGCTCTGCCCATTTGGTTTTAATAGTATTTTTACCTCTAGGAGGGGTAAGCGGAGTGGGGGATTAGGATTGATCTATAGATCAGTTTTTTAATGCCCTGTTGATTGATAAGGCTAGCTATCCTGAATTGGAATATATGATAGTATCACTTAACGATGAGCTATCTCAAGATCCTTTAGGAATTCTCTTGCCCTGGAAGGACTCTCTAGAACTTATTTCTCAAACTATTTCTGATGTTCTATTAAAGTATTCAAGGCTGTTGATAATTGATGATGTTAACTTACATTTAGATGACATCACAAACAAAGACACTTTACATTTTATCTCCTTTATGAATTCACTTAGGGCTCTTTTTACGAAGGCGCGCTAGGGCCTTAATGCGCGGAATAGCGTGCGCTAAAATGCCACGTGCGGTAGCCACTACTGCCTCCTCTTGAGCAGGTGATAGTTTTTCGGCTAGCGTGCGCTAAAAACGCTAGCGCACCTTCGTAAAAGGAGCCCTTAGTCTATCTCTACCTATAAAAGCCACTACACATGAAAAGGCCATATGTTAGATTTTATTAGTTTTACAGATTATACGCAACAACAAACTAGGTTAGATGAGGTTCACTGGCAGAGAGTTCCTTGGTTGGATCATTTTCTTGGGGAATTTTGTCTACCAATTTTTATGTCCCTTATTAATACTTATGTACAGTAGCAACAAACTATAACTATTAGGAAAAAGTTCAGCTCAGAGTTTTTCTGGTCCAATCTACTAAAAGTACTACCTTGCATATCTTCTGAAAAGCTGTCAGAAAATTTATGGAAAGACTGGAAGGGATTATCAGAAAGTACCTTTCAAGCTCTCTCCTTTAGCAACCAAATCAGTGAGTTATACACAGAAGGCGTCCTGGTTTTCATCTTATCATTGAGAGTTAAAACAGGAGTGTAGAAGATTGGAACGGAAGTGGAAAAAAACTAATTCAGAACCTGAGAAGAAGATTTGGAGAGTTAACATCAAGAAATATAATTTAGAAATTAGAATTGCAAGAAAAAATTACTACGTGGTTAGGATAGCTAGTTCAGATAATCAAAGTAATACCCTTTTTAAGCTCTGATGTTCATTAACCTTAGTGAGCACAAATTCAAAACAAAACTGAATTCCAACTGCAGAGGAGTTAGTAAAATTTTTTAATAGAAAAGAGCCTGAGAGCTTGTCTCGATGGGCGACTATAATGAGGGGCTGGATGGCCCGGTTTGGTCACCCATGGATAAGCAGCTCATAGGTGATGAAAAGGGGGGGGGGGGAAGGTGGAGGAGCAGCAAGGCATTATGAGAGGGGGATGAATAGTATGTGCCTCCAAGGTTCAGGGTCTTTCCTGTCTCTCAGAGGCAGCTTTCCCTCCCACCCTCCCTTTTAGCACAGGAGACTCGCTTAAGAGTCTCCTGTGCTAAAAGGGAGGGTGGGAGGGAAAGCTGCCTCCGAGAGGCAAATTCGCCTGTTTTTGCTACAAAACGTTATTTGGTTTATCCCCAAGCTACATCACCCCTCACTTCACCCTTAACCACAACTACAAGAACGCCCGCAAAATTCAACTCTTCGCCTTCCCCTCCCTAAAACTATGCCACTCAAAAAAATTCCTAGACAAAACCTACGCCTTCCAAGCCGCCAAACTAAACCCTTGGCTAGCCCAAATGGTCCTCAAGGCCCACAACTACCTCGACTTCAGAAAATTACTCAAAACTCACCTATTCCGAGACCAAGACCCTCAATGCCCCTTCCAATCCTCTTCCCCCCCCTTCTGATCCTCGCCCCCCCTGTTCTCCCTCCTCTTCCCACTACTTCTCTCCTTGCTGTTCGCAACTCTATGACCATTTTGATATGTAATCACTTGTAAATACTCTCTCCTTGCTGTCTGCTACTCTATGATCAATTTGTGTAACCACTCGTAATCTCTGTCAAACTACTCCATGATCAATTTGATATGTAACCACTTGTAATCTCTGTCTAAATAATGTGAACCGCCTAGAACTCTTCGGGGTATGGCGGTATACAAAAATAAAGTTATTATTATTATTATTATTATTAAGACAAGGGGTGCTTGGGGCTGTTGCAGGTGCGGTGATCCCGAGCTACAAGGTTTGGCTCATCAGAAGATGAGCAGTTATGTGGTAGTGTAATCAGCTGAGGGGTGATGACATGACCCGGCATGGGGGGCATGGAGGTACAAGCCTTAACCCTGCTGGCTCATCCGGGGATGAGCTGTTAGGGAGAAGTGAGCTCAGGGAAACTAATGGTCTTTTAAGCACGTGTCATGGAAAAGGGGCATGGAGGTCCATGCCACCCTCCTAGACTCTTGCTCTCATGGCGGGATCAGGTGGAATATAATTTTGATTTGTCAAATTGCAATTTTTTTTAGCTCGGGAGGTGAAGCAATTGTTAATTGCTTATTTGCTTGTTGTCCCAATAAACAAAGCTGCGCCCTGGTTATGACCATCAACAAAGAGTCTGTGGTTTATTTATGGTTGTCATTATTGTTGAGGTTATATGAGATTTGATAAACAGGAAAGTGAGGAGGTTTGGTGTACAAGAAGGTAAGGGGGTGATGGGGGAGGCTGGGCGACATCTGGGCCATTCCAGATCCATCTATATATATAAAATCGGTGGTATGTATGTGTGTATGTATGTGTGTGTGTATGTGCCGCGATCACGCAAAAACGGCTTGACCGATTTGAACGACACTTGGTATGCAGATCCCTCACTACCTGGGATGATATGTTCTGGGGGTCTCGCGGCCCACCTGCACACGTGGGCGGAGCTACAAACATAAAATCAGATTTCACCCATTCATGTCAATGGAAAAAATGTAAAAAGCTGCCATTCTCACTGTGACCAATTTGGACGAAACTTGGTATGCAGATCCCTCACTACCTGGGGTGATATGTTCTGGAGGTCTCGCGGCCCACCTGCACACGTGAGCAGAGCTACAAACAGTAAATCAGATTTCACCCATTCATGTCAATGGAAAAAATGTAAAAAGCTGCCATTCTCACAGTAATTCAAAACCGGCTTGACCGATTTGAACGAAACTTGGTATGCAGATCCCTCACTACCTGGGTTGATATGTTCTGGGGGTCTTGCGGCCCACCTGCACACGTGGGCGGAGCTACAAACAGAAAATCAGATTTCACCCATTCATGTCAATGGAAAATATGTAAAAAGCTGCCATTCTCACTGTAATTCAAAAACGGCTTGACCGATTTGGACGAAACTTGGTATGCAGATCCCTCACTACCTGGGGTGATATGTTCTGGGGGTCTCACGGCCCACAACTCTATTTTGCTTGCTCAAGGGTGGGTTCACCCAAGAATTTATATGTTCTTGCTCCAGGAGGTGAAACTAAAATTGTTGTTTATAATCACGTTTTGTGTTAGTTGTATTGTATTCATTTTGTCAAATATTTCACTTTATAATTTGAATATTGTACTTTTTATTAAGCTGTAAAAAAATACTTTCATTCACCACTATAAAGTATCTTTATTTGAATCCATTTACAGTGTTATTGCTATAATTAAATACCCGTGCAACGCCGGGGCATCAGCTAGTATTTTATAAAATTGCACTCATTAGAGATACATTTCCGGTTGTAAACCCTGAAGACTTCCTTTTAAGCCCCAATAGGCCGACGGTAATTCCAGTGGATCATTTTTGGAACACATTTGATCCAGTCTCAGAAACTTAAGTTTCAAAATTATATGAAAAGTTGAAAAAATGCAGTTGTAAATTGGACTCATTTCCTTATTATCTTTTTGGGGATATTCCTTTACAAGCTATTATATGGCTGACTTCACTATTAAATCATTTTCTTGGAAATGGTTACTTTTCATTGAGTATGGGGAAAATAACTTTGACACTGTTACTGAAAAGCACCGATCTGGACCCTACAGTTCCCTCTCATTATCATCTGATCGAAAATATACCCCTTTTGACAAAAATGATGGAGTCAATTATTTCTAGCCATCAAGAACATTTCTCAGTGAAGAGAAACTATCAGCTCAATAATTAATATATCTGCCTTTTCTCAGTTTGTCTGTAATTTATCTTCTAATAATATTTCTTTAGCTCGCTTTAAGAAATCTTGGATCCACATTTTGAGGACTTGAGTTGAGTTGGTTGGAAGACTTTTCCTGTTTTAATTTTATTTGGATAGTTTATGATTTATATTGTTATAGGTCATATCTCTATTAACTTACTTTCTGTACAAATGAATACTTGTAATGTCATTTGAAAATTAATAAATAATTATATCATTAAAAAAAAAGAACATTTCTCAGTATTGGTACAATCCACTCTGCTATCTCAGTTAGATTATTGTAACTCAGTTTATCTGGGCATTAAGCAGGGCAGTCTAAAATGACTTCAGTTAATACAGAATACTGCAGCTAAGCTCATTTTTGGGAAACAAAAGTATGATCATGTTTCCCTTTTGTTGATAAAGCTTCACTGGCTCCCAGTTCGCTTTAGGATCCAGTTTAAATGCACATGCATAATCTTCAAGCTTCTCTATGGAATATTTGATCCTTTTGTCCCCTTATGTTGGAATACCCTTAGACTTTGCCATTTGAGAAACACACAGAGATATAAGTTAGCCTTCCCTTCCTTTAAGGGAATTAAATCTGCTGGGACGCTCAGTCGATCTTTTGTTTTCAAGTTTGTAGAGATCTGGAATGAACTTCCTGACTCCATTAGGCTTTTAGGCCAGCTGCAATTATTTTGTAAATTCCTGACAACTTTGTTGTTCTCGCAATATTTAAATGGTTTAGCTACAGCCTCAATGAAATGATAATATTATAGTTATTTTTCTTATGCTTTTCTTATGTACTTTAGTTTTTAATTAGTTCTTCCTTCTCTTATGTTTTCTGCTATGTACTCTAGTCTTAATTATATGTGAACTGAGTCGTGCTCCACTGGGAGATGACCTGGTATATAAACCAAAGATTAGATTAGATTAGATCATTTTCATCGCCCTTCTCTGTACCTTTTCTAATTCTGCTATATCTTTTTTGAGATATGGAAACCAGAACTACACACAATATTTGAGGTGCGGCCATACCATAGGGAAGTCGTCCAATCTCTTTTATCATTTTCATCGACCTTATTTGAGGTTCGACTGTAACACAGAAAAGAGCATTATAACATGTTCATCTTTGTTTTCCATTCATTTCCTGATAATTCCTAACATTATATTTGCTTTCTTAGCCACCACTGCGCATTGAGCTGAGGGTTCCAATGTATCATCAACAATGACACATAGATCCTTTTCCTGGGCAATGACTCCTAACATAGAACCCAGCATCATGTAGCTATAGTGCATCACTTTGCTCACATTAAACTTCATCTGCCATTTTGATGCCCAGTCTCCCAAGGTCCTCTTGCAATTTTACAACTTTGTATATGTGTCATCAGCAAATTTAATTATCTCACTAGTTATTCCCATCTCTAGATCATTGTTAAATATGTAAAAAAAACCAAGTGTTTCCAGCACAGACTCCTGGGTAACCCCACTATTTACCGTTCTCCATTAAGAATATTGACCATTTAAACATACTCTCTGTTTTCTGTCTTTCAGCCAATCCTTAATCCATAATAGGACAATTTGTGAACACTAGATCCAGAGTCACTCCTTCCCTTGTGAGTTCTGCCATCATTTATCTGAGCAAAGCACTTTGGGCTAGATTCACTAAGCAAACTGATCATGTACCGATCGGTTTGTGAGCCCTTTACGACCCGATTTCCCTCCGACCCGATTCACTAAACAATGGCCAATCAGGAACTTCTTTAGACTCCTCCCTAAGGAAGTCCCTGATTGGCTGAGGTGCCCCAGGTCCCTCCCAAAGGTAGAGCCCGAGGTGTCTCAGCCAATCAGGGCCTTAGGCCCCTCCCCATGCATCAGATAATACACTGGGGCATGGCCTAAAGCCAATATTGTGCAGTGGCCGGCAGAGCAGCAGGAGCAAGAGGATTTTGTGCTTCCCCCTGCTCCCGAAAATTGGATCAGTGGAGGCCTAAGGAGCAGAAGGGTCTGGGCACCCCTCATGCTCCCAACAATTTTCAAGGTACGGGGAGGGGGTGGGCTGGGCTGGGCCAGCCATCTTGCCTAGCTTAAGCTTCAGGGAAGGATGTGGGACCGGTCCGGCCAGGACAGGTTTGAGATGGTAGGAGGGAGTTGGCATCCCTCCTGCCTTTTGTTGATCAGCAGGGCATCAGCGCAGGGGGAGGTATTTTTTAGGGATTTGGGGGGGAGGAGGCACCTTGGAGGGGGGGAAGGGCTTTTTCTTTTTTTTTTCCGTGCAGTTATTTTGCGTGTGTAATACACCAAACTATCTACCCGATTTAAAAAAAAAAAAAAATTTAAAGCTGGCAGAAGCCCTGACAGCAGTGACAGGAGGCTGCTTCTCCTGTCACTCCTGTCAGGGTCTGCGCATGCTCCAGGATCGCTCTCTAGCGATCCATGTCGTGGGTGGGGGACGTGTCAATGATCGTCCCCATTTGCATGCAGGCCTTTTGTGAATTTGTTGGCCTGCATGCAATCGCAAACGGATCAGAGACAGAATTGGGAGTTAGTGAATCTAACCCTTTGACAGGCATCCATAATCTCTCTGCTTCTTTCCGAATCTGCAAATGAAATGTTCCAATCCATATCAAGCAGGTTGAAATCTCCCAGCAACAGCATCTCCCCTTTCATTCAAAGCTTATGGATATCTTCGATCAGATCCTTATCCAACTTTTCCATTTCTGTCGAAGGTCTGTAGGTGTCAGCCATGTAGATACCACCTTCTCTTTCCAGGATGATCCATATAGCTTCTTCCTTTCTCCAAGTTCTCTGCATTTGAGCCATTTTGATATTAATTTTCATATACAATGCCACTCCTCCCTCTACCTCTTTGGCCCTCCCTATACTTCTAAAACAAAGGATAGTATGGTTTCTGGAAAATTTGATGGATTGCAGGATATGAGACAACATGATTATACTTAAGTAGGTTTTGTCCAATAAATCTGATTCATTTTTTGACTGAATGACGTGATATGGTTCCACAGAGATGACTTTTAAACTGAAGGCTTTTTGTATAGGCCCTACAGTTACTCTCTGGCTTAGAAATAAAGCAACAAAGGGCAGTGGTAAATGGAGTTCACTGTTATTGAATGTGTAGACTTCTACCACACCTCCTTGGGATGCCTAAATGGAGATACCCAGTTGTAGAATTGCCGCACGGTCTTTATCTGCCATCGGTTTCTCTGTTTCTTTGAAATAAATCAGTCAAAAAAGTGTATAACTATGGGGCGGTATTTTCAACAATATTAATAATATTGATCAGTGGAGTTTTGTTAGATTCGCTGCAAATATGAAGAGGATTGACAAAATATTCTACTTAAGGAGAATGAAAAAGCTATTATAAGGTCAAGAATTGCAACAAATGGTTTAAGAACTAAGAGAGAAGGTTAATGGAATGAAAATGTTTGAGAATAAATCAAAGGCTTCAAATATTATTACACAGTTAAGTTAAGATGAAAAAAAAGTTAATTTAAAAGCAAAAGGTGAAACCATCAGAACTACTCTAAAAGCACTTGACAGCCATCGATGTACAACTATTTCTCTGTGAAGATGAGAGTTCAAAACTAAACTGTGAAATATTTCCAGGCAATGCTGTTTCTAGACTAAGCAAAGGCAAAGTGAAATCACTCAATTATTTTTCAGTTTCATTTCTTAAATCATTTCATTTTTATTTCACTATATTTTGAAAGTATCCCCTTTCATTCTAATTGCAAAACAATTGTAACTTCATGCTCCAGTGAAGCATCTCTTTGCTTAGGGTGCTAAATCATGTCTTCAGCGAGCATGATTCCAATTTTTGTTCAACAGAGGCAATAGATGTGGGAAAGAGAAACAGAAAAAAAAAGCCATATACATTTTGGAAGATTTTCTCAGAAGCTGGAGAAAGAAAGTGGCGATGAAATGGATCTTTCACGTGTCATGCATCTTGTGACGAATGCTGTGAGCCATGCAATTCCAGAATGGTTTATTACACCACTCAGGCGCCCCTTTCAAATGATGGCAACCTGCACTGATAACTTCCCCCCTTAATTTCAGAAATTATGGGCCCCTTTTATTAAGCTGTGTTAGAGGAAATAGTGTGAGCTGGAGCAATAAATGTTCCAACGCTCACAGAATTGTTAGGAGTATTGAAGCACTTACCTCGCCGGCCTCCACTAAAAACCTCCAGCGCAGCTTGATAATAGGGGGGTATATTCCTTCCCCCCCCAAAAAAAAAATCAAGTTTAGGATTACATGCTCAGCAGAATTAATGAAATGAATAGAGTCACTGAATATTGGGCATGAATATATAAGTCATCTGCTTATCTTTATTGAGTGGCTGGGCAGCTGAGTATTGCCCCCACTGCTTTCAAGTGAGTTAAATTAAAAGTGAACTTAAGCAAGGTATATATCATTTCTAAATCATTTTCATGCATTAATAATGCATGTACCGTATTTTCACGCATAGAACGCACGCGTTATACACGATTTTACAAACCGTGCATAACCTTGCGCGTTATACGCGTGAGCGCGCTATATAAATTTTTTTTTACATAGTTCCCACCCCGCCCGATGCCCGATTCATCATCCGGAAGGACCGCTCGCACCCCCACCGCTCACACTCCCACCCCGATGGACCGCTCGCACTCCCACCCGAAGAACCGCTTGCACCCCCACAGCCTCCCACCCCTCCCCCATGGAGAAGCTGTCTACCTTGTTTCCGGATGCCAGTGAGCCCAGCTGCTTCCTCTGCTGGCGGTCCTGCCCCTTCTCTGAGCCCTGCTGCGCTGCTTCCTCTTCCGGCGGTCCCGCCCTTTCTCTGACGTCAGAGAAAGGGCGGGACCGCCGGAAGAGGAAGCAGCGTAGCGCAGGGCTCAGAGAAGGGGCAGGACCGCCGGCAGAGGAAACAGCTGGGCTCATTGGCATCCTGAAACAAGGTAGACAGCTTCTCCATGGGGGAGGGGGGGAGGCTGTGGGGGTGCGAGCGGTTCTTCGGGTGGGAGTGCGAGCGGTCCATCGGGGTGGGAGTGCGAGCGGTCCTTCCGGATGATGAATCGGGCGTCGGGGGGGGGCATCAGGCTTTCAGGGTGGGGACAGGACTTCAAGGGGGAGAGGAGAGTCGGGGTGGCCGAAAGTAGAGTCGGGGTGGCCAGAGGAGAGTCGGGGCAGTGAATGGAAAGTCGGGGCAGGTGAAAGGATAGTCGGGGCACCCAGAGGAGAGTCGGGGCAGCCAGAGGAGAGTCGGGGCGGCATGCGCGGTATACTCGTGAGCGCGGTATATAAAAATTTCTTTACATAAATTTGTGTTTCCCGCGCGCTATACCCGTGTGCGCGTTTTACACGGGTGCACGTTATCTACGTGAAAATACGGTAATTCTGTTCTGTGTTAGTCTGAAATCTACAAAATGTTTGCTATAACTGGGGAATTTGTTAAAGCCTATCGATCAAACGGGTTATTGCCCAAAGCAGAATTAAATTTTATACCATTCAATTGTATATATTTTTAGATACTCAAGTGAAAATTTTAACTAATTGGAAATGAAAATTACTAAAGTGTAGCTTATATAAAATTGAATATTCAACTCATATACGCTAATAAATTTAGGAGTTAATTCTGTATAAGGGGTAAATTCTATTAATGGTACCTTAAAAATCAGCTCTGAAAAAAGCTCTATTCTATAAGCCATGCTTAATGTTAGGTGTGTTTTATAGAATAGCACTTACACCTGGGAACCATGCCTATTTTTAGCCGCAGCCATTTCTACCAATGAAAACGTGGTGCAAATACCTGCACGTAAAGTTAGACACCGTTGCTTTCATTCAATAATTATGCATGTAACTTAAAGAAACACCTCTACCGTAATCTACCCATGACCCACTCATTTCCAAGCCCCTTTCTTGGGTCATGCCGGAATTTATGTGCATGACTTGTAATTAATTCTAATTCTAATTAGTGCAAATAGTTGCTTCTTAAAATGCCAATTATTGATACTAATTAGCTTGTTATTCAATTAAGTTGTATGCACACATCAGGTATGCATCCATATTTGTGCACACAATTTTATAGAATTAGGGGGTAAATGCACTATTTTGAAATTTAAAACTATATTTAGTTTTTATGTATCTAATGATTTTATGTTCTGAGCAAGTTATTGAATCTTATATCAAAGAATATAATGCATAAATTTCATAGTAAGAGGCATGCTAAAATATCATGACTGAGCTGAGTATCAGATATTTAAATACTGCTTTAAAATATGGACTTATGATGAATTTCGCTTACTTGAGGGTAGCCACTGAGGACCATGATAAATCTATAAGGATATAGGTGGGAGGGCTACATTTTTAGGTGGATTATCTACACTATCCTCTACACTACTTGTTTTAAATAATAATTATAATAATAATAATAACTTATTTTTATATACCGTCTAACCAGCAGTTCATAGTGGTTTACACAATAGGTACTCAGCATACACTATAATAATAACATCATACATAATAAAATTCTAAGTAACTAATACAAGCATTAAAACTAATGAATAAGGAAAACTCAATATAAGAACATAAGCACTGCCTCCGCTGGGTCAGACCCGAGGTCCATCGCGCCCAGCAGTTCGCTCACGCAGCGGCCCAACAGGTCCAGGACCTGCACAGTAATCTTCTATCTATACCCTTCTATCCCCTTTTCCAGCAGGAAATTGTCCAATCCTTTCTTGAACCCCAGTACCGTACTCTGCCCTATTACGTCCTCTGGAACCGCATTCCGGGTGTCTACCACACGTTGGGTAAAGAAGAACTTCCTAGCATTTGTTTTGAATCTGTCCCCTTTCAACTTCTCCGAATGCCCTCATGTTCTTTTATTTTTCGAAAGTTTGAAGAATCTGTCCCTCTGTACTCTCTCTATGCCCTTCAAGATCTTGTAAGTCTCTATCATATCCCCTCTAAGTCTCCTCTTCTCCAGGGAAAAGAGTCCCAGTTTCTCCAATCTCTCAGCGTATTAAAGATTTTCCATCCCTTTTATCAGACGTGTCGCTCTCCTCTGAACCCTCTCTAGTAACGCCATGTCTTTCTTAAGGCACGGCGACCAGTATTGGACACAGTACTCCAGATGCGGGCGCACCATTGCCCGATACAACGGCAGGATAACTTCTTTCGTTCTGGTAGTGATGCCCTTCTTGATTATACCTAGCAGTCTATTCGCTCTCTTAGCGGCCGCTGCGCACTGTGCTGTCGGTTTCATTGTCATGTCCACCATTACCCCCAAGTCCCTTTCTTGGGTACTCTCTTTCACTAACATCCCTCCCATCGTATAGTTGTACCTCGGGTTTCTGCTTCCCACATGTAATACTTTACATTTCTCAAAATAGTATAGATTAAAAGATTAAAAGTACATTATAACTACATGATAATATAAAAATCAATAATGTATATTATATTGTTTAACTAGGTGGGTTTTAAGATCTTTTCGAAATTGATAGTAAGTAAGAAATGGAGAAACAAAAAGATTCAAACATGAATTCATTAATCCTGCTTGGAATGCTAAGGTCCTATCTAAAAAATTTTTGTAACGACATGCATTTGCTGAAGGAAAACAAAACCATCCAGACCTACGAATATTTTTCTTAGAAATAAAAAAAACTAAAATGAGAAACAAGGTAAGCCGGTGCTAAGCCAAATAAAACTTTAAAACAAATGCATCCAAATTAAATAGTGTGTCTGCTGAAGTATCCTATAAAATGGCTACACAGTCCTCCCTGCAAAGTTGTGGGGTAGCTTAATGGTTAGGGCAGTGGGTTGCAACTCAGGGGGACCCAGTTTGAAATCCCACTTCAACTGCTTGAGATTTTTTTTTTTGTAAACCCTCCAAGAACAGAAAAATATCTGAATGAACAACATTTACCACTTTGATAGCCTTCAGGCTTGCAGGTGTCTTGTATATTCAAGTACAGTAGTAATTTTTCTGACACTGGAGGGCTCACAATTTATAAATAATAAAAAGAGGTGAAGTAGGTTTGGACCTGGATCCCTTGGCTTCAGTCTACCACATTAATTGTTAGACTTCTCCTAAGATCTACATACATGCTTTAAGAATGTCCATAATACTTGAAACTTTCATTCAGCTTGGTATCCCTCACTGGTTTCACATGCAAGGAGGATGGAGAAGAGCAACCACTGGGAGATTAAGTATGTGTCATGCCTTAATCCTTTCAAAGGATAGCTGCTCAATCAGAGCTCCTTTCTGAAACCTGGATGTGCCAAGAACCAGGTCTAAATACAGATGCCTATCTTCTGCCCCTTCTGTGATCGAAATTGGATGACCATATTTTGAATGCTCCCTTGTCCAGCCCAAAACAAATCAAGATCATACACCCCTTGCTTTATGGACATAGTGTAGTGTTAGATATCCTTATCCTGCCTTTGTAAAATTGGGATTTGGATATCTAAATGCCAGTTTTCAGATGTCCAAGACAAGATTAGAGCTTCTAAAATAACAACCAAATTGTGCCCATTTTATTTATCTTTATTATATTTTGAACTAGTTTATTTTTGTATTTATTAAGAGGCATGGTTTAGTGCAGAAAATGGGGAAAATACTGCAAAATGCTTTGACATGTTTGAGTGATAGCCTGTTCTCCTGCACTAACAGCTTATTAAAGGCTTAATGCCCTTTACTAAAAGGTACTCCAATGTCCTATTTGTTATTCATGTATAATTTTTAGAAGTTTCATAATTTTTTTTAAGTTATGTTCAAGAATGCTATTCGTTTGCCAAAATTTATGAGCCCATTTGTGAAATATAAAATGGGCTTCTTAGCATTTAGTGAGAGCTAATTCTGTGAGAGTATATTATGATTTAGTAAATGGGCCAAGATGTCTACTCTATTGCAGATTTTGGTATCATCTGCAAAGAAGCAAATCTTACCCAACAATCCTTCAGCAATATCACTTATAAAAATGTTAAAAAGAAGAGGCCCAAGAACAGAACCTTGAGGCACACCACTAGTAACATTCCTTTCCTCAGAGCAGATCTCCATTGCCCACTATCCTCCGTTGCCTTCCACTCAATCAATTCCTAACTCAGCCCATCACTTTGGAGTCAATTCCAAGGGAACTCAGTTTATTTAAGAACATAAGAATTGCCGCTGCTGGGTCAGACCAGTGGTCCATCGTGCCCAGCAGTCCACTCATGCGGCGTCCCTTAGGTCAAAGACCAGTGCCCTAACTCAGACTAGCCTTACCTGCGTAAATTCAGGTTAAGCAGGAACTTGTCTAACTTTGTCTTGAATCCCTGGAAGGTTTTCCCCTATAACAGCCTCCAGAAGAGCGTTCCAGTTTTCTACCACTCTCTGGGTGAAGAACTTCCTTACATTTGTACGGAATCTATCCCCTTTTAACTTTAGAGAGTGCCCCCTTGTTCTCTCTATTTTGGAGAGGGTGAACAACCTGTCTTTGTCTACTAAGTCTATTTCATTCATTATCTTGAATGTTTTGATCATGTCCCCTCTCAGTCTCCTCTTTTCAAGGGAGAAGAGGCCAGTTTCTCTAATCTCTCACTGTACGGCAACTCCTCCAGCCCCTTAACCATTTTAGTCGCTTTTCTCTGGACCCTTTTGAGTAGTACTGTGTCCTTCTTCATGTATGGTGACTAGTGCTGGATGCAGTATTCCAGGTGAGGGCATACAATAGCCCAGTACAGCGGCATGATAACCTTCTCCGATCTGTTCGTGATCCCCTTCTTAATCATTCCTAGCATTCTGTTTGCCCTTTTTGCCGCTGCCACACATTACGCGGACAGATTCATTGACTTGCCGACCATTACTCCCAAGTCTCTTTCCTGGGGATCTCTCCAAGTACAGCACTGAACATCCTGTATTCATGTATAAGATTTTTGTTACCGACATGCATCACCTTACACTTCCATGTTAAACCTAATTTGCCATGTTGCAGCCCATTTCTCGAGCATGTTTATGTCATGTTGCAGGTCTTCGCAATCCTCCTGTGTCTTCACTACTCTGAATAACTTCGTATCATCTGCAAATGTAATCACCTCACTCGTCGTACCAATTTCCAGGTCCTTACTTCCACTTTTGTGAAGAGGAACCACAACCACCCCGCTGACTGACATTTTCAATGCATCTCTAGAGTCGGGAGTGGTACCAGAGGACTGGAGAACGGCGGATGTGGTCCCTCTCCACAAAAATGGAACTAAGATGAATTTGATGGGACTAGGAGAAACATTGACTGCATGGGTTAAAAACTGGCTCAGTGGCAGACTTCAAAGGATGTTGGTAAATGGTACTCCATCCGAAACATCGGAAGTGATCTTTGTACGGGACCTGCCTCAGGGGCTTCGAGGTAAAATTGCATTATTTGCTGATGACGCTAAACTGTGCAATGTAGTGGGCAGAGAAACCATGCCCAATACTATGACGCAGGACCTACTTTTATTGGAACATTGGTCTACTACTTGGCAGCTGAGTTTTAATGCCAAAAAGTGTAAGGTTATGCACCTTGGTAGCGGAAATCCCTGCAGAATTTACACCCTGAACGGTGAGACCTTAACAGGAACTGTTGCAGAACGAAACCTGGGAGTAATCATTAGTGAAGATATGAAGACTGCCAATCAAGTGGAGAAATCTTCATCTAAGGCTAGACAAATGCTGGGTTACATCCGTAGAAGTTTTGTCAGCTGAAAGTCCGAAATTGTAATGCCACTGTACAGGTCCATGGTGAGACCTCCTCTGGAATATTGTGTTCAATTTTGGAGCAAACAAACCAAAACTGCAGATATTGTCACAACCCCAGCCTTAAGGCTAAGCTTGTGCCAGGTAAATCTCCTCATAACCCAAGCCTTACCTTGAAAAGGGCTAATCAGTGTGACAGGTTAAACTCAGACAGACAGATAGGGTCTGAGTTCCAATTGAACCACCATGTTACAGAACCCTGGGGAGGGGAAGATGAGTGGGAGAACAGCCTGGAGCAGCAGGAGGTGCCTTACAAAAAAGGACAGCCTAAGAGGCAGGCTCAGAGCTCCGGTAATGCACAACTTTTGTTCCAATTAAGGCCCAAAGGAAAACTCAGCAGAAGCAGCAGGTTGCCCTTCCCCCTCTCAGGTTAGGGCGTGGCCAGCTCAGTGGTTTAGAAGCTGAGCTGAGAAAGACCAAATCAGTCTACCCTGGGTCAGCCCAGGAAGGAGGCTCGAGGGACTGGGCTCCTGAATTCCCACAGAACCAGGACATTGAAATGCTGGATGCAACCACTGTCCCTGAGGCAAGCCAGACAGCCAACACAGAGGCCATAGAACTTATGGATACTTCCATGGAACCTGAAGAAATCCACATGGATGAGAGCTAAGTGGAATTTCCTGACTGTTTGTGTGCTTTGAATTTTTGGTTTTTCTTTTGGGCTGGCTGGAAGCACAAGTCCAGTGCAGTGTGAGCAGTGCTAGGCTCACGGCTGGATTCGGGGGCCTTATTTTTGGGACATTGAAGGAAGTGTGTTTTTGCATTTTTACTTTTACTATTTTCTGTTGGATGGGACTTGGTTGCTAAACGTATGTAAGTGGTAGTAGTGGGGGAGAATCCACTGAAGATCCTCGGGTCGGGATTGTGGGGCCAATTTTTGGCAAGTTAAAAAAGTGTAGTGGATTCAGCTACTCCCATCCCCAACCAGCTTGTTAAGTTGGCTGGGGAAGGCCTGTTAAAAACCAGGCCTAAGCAATACGTTCTACAAGTATTTAGGAATCACAGTGAAGAACCAGTATAAAGACTGAGTAGTTCTTGTAGCCTTATTTTGCCCTTTTAACTGAGGGGCTGTTAGGGCAGAGCTACAACTCAGCCACTGGGGCACTTACCTGCAAGAAAGGTGTGGGCTATGTTTTTGTAAGCCCAAATTTTCTGTTTATGTTTTGAGTTCAAAGACTAAACTATAGCAGTTGCTACTTAGGAAATAAAGTTGGACTCAAGTTTATTGAAAAGCTTTATTGTTCCTGACATTTTTCTTTATTTTACTCATAAGAACCAGCAGGACCTTCAACTTCTTTTGAAGGCACATCAAGTTCGGTGTTTGTTGAGCCCTGGTCGGTAGCCAGTTACAAAACCCGGCACCGGCAGGCTCACAATATGTACAACGATGTAGGCAAAGTTTATTGTGACAACCAAGGTATATTTTAAAACCTTTTTATCAAACAAGGGACCCTTTAATTTTGGAGGCCACATTTTCACAAGGATGTGCTGAGAATGGAGTCAGTTCAGCAAATGGCCAATAGGATGGTCTCAGGACTCAAGAATCTCTCATATGAAGAACGTCTAGATAAGGTGCAGCTATACTCTCTTGAGAAATGCAGAGAGAGGGGGAGACATGATAGAGATGTTCAAATATGTTACTGACCATATTGAGGTGGAAGAAGAAATCTTTTTCCTTACAGGACCTACGATAACGAGAGGGTATCCATTAAAAATCAAGGGTGGGAGATATCATGGTGACATTAGGATGTATTCTTCACTGAAAGGGTGGTTAATCGTTGGAATGATCTTCTACTTCAGGTAGTTATGGCCAGCAACATGCTCGATTTTAAGAAAAGATGGGATAAACATGTGGGTTCACTTCGAGGAAGTGCTTAGGGGGTAGGGTTCTTGTGTGGGCAGACTTGTTGGGCTGAAGGCCCTTTTTTCTGCCGTCATATTCTATGTTTCTATGTTTCTAAGTAGGGAATTAGAAAGATGACGGCAGAAAAGGGCCACAGCCCATCAAGTCTGCCCACTCTTCTGACCCACCCCATCAAGTCTGAGTGCTAATGACCCAGATCCTTAGCTCGACCCCCGTAGGGATCCCACGTGGATGTCCCATTTATTCTTAAAGTCGAGCACGCTGGTGGCCTTGACCACCTGCACCGGAAGTTTGTTCCAGTGATCTACAACCCTTTCTGTGAAGAAATACTTCCTGGTGTCACCATTAAATTTCCCTCCTCTGAGTTTGAGTGGGTGCCCCCTTGTGACCGAGGGTCCCCTGGGGAAGAATATATCTTTTTCCGCTTCGACACAACCTGTGATGTACTTAAATGTCTCAATCATGTCTCCCCTTTCTCTACGCTCCTCAAGAGAGTTAGCTGTAGTTTGCCCAGACTTTCTTCGTATGAGAGACTCTTGAGTCCGGAGACCATTCTAGTGGCCATTCGCTGGACCGATTCAGCTCGAAGCACATCCTTTTGGTAGTGTGGTCTCCAAAATTGCACACAGTATTCCAGGTGAGGTCTCACCATGGTTCTGTAAAGCGGCATTATGACTTCAGGTTTGCGGCTGATGAAGCCTCTATTGATACATCCCAACATTTGCCTTGCCTTGGATGAGGCCTGCTCCACTTGTTTGGCAGCCTTCATGTCTGCACTGATGATTACTCCCAAGTCCCGTTCTTCTGAAGTCCTAGTTAGTGTTTCTCCATTTAAGGTGTAAGTTTTGCAGGCTAGTAAGTCTGGCTTCTGTGGTAGGCAAATTAATGGAAACACTTTTAAAACAGAGAATGGTCAAGTTTCTAGAATCCTATGGGATGGTTAACAAGACTAAGAATGCATCGCTCCATGTTGCGACCTCATCTAGAGTATTTTGGTCTCCTTATCTCAAGAAAAATATAGCGGCACTAGAAAAGGTTCAAAGAACAGCAACCAAGATGATAAAGGGGCTGAACTCCTCTCATATGAGGAAAACTAAAAAGGTTAGGGCTCTTCAGCTTGTAAAAGAGATGGTTGAGAGGAGATATGATTGAAGTCTACAAAATCCTGAGTGGAGTAGAACTGGCACAAGTGAATCATTTTTTCACTCTGTCAAAAATTACTAGAGGACACATAAAGTTACAGGGAAATACTTTTAAATCAAATATTAGGAAATACTTTTTCACTCAGAGAATAGTTAAGCTCTGGAACGCTTTGCCAGAGGTTGTGGTAAGAGCAGATATGTAGCTGGTTTTAAGAAGGATTTGGACAATTTCCTGGAGGAAAAGTCCATAGACCTGTTATTGAGGAAGACATGGGGGAAGCCACTGCTGCCCTGGATCTGTAGCATGGAATGTTGTTACTCTTTGTGTTTTGGCCAGGTACTAGTGACCTGGATTGGCCACCTTGAGATGGGCTACTGGGCTTGATGGACTATTAGTCTGACCCAGTAAGGCTATTCTTATGTTCTTATGAGCAAACACACATACAGCCATATAGTTTGCAGGCTCAGCAGTTCTCTCCAACAGAAAACCAATCTGTAACCTTAGCAACCCCAGTTCAGCTGCTAGCACCTGACCCATTATAGCCAATTGGAGGCTTCTTTATCAAGGTTCTCCTAACTTTTCAAAACAACTTCTGTATTCCATTCTCCATTTTGAAACCTCCACTTTCCATAGGAATCAATGGAGAATTTCAAAACAGAGAAACAAAATACTCCAATTCAATCAAAATAGTCTACAATTCACAACCCATTCCAGGCTGCACTATCCAGATTTTCCAAAAGTTCAAAAACACAAAATTAAAGGACGCAGCATATTTTCCCCAAAAATACCAATCAAAATTACCCAACCTCCCCTCCCAAAAAAAAAAACAAAAAACAAAAACATCAGGGGCTGCCCAGGTGTATCAGAGCAGCCTCAGAGAGGTAAAACTTTAATTTAATTTTTTTTTTTACACCCCATTTACATTTTTTTACACCCCATTTACATTTCAGCCTTTTCTTTATCAGCATCTACATATTTCTCTCCTTCACCTTTGAATCTGACAATGCCACTTTTGTACTTCTTCCTATCACTGATCAGCCTCTCTTAACTTTTCCAGATATTTTTGCCTGTCATCCTCTTTCTGCGATTTTTTTTGTAGCTAACCTTGTATTCCTTACCTTCTCAGCTACTACTTTTGAGAACCAAAGACGCCTTCTTTTCAATCTTACTTTTACTTACTTGCCTCAAAATAACTCCTTTCAGTTTTGCCCACTGCATTTATACTCCTTTCAGACATTCCCATCAGGACAATTCCTTGACGTAATCCCCCATCAGAATAAAGTTAGTTTTTTTAAAGTCTAGAACCTTTACTTTTGAATGAGCCCTCTCTATACCCATCTTAATATTAAACCATACCATGCAGTGATCACTGGATGCCAGATGATCACCCACTGTAACATCAGAAACACTTTCCCCGTTTATAAGCACTATGTCCAGTATGACCCCATTACCAAGTGCTGGAACAGTTCTCCTTGTAGAGGACCCAGGATGATAGAGGTTTATAAAATAATGAGTAGAAAGGGTAAATCTGAGTCCTCCAAAACATACTATGCCCACCAGTCTACCACCCCAATAGCCCTTATGGCTACAGATGGCACCTATGTCAGTATAGTAGGATTTTGTTGTTTTTTGGTAGCCTCACACTTTCTACCGTAAATGTAGTGGTTAGAGTGGCTTATGGGCCTGGGTCTTCCTCTCTATAGTGCACTAGTCTACTCAGCCCCTTCCCTTTTGTTTTAACCCAGTGGTCTCAAACTCAAACCCTTTGCAGGACCACATTTTAGATTTGTAGGTACTTGGAGGGCCTCAGAAAAAATAGTTAATGTCTTATTAAAGAAATTACAATTTTGTATGAGGTAAAACTCCTTATAGTTTATAAATCTTTCCTTTTGGCTAAGTCTTAATAATAATATTGTAATTTATAGCTAAAGAGACATATGATCAAGAAACTGTTTTATTTTACTTTTGTGATTATGATAAACATACTGTAGCATGGCCATCCCTCAGGCGGCAGTAGGGAACGGCACACACCACTGATATAGGTCTGGCGTGCTTCCCCAAGTAGGAGGAAGTCCCTGTATTTGTGTACTTACCTAGCTTACATCAGTCAGAATGGCACAAACAGGTAAGCTTTCAAAAAAACAAAGATAATTTGACTGAGAATTCATAGTAAACTGTGACCTGGAGTACAATCAATAATACAAAAATACAAAGTTTCTCCAGCCAGCCTAGTCTGGCAAAACTCTGAGTGCTCAGTCCATGTCCCTGCTTATTTTCAAGCAACAGCAACAGAAAAACATGAATCAGAACATCATCATTATTCATTTAGCAAAAAAAAAAAAAACCCCAACAACATTTCAGCTCGGGCATTGAGAATCTTCAGCCCTCTCAATACTTCAAGGAGAGCAAGGTTGATGGATCTGCCAATTCAGCACTTTGCCAGAACAAAATGCAAAACCCACAAAATCCCTCCACAAAAATGTCAGGCAAATCTTGCCCCCAAATCTTAATGTCCCCTTAGCTCCAATGAAGGCAAAACAGACTCTCTAGGTAACAATAGTCTTACCCCTGCTTAACTGCAGCAGAACTCCTGCCTGCAGCGGCAGCCATCTTGAAAGAAAAAAACCTTCAGCACAATAAACCCCAACAATTCACTAGCAGGTTTCAAGGGATAAACTGTCCCCTTTCAAAAGTCCCAACAAGTTCACAAACATCCCAGTAGAACTGTCAGCCAAACAACTTTCTTAGAAGCAAGCAGTTACCCCAACAAACAAAAACAAAAATTCATGCAGGAAAAAAAAAACCTCAGCAAAAAGCCAACAGTCAGTTCAACTCACTTCATTTCTTCTGAAAGTGATAGCTCAGGCAGGGCATTCTATTCCATGGCTTCAGGCAAATTGTCCCCTTGAAAATCCTCTCCTGCCTCGGGTGTCTTCATTTCTACATCCTCTGGCTGCTGGGACAGTGGAGGCTCCTCCAGCATAGTAGCTTCCCTGGACTGCCTCCTTGACTATGGTTCCCAGCCATCTAAATACTGCAGAGCCATGCCCAGCCCTGCATGGAGGATGGTCCCTGCTCAGATTTGACTGCCTCTCAGCCTGTTTTCCTGGCAATTTCAAAATAGATGCCTTTAAAGGGGCATAACCCTGTTTTCCCTGACTGTGCTTTGTGGAATGAAGTGCAAGCAGTATTCGGTGACTTATAACTGGCACAAGGCCGGAGGGAGAGTCGGACTTGTGACAATACCGAGGGCCTCAAAATAATACCTGGTGGGCCACATGTGGCCCCCGGGACGTGTGTTTGAGACTACTGTTTTAAACTTTTTGTCTCTCTTTTCTTTAATTTGTAGTTTCACCCTTTTTCCTTTTGTACTTGTCTGTCTGGTCCACGTCTTATTATAATAAATGCAGTCCATTTCCCCTATTTTTTTTTAACTGTACATCAATTTGAAATATGACAATGTGATTTAATCAAACTTTAAATTAAATCAGAAATGAAGGTATTCAAGTTAGCAAAAATGTTAATTGGTTGTTAACATGTAACATGCTTCAAATGAACCTGACACGGGCCATGTTTCAGCAAATGCCTGCTTCAGGGGTTCACAATCTCCTTAAATTGAAATACTGTATGCAGTTCATTGTTTAGAATGTGTACCAATGGACAAGCAGAGCCAGCAGCATTCTTAAAGTGAAGGAGTAAACTAGGCCACTCACCAGACTACTTAAGACACATGTGTGATGCTTTACTAGGATTTCCCATACCAGGTGTTGTTGTTCTAAAGACAGGTATGTACGGTTTCATTCAGATTTTTTTGAAGGTGGAAGTGGGTCAGTGACCACTGGGGAAGTGTGTGGGGATCATAGATTTATCCCTTCAGTGGCCATCTTGTCAGTTTGGTCATCTTTTTGACATTCAGATGCTTTTAAAAAGAGATCTAGCTCTGAAATTCTAAGATCTATCCAGGACATCGATTACTGAAAGATGTCCAAGTCTAAGCATGCCCAGAACATGCCTCCAACATGCTCCCTTTCGTTTTGAATGCACAGTGACTAGGATGTCTCACAAGATGTCCAAAAAGATAGTTTCAAAAATCAGCACTTGGACATCCTGGTGATTAGAATGTCCATGTGCCGATTTATTCTGGGGTGTTTTGGTTTTTTTTTTTTTTTTAATGTTTCAGTGTTTTGAAAATGCTCCTATAAATGACATTTAGCCTTAATTTCAGATTCTGGATGGAAAAGAATTGGTTATTTTATATTGGTATCATTATATAGCTTTCAATCCTTAACCCTACTCCTCTGCCTTCCGGTCCAGCCAGCTGATTACCTGTTCCCCTTAAATGTATCCATAACATCTTGTTTGTCTGTCATGGCAGGGAAAAGAAGTAATACATAGAACAGTGTGACCATCCAGGCGTTATTCCCACCAAGGTCCCAGTTAGGTCTGAAGGCAAGGTACAAAGGAAAGCCAAAAAAGGAGTGGGCAAAGTTCATTCTGTTTCTGATGCAGACAATTTTTCTAGTAACCACCAGAGGGAGCCCGATCTGTCTGAACATGAGTTAGGTGATCAGTATCCAGGTCACCACTGGAGGAGCCCAAGAGCCACATTTAGTCCTGCTGACACAGCTAGTTTAGGGCGTGTCCCTAAGATACAAAAACCCACAGTGGAGAACAGACAGGCAGGCCGGCTAGGGAGGAGGTTCAAACCGGCTCTCCCTGAGATTCTCCCTGGGTCAAGCAGGTGCACTAAGCCTACACCGATATAAGTGGAGGAGACTAGACAAGCTGAGGAACTGGCTTTGCTCGAAGCTGAATGTCCGATGGAAGTCCAAGAGAGCTTTGTGGAAGCTGATGTAAACTTACCTGAGGCCATAGAAGTTGGCTTGATTACCATCTGCAAACAGTGAGGTTTTTTTTCAAGAAACTGTTTGTCTTCTGGGACTATTTGATTTTGGGAGCTGATAGAGCTCAGAATTTTCGATTTTCCTGTAAAGCTGGGAGTGCCATTTGGGGAGAGGTTTTGCTGACACCCAGGGAGGGAAATTGTGAAAGCCATTACTAGTGCTTTTTCTGTGCAAAACCTGGGACACTCTCCTTTGCCCAGCAGAAGCATATTGACTGCCGGAGGCTTTATTTTTAGGACTATAAAGTGTGAGAACAAGTGCAAAGAACTTTATTTTTGTATGGTGAATAATCCTGCTTGGGAGCAGGCAGTGCAAGCTCTGAGGAGAGCTAAACCTCAGAGGCAGTTTGGACTGAGTTAATAACAAGTGAAAGTTTTGGACTTTATTTTGGAGCTGTTTTATTTTGCCATCATTTTGGTATTTTGCTTTGCTGAAAGTTTTCCTTCTGGCATTCTCATCCTTGTTTTATGGATTACGGACCTTTATGTTTGGAGAAGTAAAAGTGAAATACCTTCAGTTTAAAACTTCTTTTTGTGTGGTTTATGTTTGTGTTCCTGAGTGTGTCAGTTCAGTCCTGCAGGGTGACTCCAGCCCGGATCACACGCTGGTGTATTTTTTTTGTGTAACCACTTGGAGCGCTGTGGAGTCCTGGTCGGACCACAGTGTGGGTTACAACAGATAAAATACATCAAGTTGAATATAAGGAACTTGATTGAAAAAAAATGAAGCAGAATGCATTAAGATACCAGCCTATCAGAGTTGAGTCTTTAACAAATTTCTAAAATCAAGATAGGAAGAGACCTCTAACATAATTTTTACAAGCCATACGTTCAATTTAGCGGCTTGGAAATGAGAGGGTTCTCTCAAAGAACTTCTTATAATGACAGGATTTTATGGAGGGATATGAAAACAAGTGCACTCTACGTGTGGTCTTTTTTAGATGGAAACAATGTTCAATAGGGATATACTGTACATTTATTTGAGTTCTAAGAGCATTGTCTGATGCTAGCACCTCAAGATGGACATGTACCGGTATACTACAGCCAGTTTTATTAACCAGTACAAGCATGCCTGCAAAAAAAGAGTTAAAGATGTTACAGATGCAAATTAGTAGTATATAGGTATTTGCAGCTGGGGTAGCTTGGGGACTGAGCTCAGAGATTGAGGTTGTATGACTTTATTTATTATTCTGTATGATAATGTGTTAAATTTATGTATCCTTTTATAATTAATCTGTTGTATCTATTTTTTATCTGTAAATCGCTTAGCAATTTAAATTAAGCGATTCAACAAGTTAAAAATAAACTTGTTGAGGCAAAAAATCTTGCTTTTACACTTAGATCACAGTCAACATATTATTATTTTTTTTTTTCTTACAAGGAACTAACCTCACCAGAATGGCAATATCAATAGAAAAGAGATTTAAAAGCTCATATACAGGGGACTGAGGCCGACAGTTTATTTGGTGACTCAATGTGGAATGGTTCAGAATGCTGTTTGGCTTCTCATGATGCTCCTTCTCAAGTATTGAAGAGTTAGCTTGCCCAATAAGCTGCTTGCCTTTCTGATGTCAGCGGGTAAAATGGGTGAATTGACCACATTGATGGCAGATCATGCTAAGCAACAACTAACTTACAGTGATAAGCAAACTTAACCCCATATATATCATGTTTAATGACTTACCTACTGTTGTACTAATCACCTTTGTTTTACTTCAAGCACAAATTACAACACAAGTTGATGTGGTTAAGTGAACACTCAGACCCACAGCTGTGGGTCTGAGTGTTCACTTAACCACATCAACTTGTGTTGTAATTTGTGCTTGAAGTAAAACAAAGGTGATTAGTACAACAGTGATTTATAAGTATCACCTTGGATAAAAATATTCCCTTGCTGTTTTTTGTTTAATGACTTACCTAATCATCTAACATTGTAGGTGGTAAATGAACTAATAAAGTAAGTAATATTAGTCTAGGTTGGTATCCAAAATTGAGTGTTAAAATAACATCTGCTATTAAGTTGATAGTAATTTGCACAAGTCCCCTGATAAAAAAAAAGTACAAACATTATGCTACTGCAGGAGATGTAGCAGAAGCAAATTTATTATTTTTATTGATGTAATAAAGGATACTTCTGAAGCTATTTAACAGAAGACACATGTGGTATAAATAATGTTATACAGACAAAATATGTTCATTTTTCATATACTATTGCTACTACTATTAATTATTTCTAGAGCGCTACCAGATGCACGCAGCGCTGTACAGAGTCACAAAGAGTAAGAAAACAGTCCCTGCTCGAAAGAGCTTAAAAACAAGCATTATATTGTAAATGCTTATATTGTAAATGCTTTCTGTATTTATCTGTTTTTAAGTTCATTATTCTAATTTGTATTTTATCTGTATCCCATATATTAGCTCACCTTGTTGTGAACCGCCTAGAACTTTTTCGTTATGGCGGTATATAAGAATAGAATTATTATTATTATTATTATCTATGCTTCCTTGGCAGAAAATTCTGACTTAGTTGCATAAATGCATTAGGTGAGTGGTCCTCATATAGAATCCATACAACTAACAGTACTTTACCACGTTCCACGCACATAGAGCCAGATTCTGTAAGATGCACCTAAAGTTAGGCACCTAAATCACTGATTTAGGTGCCTAATTGCCAAAACATGTGACACTCAGTGCAAAAGACTGGATAGCCCCCATCTTGCTGCCAGACTACTGCCTGCAACTTCCTATTGGTGATTTCTTTGTTAAGTTGCTACTGGAGTTGAAAAATGTACACTAAGGTCCCCTGATTGCTAGTTATATGTTAGGTTATGGTAATGTTTAATTTTTTAATATTATTTTGTAATGTTGTAATTGGTAGGTTACCCTCCCAGATTTTCTTAGACTATTTCTTAACAGCTAATTGCTATCTAATAGAGATTAGCTAATTACTTTTTTAGCCTTTTAATTGGTTGAAGGGACTATAAATTAGAGATCAGGCCAAGGGAGGGTGGGTGCTAATTACACACTACACAAAGATTTCCCTCAACTACTATATGTGCACTAATCTGATCTGATCTTATGCTCTGAAATGCAATCTAACATAGTAACATAGTAGATGACGGCAGATAAAGACCCGAATGTACTGTTCTCCCAGGGGAGCTCAAAATGGTTTACATGAATTTATTCAGGTACTCAAACATTTTCCCTGTCTGTCCTGGTGGGCTCATAAGATGTGATTTTATTATGCTGTATAAAATGCTAATATGTGCTTGATTCACCTTGAAAAGGTGTACCACAAGAATCTTTCAGGCATCCTTTGATAAGAATATGCTACCAAACTCACTATACAAGGGAACTTCGATTAAATAAGGTGATGTATATATATATCAACTTTCATTAATCACCTTGAAATACCACAATATATAGATAATCACTTCAAAACTTTAAATGTGCTTATTATTGAACGCTCAGACCCACAACTATAACCCTAGTGAAAAATCACGGAGTCAGCTGTGCATGGAGACCATCATCGCGTGTTCACTGTCTCTTCCACCAATATTGGTCTTAGCACATGGGAAACCCCATAGAAGGGCACACTAAGAAAACTCTTTAACCCAGCTTAAACAAAGAACTCTTAACTCGCTTTCAGGAGCTTATACTGTACAGATATAAGTCAATGAGTGTATTCTTAGTATCCAGAAGGGATGGATGGACCCATTAAAGTAGCACTTGTTTCGATTCCAATTCTGTTGGTCACCAAAAAGGCTATTGAGTTGTTTCAAAAATATATTTAAATTTAAGAACAAAAATACTGCTCAAGACACCCTAAAGGTTTAAATCTGTTATTGAAATTGCTGTCAGTTATACTGCACTGCACTCATTTATTTTAATTGGAGATTGAATCCCTTTTGGAGGGTTTTATATGCCTGCGATTGACCTAAATGAGCAAAGTTCGTAGGTGCTAACATTCTGAGGCTTTTTTTCTCCATCAATGGATTCCATAAGACCATTTTATAAATCTGCCCCATGAAATTGTATTGTAGTGGGGATACTTAAACTTCTATAATTAATGTGATTGTTTCCCTACACCTCTTTTCTTATTATTATGATCTATATAGAATCCAGGGCATAATGCCCTTTCTATGCAATATTGTATAAGCAGCAAATACTCAATAGTACTTTCTGTGCAATAAGCATCCTGGAAGGAACATAAAAGAGTATTGTTTTAGTAATGATAATTAGAATGATAAGATATGACTTCGCCTTGTAATATTAATAAAATATAAGCACTCTACTGGACGATCAAAGTTAATCAAATTTACTGTCACAGAATATAGTTCCCATAGACCACACATATTAAATCAAATGGGTATAGATATTGTCTCTGTCTGAGAATTTTAACCTTACTGGTGAAGCATAAATGTATTCTGACATGAGATTTTATTTATTCATAAAAGAGAATGATTCTGAAGTTGTCTTCAAAGACAACTAGCACCACGTTACAAGACATGAACATTTTTACATTTTATTCTTTGCTTTATTGAGGTATTTTCTAAGGTCAAGCAGATATGAGTATATTGCACAGATTTTGGAAAAGAGCTATCACCATAAAAAGAGTTGGGGTAATGGATCTTGAGTGAAATGGTATGATGGCCGCTTTAGTCCACTCTTCAAGGTAATATGCAGAAATAAAACATAATGTAGTTTATGATTAGCTTTCAAGGTAACCCCTTCTTCCTTAGATCAAAAATAAGCAAATGTTGGCAAAATCAGTATATATATATATATAAGGGAAACATGAAAGCATTTCAATGGTAGATAGAAACAAAAAGGTGACAAAGCAGTTTGAATTTCTTTGTAGGGGGAAAGAAAGCCAAGGGCCGTATGCAATAAAATCATCGCTAAAATCCATAGGGTCACTGACAAATTGTCCAATTTTAAAATGGTGATTGATGTTCATCTGACTTTGCATGCAAATTAGTTTTGTGGAGGGTGAATTTCACACATGCACAGAGCCAGCAGGGTAAACTCTGAAGCAGCTTCCTGCCACTCAACTGTTTGTTGCAGGAAGGAAGAGTAGGTTTGTTTTTTTAATGGGAACAGATGTTATGCTTGTGTTACACACATATATCTGTGCCCATTAAAGAAAAAGGTCCTGCCACCCCCCTCACACAGGAGGGATTCCCACTCACTCCTGTCTCAGCCACCCAGACCCACACACACACATGATGCCCACTCCCTCCTGCTTGGCCATCCAGACTACCGCCGCACCCCTGATTGTCCAAAACCTGAACCTCCCCCCTATACCCCCACATTTCCCTGTCAACAAGACCCCTCTTCCAACCCCTTCAAGTCCCTAGGACAGGGGTGTCCAATGTCGGTCCTCGAGGGCCGCAGTCCAGTCGGATTTTCAGGATTTCCCCAATGAATATACATGAGGTTTATTTGCATGCACTGCTTTCATTGTATGCTAATAGATCTCATGCATATTCATTGGGGAAATCCTGAAAACCCAACTGGATTGCGGCCCTCAAGGACTGACATTGGACACCCCTGCCCTAGGAGAAGGCTCTGGTAGTCTGATGGGATGGGAGGAAGTCAGTTCAGAACCCCCACCCCCCCAGCTCAAGCATACACCCAAACCCCCTTTCTTATATTGTTGTAGAAATCCAGCAAGAGGGATGTCTACACCCTCCTTCCAGCAGGCCTACCTCTTCAAAATTTTAGGCCTTTCCCTTTTCAGTATATCCTGGGATGCCTTGGGAGGGGCCTAAGACTCTAGCCCATATACCTAAGGCCCTTCCCATAGAAGGGGCCTTAGGTACCTGGGCCAATCAGGGTCTTAGGTCCCCTACCCAATATATCCTGGGTTGCACCGGGAAGGGGGGCCAAAGACTCTGATTGATTCAGATACCAAAGGCCCCTCCCATAGGATGCACTGGGAAGGAGAAGGCCTGCCATTTTGAAGATTTCAGATAACTTTACTTGGAGTGTGGCATCAGAAACAAATTCTATAAAAGAACTCTAAGTATAATTTTTTCAAAAAAGAATTATTTAATATATATTATAGCTTTTAGAGCCGCAGTCCCACCATTCCACAGCCTCAAATAACTTTCATTGTGGTGAGCTTTATGTGGTAAACTCCTCATCGAATCATCTATTCAATAACTTTTTTTTACTTTTTCCAGAAGAGTTTAAAGTGCACCGTGCTTTGTGCTAAACTTTTTATATCTCTAAAGTGCAAATGCTTTATCATTTATTCCATATCCATTAATATCAATTTATAAAGATTTTAAATATAGAAAATAAATATTAGGTATTTAAAAACTTAGCTTAGCAGCTGTTTTCAAAGATTGCTCGGCTTGGGAGGGTTGAACCCAACATGTTTCGCATAGCGCTGTTTCAAGAGTCCTCCCTGAAAAAACAAAACTAAGATCAACATACATATCTTATCCAACCACCTAAAGAGATATATAGCCTTCTAAAACCTCCACCCTTTATCCATCTACTAACAAAATTAATTACATTTCCTTACCATAACCGCTAAAAATGATCCACCTCACTTCAAGTTTTTATGTAAAGATGGCCACAGCGTCCTCTTAGACCTATATTTATATTTATAGTTACTTCCATATTAGCTTAACCCCACCCCTTTCTAAAACCCAGGGAAAACATTCAACCAATCAGAAAACCCCACTCAATTTCCGCATTCAGTCCCCCAGGTTCTACCGTTGCTAGACGGTAGATCCATCTTTGTTCTCTAAAATTTAAAGCTCTCTCTATATTTCCACCCACCCACCCTTCCTCCAGCTGTTCAATCACCCGCCATTTCATTCCCTGTATGGAATGATTTTTATGAATCCAATGGGATACCATTGGTGCCTGCTCATTAGCTGTTAAAATTCGAGACTTATGCTAGTTCAGTCTTAATTTTATGGATCTACTAGTCCTCCTTATATATAGCAGATTACATGGGCACACGATGACAGGAGGGAGTAGGCATCCATCTTGCCAGATTTCTACAATAAGGTACGAGGGGGGGAGTATGTACTTGATTTTGTCTTCTGAACTGTTGACTGTCTTTTGATTGACCTATTATCCCCTTCCTTTTGTGTTCTGGAAATGTATCTTGGTTGCCTCTATGCTATGCAATCCCTACCAATTTGTGTACATTGTATACTGTTTGTGAGTCTCTCAGCTCCTGATTGATTCCATCTACTGCTTAGTTCCTTGTCAAATTGTTTTGTACTGCTTTATTTGTTCTGTAGCTTTTAGCATTTTGCACTCCTTTATGATGATATTCTGAATGTGTGGTTATAAATTATACAAACAAATAAATACCCTAATCTGTCTCTTAGTCAAAAGGAATCCAGATGCCTTATTTTCATTCATTCATTCATTCACTAACCGTGCAGATCCTTCAATGATGTAAAAAAGCAGTTTTCTTATCCCCTGGGCTATTCTTGCAGTCTCTTTGTCTAAAGGATGACCATTTACCGTGTTTTTCGCTCTATAAGATGTACCTGACCATAAGAAGCACTTACCTGTAGAGGAGGAAAAACCAAGACAAAAAAAATTCTGACCATGTCCCACCATCCTACCCTGTATCTGATCCCCCTCTGGTGGTCTAGTAGAAGGCCAAGACAGGGCACAGGGCAGATCTAGTGGCAGGCCAGGACATGGCACGAGGCAGGCAGGCAGGCCTAGTAGCAGACGGGCAGGCAGCGCTGTATCAGCAGGAACTTTCCATGCTTCTGCCACTCCCTCACTGGATGGCTGCCTCCAAATCCTCATCTCTTGCAGCAGAGTGGCGCACAAAGCAGGCGTGAGCTTTTCGCTCTCCTGCCTGGTCCCACGCCGCTCCCTGAATGGCTGCCGTCAGTTCTTATGAGTCCCGCATGAACTGATGGCAGCCATTCAGGGAGTGGCGCTGGGCCAGGCAGGAGTGCAAAAAGCTTGCACCTGTCTTGTGTACTGCTATGCCACAAGAGATGAGGACTTGGAGGCAGGGAGGAGCAGGAGCGTGGAAAGCTCCTGCCGATATAGAGCTGGACCTCCATGGCATTGTATTCACTCCATAAGATGCACCTAAATTTCCACCCACTTTTTTGGGGGGATGGGGAAAAGTGCGTCTTATGGAGCGAAAAATACAGTAGCTTCTGGTCAAGGAGCAATTCAGTTCTTGAATGGAAATGTTGCCCTAATGATTTATGCACACAGTAGTGTAAAACCAGTATATGATCAGTTTGTCATTAAAGGCAAACTTCTACATAATAACCCTACTATTTTGGATCTTGGAAATCATTTTTGTGTCCTTTTGCAGTCACCAAAAGTTAGGAAATGAGAAATATAGAAACATGACGGCAGAAAAAGGCCAAATGGCCCATCCAGTCTGCCCATCCACATCATACACTATCTTCTCCTCTCCCTATGAGATCCCACATGTCTGTCCCACACTTTCTTGAACTGACACATACCCCCTGTTTTACTAAGGTACGCAATGCGTTTTAGCGCACGCTAAATATACGCATGCGCGCTAACCGCTAATGCATCCATAGACTAGCATGCACGTGTTAGCATTTAGCGCGTGCTAAAACGCTTAGTGCACCTTTGTAAAAGGAGCCCTTACCATACTTTGTTTCTACCACCTCTTCCAGGAGACTATTCCATGCATCTATCACCCTTTCTGTAAAAAAGAGTATTTCCTTAAATTACCACTCCTGAGCCTATCACCTCTTAACTTTAATCTATGCCCTCATTCCGGAGTTCCCTTTCAAATGAAAGAATTCTGCATCATGCACATTTAGGTGGCTCATGAAGTTTTCTGTGATTCTTAAAATCTCAAGTCTACAGACAATTTAATTGCTTATTTCATGAAGCTTCCTCTGAACTGACAAGAAATTCACAGCTATTGTACCCCACCTGTTCACACACTCTTCAAAACACATCCTTTTGAACATTTGCCAAAACTCAACTTTTGATCACAGTTTTTTGCGGTTTTTCAGATTTTTTTTTTTTCACAAAATCTAGAGTTCAAAGGTAAACACAGCTCCAGTGCTAGAAAGGAGAGGGAAACAATCTGTCTTTCCATCTGTATTATCAAAAGAAAGCATCAGCTAAAGCTATGCTCCGTTAGTGAAGGATTCCATTAGCTGTTTTCTAATATCTTCCTTTTACAATGTATCTTAAATCATTGGTTTTGTTTATTGTCAGTTCTTTACTTTATCAAGCTGTTTATTTCTTGTATATAATATACTGTGCTATCGAAATATCCTTGGCTCAGCAGTATTATAGCTTACCTGCTTAGTGTTAACTGGTTAAATTTTTGCAAAGTTACAAAATTTGACATATTAATTCATGAAAAAATATTTTCTGGTTTTCTTTTCTTCGTCCACGCTTAGTGGCGTAGCCAGGGAGATTGGCGTCCAGGGTGATGGTGCCCAGCATTGACACGCTGTGCATCCCCTCTGTTCTTCCCTGATGTTGAATGCCCCCCCTCTCCCCCCACGTACCTCTTGAAATGTTTGCCAGTGTGAGCAGCATCTTTCACCCGCTGCTCACACAGGCCTCGGCTCCCTTCTGACATCAGATCATGGTCCTGCGACGAGGCCGGCGTAAGCAGCAGATGGAAGATACCACCCCCCCCCCCAGTGAACATTTAAAGAGATATGCAGGGGGGCCAGAGAGGAGAACTGTCAGTGCCCCATCAGTGATGGCATCAAGGCCAATTCCCCCCCCTCACCCCACCTTACTAAGCCACTATCCACACTGAATCTTATGCAGTACGGCCTTCATTTTAGAAGCATCCCCCATATGTAAATAGCAGCTTTTAGACATTTCAATGGACATGTGGTAATGCTCACCATGGGGTCCTGGTGCAAAGGTGCACTAACAGATTTAGGGCCATATTTTATAAATGGCACTGTATGGTTGTGGTCGGTGCCCTACTGCTGCCTAGCTTAACCCCCTCCCCCCTTTTATCAAGCAGCGCTAGAAGTTTATAGAGTGGGCCAGCAAGGAATAGGAATTCTATGAGCGTTGGAGCACTTACCGCGCCGGCTCAAGCTAAAAACCTCTAGCCTGGCTTTATAAAAGGGGCCCTTAATTGTTTTAATTGGCACGGTAATTGATCACGTAGAACATAAGAATATAAGAATTGCTGCTGCAGGGTCAGTTCAGTGGTCCATCGTGCCCAGCAGTCTGTTTCCGCGGCGGCCTTTAGGTAAAATACAGAGCCCTAACTAAGTCTAGCCTTACCTGCGTATGTTCTGGTTCAGCAGGAACTTGTCCAACTTTGTCTTGAATCCCTGGAGGGTGTTTTCCCCTATAACAGCCTCTGGAAGAGCGTTCCAGTTTTCCACCACTCTCTGGGTGAAGAAGAACTTCCTTACGTTTGTACAGAATCTATCCCCTTTCAACTTTAGAGAGTGCCTTCTCGTTCTCTCTATCTTGGAGAGGGTGAACAACCTGTCTTTACCTACTAAGTCTATTCCCTTCATTATCTTGAATGTTTCGATCATGTCCCCTCTCAGTCTCCTCTTCTTTTCAAGGGAGAAGAGGCCCAGTTTCTTCAATCTCTCACTGTATGCAACTCCTCCAGCTCCTTAACCATTTTAGTCGCTCTTCTCTGTAACCTTTTGAGTAGTACCGATTAAAAATGTGTTAAAAAAAAAAAAGTAAGGGTTCAGATGCATCTTCAATGTAGGTGCTGGAATTGCATCTACAGCAGGACACCTAGCAGTGCCTAAGTGGGCTTGGCTAGAAGTAGATCAGGACTTAGGTACCATTAGGCCTGATTCACTAAAGGACATAAGGACATAAGCAGTGCCTCTGCTGGGTCAGACCAGAGGTCCATCCCGCCCAGCAGTCCGCTCGCGCAGCGGCCCATCAGGTCAAGGACCTGCATAGTAATTCTCTATCAGTACCCCTCAATCTCCATTTCCTTCAGGAAATCATCCAATCCTCTATCTATACCCTTCAATCCCCTTATCCTTCAGGAATTCATCCAATCCCTTCTTGAAACACTGTAGCGTACTCTGTCATATCACACCCGCTGGAAGCGCATTCTAGGTGTCCACCATCCTCTGGGTGAAGAAGAACTTCCTAGTATTGGTTCTGAATCTGTCCCCTCTTAACTTTTCCGAATGCCCCCTCGTTCTTCATTGCAGGCATCTTAAGTTTTTCTTGGGCATCCTTAGCCATGATTCTGTTAAAGGCACCTACAGTAATTGTGATTGGCATGCAGCTGGTGTCTATTTTTATAGGATACCGGTCCTTAATGTACACTAACAGTTAGCACATGCTAAATGCCATGCAATCCATTGAATGCCTATGCGCTGCATGGCAATTAACGTATGTTAATTGTTAAATCCATTAACACAATTTAGTAAAAGGACACCCTGATTACATTGCCAGGAGGCATAGTAGAGGCAGGGAGATGAAGGACCTGATAACCCCAAAAAAATGGGTTCCTAAATTTATGCTTCTAAGTTATAACCCTAATTTGTGTCCTATTTTCAGCCAAACTTAGAAGCATATGTTTTTAGCTGATATAATTCATCCTAACTTACCCCCTCTTTTACAAAGGCACACTAAACGATTTAGCGCACACTAACTGATTTAGTGCACGCTAATCAGTTTAGCGCGAGTTAAACGCCAATGCGCCCATTAAAGTCTATGGACACGTTAGCGTTTAGCGTACCCTAAATCGGTTAGCGTGCGCTAAATCGACTTCCGCACCTTAGTAAAAGGTCCTATTAAGGGTCCTTTTATTAAACTGCAGCAGTGACTCGTAATGTCCCTGAATCAGGTAGCTATAGGGTGCCTCTTCTCCACATGCATCGCTTTGCACTTGCTCATATTAAACATCATTTGCCATTTTGTTGCCCAGTCTTCCAATCTCGCAAGGTACTCTTGCAATTTTACAAATTTGAACAACTTTGTGTCATCAGAAAATTTAATTATCTCACTAGCTAGTCCTATCTCTAGATCAGTGGTTCCCAACCCTGTCCTGGAGGAACACCAGGCCAATTGGGTTTTCAGGCTAGCCCTAATGAATATGCATGAAGCAAATTTGCATGCCTATCACTTCCATCATATGCAAATCTCTCTCATGCATATTCATTAGGGCTAGCCTGAAAACCCGATTGGCCTGGTGGTCCTCCAGGACAGGGTTGGGAATCACTGCTCTAGATCACTGATAAATATGCTAAAAAGCAGCAATCCCAACCCAGACCTCTGGAGATCTCCACTGATTACCCTTCTCCATTGAGAATATTGACCATTTAACCCTATTCTCTTTTTTTCTATCTTTCAACCAGTTCTTTTCTAATATTTTTTTATTTTAAATAATTTATATTCCACATATCCTACAATTCTCCACGGATTACAAATGATTTCAGGTACTCAAGCATTATTCCCTAACTGTCCCGGTAGGCTCCCACTCTTATCTAATGAACCTGGGGCAATTGGGATTAAATGATAATGGAATATATCTGGTCTGTGCTTTAAGAGTGGTCTTTTAGAACCCGCGCCTGATCTAAATTTTTGACCTTTGCAGCTGTTCCTTTAAGTTTCTTTTTTTTTGTCATTCTCCTCACTTCATCAAACTAAACTAAGGGCTCCTTTTACAAAGGTGCGCTAGCGTTTTTAGCGCACGCACAAGATTAGCACGCTAGCTGAAAAATTATTGCCTGCTTAAAAAGGAGGAAATAGTGGCTAGCTCGTGCAGCATTTTAGTGTGCGCTAAGCGTGCACTAAAACCGCTAGCACACCTTTGTAAAAGGAGCCCTAAACCTTAAGCTTATATAACACATCTTCTCTATAGAGATCGAGCTTGGCACAGTTTACAGGAGTTTTAAAGAAAGGAAAATATAGAGGGCAGTGGAATTTACATTTTTAGAAATAGCCATGTTTTCAGATGTTTTCGAAATAGTTGGAAAGAGCCCAAGTTATGCAGCTGAACAGGAAAATTATTCCAAAGCTCAGTGATTTTAAAGTAAAGAGATTACCATAATTTTCCAATGTAGATAACGCCTTTTAACGAGGGGAAAGATACTTTAAGCTTTTGGATAGATCTGGTAATATCAGGTCTCGAAGAATTCCAAGATGGAAGAATTAAAAGGGGAAGAGTGCCAGGCAAGATCTTAAAGTTAGGCAGGCACATTTAAAGTAAACCCATCATTCATCATTCTTGAAGTGGCCACAGCTCCATTACCTCCTGTACCAATCTATGCACTCCTATAAGAACTAGGTCTATAGGCTTTGCCTCTTGTCAGTTCCTGAAAAAGCTACTCCATAAAGCAGTTCTTGATTTCATCAAGGAATTTTACCTCCCTAACATGTCCTGATGTTATAAGAACATAAGAACAGCCTTACTGGGTCAGATCAAGCCCAGTAGCCTGTTCTCACAGTGGCGAATCCAGGTCATTAGTACCTGGCCATAACCCAAGGTGTAGCAATATTCCATGCTACCTATAAAGGGCAAGCAGTGGTTTCCCCCATGTCTTTCTCAATAAAAGACTAGGGGAACTGCTACCGGGATATCCTCTTGAGAGATATTTAGTGATATTATTCAGATAGTGCTACTGACCATCTTTACAGACCACCTTGCAACTAGCTGGATAGTTTTGGAACAGTTCAGGGGCTGAGCCATAGCAGAAACTAGAGTTACAAGAACACAACACAGGAGAATAGTTAAGCTCTGGAACGCATTGCCAGAGGTTGTGGTAAGAGAGGATAATGTACTTGGTTTTAAGAAAGGTTTGGACAAGTTCCTAGAGGATAAGTCCATAGTCTGTTATTGAGAAAGACACGGTGGAAGCCACTGCTTGCCCTCGATCAGTACCATGGAATATTGCTACTCCTTGGATTTTGGCCAGGTACTATTGACCCGGATTGGCCACCGTGAGAATGGGCTACTGGGCTTGATGGACCATTGGTCTGACCCAGTAAGGCTATTCACCGATGACGCTAAACTATGCAACGTTGTGGGCAGCGCAGCAGAACCTGATAGCGCAACCACACCCGGCACTATGGAGCAGGACCTACTTTTACTAGAACAATGGTTCAGTACTTGGCAACTAAATTTTAATGCCAAAAAATGTAAGGTAATGCACCTTGGTAGCAGAAATCCATGCAGAACATACACCCTGAATGGTGAAAACCTAACCAGAACTGTAGCAGAACGGGACTTGGGAGTAATCATCCGGGAAGATATGAAAGCTGCCAATCAGGTGGAGAAAGCTTCAGCAAAAGCTAGACAAATACTGGGCTGCATCAGAAGGAGCTTTATCAGCCGAAAGCCTTAAGTTATACTGTTGTTGTACAGATCCATGGTGAGACCTCACATGGAGTACTGTGTTCAGTTTTGGAGGCCACATTATCAAAAGGATGTGAAGAGAATAGAGTCGATTCAGCGAATGGCCACTAGGATGGTCTCAGGACTTAAAAATCTCCCATATGAAGAACGTTTAAGCAGGCTGCGCTTATATCCTCTCGAAGAGCGCAGAGATAGGGGGGACATGATAGAAACATTCAAATACATCACGGGCTGCATTGAGGTGGAGGAAAAAATCTTTTGACTTATGGGTCCCACGGCGACAAGAGGGCATCTGCTAAAATTCAGGGGGGAAGATATCATGGGGACACCAGGAAATACTTCTTCACCTTAAAGGTAATTGATCGATGGAATGGTCTTCCACATCAGATAGTCGAGGCCAGTACCACGCTCAACTTCAAGGGACGATGGGACAGACAGGTGGGATTGCTCCAGAGGAATGCTTAAAAGATGGATTCTCGAAGGAGGGAGAGTTCTTGAGTGGGCAGACTTGTTGGGCCGTCGGCAGGGCCAGATTTAGATGAAAAGAGGCCCTAGGCTATTCCACTTATGAGGCCCTTTTACCTCCCATTTTTAAGTTTGTAAATTACATGAGAGATAATAAAATACATCATTACTGTGATATATATCAATATGTTAAATGAAACATGTTGTTATTGGTACTAACCTTTATAAAAAATGTGACACGGATAGTAAATAAAAAAAAGTCGAGAACTCTTATTTGAACATTTATTCTCAGCACCATATATAGTACTAGTAACAATAACTAACCAAACATAACACACAACATTGCCCCTTCCTATGTCCATAGTGACCCCAGTGCGTTCTTCCTCACCTCACCCCCCCCTCCGATGCCCGCCTGCCTCCCATCCCCCTTCCATTGAACACCCCCATGCCATCCTGCCTGCCTGCCTTCCATTAAACCCCCCCACTCCCTTCCGATGCCAGCTTGCCTGCCTCCTATCCCCCTTCCACTGAAACCCCCCACCCCCCGATGCCAGTCTGGGCCGCCCTGTCTTGACGGATCCACGTTTTGCCTCTCTCCATGCGGGGCTGGGTTTGCCCAGCTGTTCCTGGACTGACGTCTTTCCCTCCCCGATCCTCCTCCCAGGGTGAGAAAAAGAAAGGGAGAAGCCGAGTGGGCGCCCTGTTGCGGCTGGAGCCGGTTCCGATCCCGAAGTGTAGAATTTCTCCTTATTTTCGGTTCAGTGTTTTAGTGTTCACTGTTTTTAGAATAGTGTAATTTTAATTTTGCTAACAATTTGAATGTAGGCCCCTTTTGATCTTGAGGCCCTAGGCTGAAGCCTAGTTAGCCTATAGGAAAATCTAGCCCTGGCCGTCGGCTCTTTTCTGCCATCATACTCTATATTTCTATGTTCTATATTCATATGTTCTTATGAGAACAGTGACCACACGGAGTCACCCACCGTACCACCCGATTCGGGTAAGCGCAGGTATCGGTGGGTGGCTTATTTGCGGGGGGGGGTGCCTTATTTTACATTTTTTTCTAAAAAGGGGGGGCTGTCTTATTTGATGGCCCTGCCTTATCATCGGGGAAACACGGTAGAAAAAAAAAAAATGAACAGTTAAGTCCCAGTTTTTGCCACTGAGACTCTGCCCTCTCTCACTGTAAAATTAGACTCTACTTAGTCTGTCTTTAAATTTAAAAAATGTGTGTTGTTTTAAAAAACAATTATGTTTTTAGATGTATCTAAATAAAAATAGTAACCAAAAATTTATCTTTTTTTATGTCACCTTAGCATATTTTATGCTACAGAACGAATTATTTTTTTTAACATGTATTGTTATGGGAAAACGCGTTTCACATAACGAACTTTTCGCATAACAAACTTGCTCCTGGAACGAATTAAGTTCGTTGTGTGAGGCACCACTGTATATACATTTAGGGCTCCTTTTACTAAGCTGCGGTAATGTTTTTAGCAAGCGATGAAGATTAGCGCACGCTAACCCCCATGCTACACGGAAAAACTAACGCCAGCTCTATGGAGGCGTTAGTGTCTAGCGCACGCGGCATTGTAGCACACGCTAAGCGCACGCTAAAACCGCTAGCGCAGCTTAGTAAAAGGAGCCCTTAGTCTAGCAAGTTTCTAGCTATTTTCCTATGAAAAAAGTGGTAATTATAACTTATACCAAACTTAGTTTATTAAGGGTCTCATAATCGAAAGAGAAAAATGTCCAAAAAGTGGCCTAAGTTGGCACTTGGACGATCATAAACGAAAGACGTCCAGGTGCTGATAATCAAACCGGGTTTTGGACGTATTTCTAAACGACCTAGGCCTTCATAGTGCCGCTGAACAACCATAGCTAAACGGGGCA
This sequence comes from Geotrypetes seraphini, assembly GCF_902459505.1. Lineage (NCBI taxonomy): Eukaryota > Metazoa > Chordata > Amphibia > Gymnophiona > Dermophiidae > Geotrypetes > Geotrypetes seraphini. Next base: position 180,394,037 of record NC_047084.1, on the reverse strand, counting down.
TTTCAGGAGGACTGTTGAGGGCGGGATTTGGGTGGGACGTGGGCAGACTTAGACTCAAGGGCAAGACAGATGCTGGGTTGCATCCGTAGAAGTTTCGTCAGCAGAAAGCCTGCAGTCATAATGCCATTATACAGGACCATGGTGAGACCTCATCTGGAATACTGCGTGCAATTCTGGAGGCCACATTATCGCAAAGACATGCAGAGGGTCGAGTCGGTCCAAAGGATGGCCACCAGAATGGTCTCAGGGCTTAAAGGTCTCTCGTACGAAGCAAGACTAAACAATTTGCAGCTCTACACTCTCGAGGAACGCAGGGAGAGGGGAGACATGATTGAGACGTTTAAATACGTCACCGGACGTATAGAAGTGGAAGATAACATTTTCCTTCTCAGAGGCCCCTCAACCACAAGGGGGCACCCGCTCAAACTCAAGGGCGGAAAATTTCACGGCGACACCAGGAAGTATTTCTTCACGGAGCGAGTGATTGATCAATGGAACAAGCTTCCAGTACAGGTAATCGAGGCCAGCAGCGTGCCAGATTTTAAGAATAAATGGGACGCCCATGTGGGATCCCTAAGTGGGTCAGGGTAAAACATTGTATAATATTAAGGGGAGGGTCTATAGAGTGGGCAGACTTGATGGGCCTTGGCCCTTTTCTGCCGTCATCTTTCTATGTTTCTATGTTTCTAAGTATGTATAACCAAAAGTTTTACAACAGAGCCTAGACGGAACTTGGACATTGTGATTTAGACTATTTAAAACATGGTCTATCTCACAAAAACCCACCTAAAGTCACCAAATAAGCACTGCAAATACATAATACAGACCCCCACACACTACCCCAGTGATCACTGACCCCCTCCCAACCCCATAAAAATCATAATCACACCTTTAAAATCCAGCCTCCAGACCATCATAACCTGGCAGCCTGGCATAGAAAGACCTAGTCATCCAGCACAGAGGCGGCTTAAGCCATCTTGGGGGTGGGTTAGGGACTCATGGAGAGGAGGACCCATGCCCATAAGCCCCTGTAATCACTGCATTGATACTTAAACATGTGCACTCCTCTATACGCCCACAAAACCCTTTTGTACTGGCATATAATTGGCTCCTGCAGCCATAAAGGCTATTAGGCAGGTAGATAAGTGGGTCTAGTGGATTCTGGAGGTGGTTTGGGGGGCTCACCATGACCTATAAGGGAGCTGTAGTGGCACCCTTTTTGTGAAGTTCACAGCAGTGCCCTGTAAGGTACCCCACTGTTTAGGTGCCATGTCTGGGTGTTCAGTCTATTACTTTGCAGACCCCTCCCACGTCCAACAGGGCTTGTTCTAGGCATTTTTGACTTGAACGAAAAGTTGAACGAAAAGGTGGTATAAAGATAGACGATTTAGCAGTTTGGACGATCAGACTAGCAGGACGTATAGTTAGACGATTTTCGAAACAAAAAAATTTTGGACGTATTTTTTGAAAATGTGTCCTAGGCTGTTTTTTAACTTTGGGCGATTTGCGGCTTAGACAAAAACTGACTTGGACATTTCTTTCGATTATACCCTTCCACGTGTTTTATTCGCTGCATGCTGCAGTAATTATACACTTACTCAGGATATACTTGAGTGTCTTTTTGTACATATTGAGGCTTATCTTGAGACACATTGCGCTCTCTATGAACTAATGTGAGACTGCAATACTCCTGAAGCAGTCCAGGTTGGCCAAAATACGTGCATATTGAGTCTTTGAAATAGAGCAATCGAGACAATAAAGCATATCAATTTTTTTGGACATCTTCACTGTTCGTCTGTGTGCCAATCAGAATAGGCCCGGGAGCCTTAGGTCCCTCCTGGGGGCAGGGCCTGAGGCACATGGGCCCAACCCGACCATGTGCCTCAGGCCCTGCCCCCAGGAGGGACCTAAGGCTCCCGGGCCTATTCTGATTGGCCCAGGCGCCTTAGGCCCCACCAGTAGGCGGAGCTTTGGGACGGATGGGCCAATCCGGCCTCATTCTGTCGTTGGCTGCCTGCCGGACAGGCGGGTTTGGCTCCCGTCTGTCCGGCCAACTACAGAAAGGTACGGGGAAGGGGGTTGGGGGTATCGTGGGGGTCGGCCAGGGGGGTCGCGGGTCGGCTGGGGGGGCGGTCGGAGGTTCTTGGGGGGGGGGGCGGTCGTTGGGGGGAGGGGGGGTTTGCGTCGAGGGCAGGAGGGCCTGGGATCCCTCCTGCCCGTAATGTAGTGCAGGGTGGGGTTAGGGGGTCGCCGTGGCCAGGAGGACTTGGGCTCCCTCCTGGCCCGATATTGTCGGGGAGTTGGGGAATCGGCGGGGCAAGAGGGCTTGGGCTCCTTTTTGCCCCGATCGTGTCGGGGAGTCGGGGGGGCAAGAGGGAGCCAGGCGGAGAGAGGGCAGTTAAGCGCAGTGCCTGCGCGGAAGGATGCAGCTCGGGCGACTTCGTTGTGTGAAACGAAGTTCGTTGTAGGGAGCAAGACATAAAGTTCGTTGTGCGCAGCGTTCGCTGTGCGAGGCGTTCGTTATGCGAGGCACCACTGTAGCCTTTGATGGAGACTACTTTGTTTAACTTGCTTTTTAACCAAACTTTTCAAACCTCCCTCATACATTATAGGTCTCTAAGCAGTTTGATTGACTATAACTTATACCAAACTTAATCAATTCATCATGGGTCAGCAGCACAATATTCGGAACATGATTTCACTGATTTTGCTTATGCCATGCGGATATTGCAGAGTTCTAGCTAATCAGATCATTTTTGATCCAACTAAAGGGCTGCACAAGTTTTCAAGTTTCACGTTTTATTAAAAATTTGATATACCACTTATCATCCTTCTAGGCCAGTGTTCTTCAACCTTTTGACATCTATGGACCTGTGGAAATAAAATAATTATTTTGTGTACAGGCACTGGTCTGCGGACCGGCAGTTGAAGATCACTGGGCTAAGTCGTGCCCATCTCTACCCAATTTCTGCCCCAGACCCCGCCCCATAATAGTTCTAATTGTATGTGTCTACTAACCTAACGTGGTTTTGTATAATATTTTAACTCCAACTGTTTTGTTCCTTTTAATATACAGTGGTGCCTCACACAACGAACTTAATTCGTTCCAGGAGCAAGTTTGTTATGCGAAAAGTTCGTTATGTGAAACGCGTTTTCCCATAACAATACATGTTAAAAAAAATAATTCGTTCTGTAGCATAAAATATGCTAAGATGACATAAAAAAAGATAAATTTTTTGTTATTATTTTTATTTAGATACATCTAAAAACATAATTGTTTTTTAAAACAACACACATTTTTTAAATTTAAAGACAGACTAAGTAGAGTCTAATTTTACAGTGAGAGAGGGCAGAGTCTCAGCGGCAAAAACTGGGACTTAACTGTTCATTTTTTTTTTCTTGGCTTATTTTTGGTTGGCCCGGTGGTTTTCATGTTCTGTGGTGTTAGTTTTTTCTCTTTTTCGGTGCAGTAACATGGCAGCAGAGGTGGTTAAAAGTTGTTTCCGGTGTGGGAAGCGGCAAACACCATCGGGGTTATGCGCTGCAGGGTATGTGGACGCTTCGGGGGAAGATGTAGTAATGGCGGCGGTTGAGTTGGCATTTTCCCGGCCGAATGATGTGCATTCAGTTTCGCTGGCTCTCTCAGTGGATGCAGCCGCATCGGCGGTGCAGGACCCACAGCTGCTTGATACCGTGCTTCTTTCCCTGCCGACATCACTTTCTCTTCTCGGCGGGGTGTCGGCTGTAGCGCCAGTGCTTGTTTCACAGGGAGCCAGGCGGAGAGAGGGCAGTTAAGCGCGGTGCCTGCGCGGAAGGATGCAGCTCGGGCGACTTCGTTGTGTGAAACGAAGTTCGTTGTGGGAAGCAAGACATGAAGTTCGTTGTGCGCAGCGTTCGCTGTGCGAGGCATTCGTTATGTGAGGCACCACTGTATTTATTTTTTATTATTATTGTACACCGCCTAGAAATTTGAATAAGCGGTATAAAAAATCTTATTGTAATCTTATTGTAACTCCATTTTTTCCATTCATTTTTCATACATAAACACACATATAATATAATCGTATTAACAACACATAATGGTTAACTACAAAATTAAAATGCACAAAACACACTGTATGCTTTTCAATATTCATTCCTACCAGAAAACAGATAACCCCACGCAAATACAGGACCAAAAACTAAAAGTACTAATATGTACAAACAAACCCTAAGATGCAAGACTCTGCAAGCGGTACAATCCCAGAGGAAAAGAAACAAATGCATTTCTTCGTGAATAGACAACAGATGTAAATCAATCACTAAATAAGAAAATTAAAGCATTCCCTCCTACCTTTGTCTCTTTCCCTCCATGCTGTGCTATGCCTTCTGGCCTGCCCCCAGTGTTATCTTCGGGCCAGTCCACGCACCATCTTCGGGCCAGCTCCCTGAGTACTGCAATGCACAAAGCTGTGGGCAGCGGCTCCTCGCGCGTGTCCCACGCCTCATCTGGACATCAAAGAAAAGGCTTCCGGTTCAGGCGCAGGACATGTGTAGGAGCCTTTTCCCATGGCTTTGTGCACTGCAGCACTCAGCGAGCTGGTCCAAAGACGCTGCGTTGATCGCACCATGGACCGGTGGCTGAAGAACACTATCATGGGCCTGAAGGACGTGCTGGCAGGGCAGGATTAACCAACAGGCCAAGTAGGCACGTGCCTAGGGCCCGAAATGGTCAGGGGGGCCCGATGAAGGAGGGCATTAACATTGTTTTTCCAAATGGCGATGGGCCCCTCCAACATCGATTGGCAACACGGGCCCCCCCCCCCAATTGGCAATGTGGCCCCCCCATCAATGGAAAGTAAGACAAGCAAGCAACGCAGGTAAGAAAGGCAATGGGAACTGTAATTTTGCAAGCGGTGCTGCTTGCCCAAAGCTTCCCTCTGACGCAGCTTCCTGTTTCCGCTTGCAAAATTACAGTTCCCATTGCCTTTCTTACCCGTGTTGCTTCTTTGCCTTACTTTCCGTCGATGGGGGGGGGAGCCACGTTGCCGATCGGGGGAGGGGGGCGTCGCCGTTCTTTAAAAAAAAAAATTGGAGTGAAATGTGAGTGATGAGATGGGCCTGGGTGGAGGGAGAGAGAGAAGGGAGCAAGGCAGAGCAGGGCAGATGAAGGATGTGGGAAGAAAGGGGCAGAGCAGATGATGGAAGTGGGGAGAAGGGAGACAGAAGGGGGCAGGACAGATGATGGAAGTGAGGAGAACTTGTGCCAAGCCCTCACCTCCTCACCACTGCTACCGTAAAGTAGAATTTCCTAACATTGCCTTTGAATCTACCACCCCTCAACCTCAAATTATGTCCTCTGGTTTTACCATTTTCCTTTCTCTAACGTAGAACAAAATCTTTTTCAGAGAAAGGAAAATGGTAAAACCAGAGGACATAATTTGAGGTTGAGGGGTGGTAGATTCAAAGGCAATGTTAGGAAATTCTACTTTACAGAGAGGGTGGTGGATGCCTGGAATGCGCTCCCGAGAGAGGTGGTGGAGAGTAAAACTGTGACTGAGTTCAAAGAAGGATCTAGAATCAGAAAATAAGATTAAATATTGAACTAAGGCCAGTACTGGGCAGACTTGCACGGTCTGTGTCTGGATATGGCCGTTTGGTGGTGGATGGGCTGGGAAGGGCTTCAATGGCTGGGAGGGTGTAGATGGGCTGGAGTAAGTCTTAACAGAGATTTTGGCAGTTGGAACCCAAGCACAGTACTGGGTAAAGCTAAGAAGAAAAAATTAAAAAATTTAAATTGAATCAGGTTGGGCAGACTGGATGGACCATTCGGATCTTTATCTGCCGACATCTACTATATTACTATGTTACTATGCTTTCCCACATGCTGGATGGGGGGAAGAAGATAGTTAGTGAGATAGTAGAGGGGTGAATGAAAGGGGTGGCAAGCTGTGAGTAGACACAGTGAAAAGAGGGAAACTGAGGGCTGAATAGTAAGAAAGAATTTAATTTAGACAGAGGCAGAAAATAGAGAAGGAAGACCAGAGAAGAAAAGGAAAGGGAAGAGAGCGGAGAGAGATGCCAAAGAATGGGGAAGGACACAGAAATATCACATCCGAGTGAAGGAAATGAGAAGAGAGATACTAAAAACCACAGGGGGGTGGAGAGGGAAGGAGAGAGATGCCAGACTATGAGGGGAACAGAGGGAAGGTGATGGATGCCAGACCAAGAGGAGGGGGGGGTAGGCAGGAGCAGAGATGGCAGAGGGAGACAAACATTTTCTGGAAGGGGCAGACAGTGGATGGAAGGAAGAGAATGATGAGGAAAGCAGAAACCAGACAACAAAGGTAGAAAAAAATTTCTATTTGTTTTATTTATTTATTTTTGCTTTAGGATAAGGTATTATTGTAGCTGTGTTGATAATCGTTTATTAATAGAAAATGGAAATAAGATGATACTGTTTATTGAACTAATTTTAATACATTTTTCACAAATTCAGAGACCATAACTCCTTTCCTCAAGTCAGAACAGGGATACTGTAACAGCAGTATTGTTTACTGATCTGAAGAAAGAGGTTTTAACCTCTGAAAGCCAGGTAAGAAATGTATTAATCCAATACACTTCCCCCTCCCCATTCGCGGTTTCAGTAATCGCGATTTCACATATTCACGATTTTTAGGGGAGGGGGGAAAAAAAAAAACACCCATCCTTAAGTCTTCTCCCCGGCATCCTGGCCTTACCTGGTGATCTAGCGGGCTTTCGGGGCGGGAGCAATCTTCCTACGCTCCTGCCCCTGCAGATCGCCATTAGGAAATAGCTGTAGGGAGTTCCCATCGTAGTCTCAAGAAACTACGGGAACTCACAGCAGAGTCAAAATGCTGAGACAAGAGAGGATTAAAGATTAACAGGCATCTTTAAAAAATGAATGTTTTAAGTTTACCTTTAAATCTTTCTAGAGGGTTTTCTATGCATAGTTTAATAGGAAATGAATTCCAAAGGGTTGGTGCTCTGACGGCACTAAGTCCACCGATTAACTTCCGACCACTTAGCGACACTTTTGTGACCCGATTTCCCTCTGATCAGCTTCACTAACCTCTGTCCCGATCATCCTCCGATCCGTGCATGCAAATGAGGGGGAACGGCATTCAAATGTAGGCAGGCAGCAATTCACTAAAAAAAAAAAAAAAAAGAGGGACACTGACTGGGCTGACCGATCCAAAAATGAGCAACTGCTGAGGCCCAGTCATTCAAGTCCTTTCCATCAGCCCTGCCTTCTGCTGCCCTGCTCTCTGCCCTGGTTCTCTGCTCTCAGCCCCGATCTCCTGCGTGCCCCGATCTCCTGCTCTCGCCCCGAATCTCTCCTGCTGCCTCCGACTTGTTGCCCTGCTCTTGCCCCGAAACTCTCCTGCCGCCCCGACTCTCCTGCCCTTCCCCACAGTGCAAGGCCGTGGTTTTAACCACGGGCTTGCGAAGAAAAAGAAAACCAGAAAAAAAAAAAAGTTTCCTACCCGTGCTCTGCTGGGCACGGAGGGCCAGCGTATGTGCAGACCATCTAGAGATGGTCTGTGCATGGATCGGGATCGCTATAGAGCAATCTGAGCGCTCGGTTGGGGGCGTGATTCTGATCGCTCTCATTTGCAAGAAGGCGATTGATGAATCAGCCCCCCGAACACGGATCAGATCAGATCAGTGTCCTTAGTGAATCTAGCCCAAAGTTTATACGGTTGCGAGGAGGTGCTGAAAAGAGGAGAATGATGTGGATATGGTTCAATCAATTATCTGAATTTTTTTTTCAGTAAATTGTAAGTTAATGAAATAAGATAACACTCTTTTCAGCTACAGTGGCAAAATAATACTCAGAATTTAGGAAGTTGGTTGGTTGGGCACACCCTCATATAAAACAATATTATTCTAAAAACTATTCCAATTATATCTACATAAAACTAACAAAAATACAAAATTGAATATTTGTTTTTAAAAAAAAGCCAATATTGAATGGAAACCAATTTTCTCAAGGAAAAGTAATTATGCTAAAGCATCAAATTACTCAAATAAAATGGAAAACATGTCCATTTTCTCAAAGCTTTTTAAAGTACAAAGTCTCAGGATCAAAATAAAATTGTTCAGGTTTGTGAGACATTTCCAATATGAAAATTATTCAATTAAACTTTTATGTTTAATAGCAGCGACTTGCACTTACAGCACAAAGCTTCACTATCTACTTTAATTTATCTCATGATATGAGCCAAGAAAAAGCTTAAATGATTCACTGATTCCTCTTTTCTTCACAGAGGGTTATAAAAAAAAAATAATTAAATCGCTATTCTTTACTTCAGAAATTAATTTTAAAGGATAGTATCCTCTCACTGCCATGCCATTAGCTTCATTTTAACCTGAATATTGATTTAAACCATACAAACCTCTCAAATGTAAAAATAACCTCATCAGTAAGCCCTTAAATGTTGCATTTTCTAGCTTATGTACAGTAGTTCATTAAAATTACAACAATGGCTTCTCTTAGCCCTCCTTCTGTAACCTCTTTCTATTTCGCCAGTGAGTGTCTCCTCTGCAGTCTTATGGGAAAGATATTGGGCCAGTTTAAAAGATATCAAATTAAGCTCTCAAGATAGGGTACATACAGATTATTATAGGGATCCATAAGTTCAGTCAGATCTCAAAGCAGTTATATATATTTTTTCCATCCAGTCTTTAGAACAAGGCCTATTCAGTAAAACCTTACTTCTGTAATCTTAGTGTTATCAGCCAGACTCTGTAGTTCTTGAATAACTTTAATAGCATGAAGGTTGGAGGTTGACCTGATGATGTAGGGTAGGCCAGGCAGCAGCAATCCCCAGCCACTGATGCCTATACTGGCTTTGGGTTCAAAATGGGAGCTGTAACCTCTAGCAAAAGTCTAGAGGGGGGCTTATTCTAGGGTGAGGATTTGCAGGAGGGGAATGAAGGTGCTTATACATTGTAGGGAGAGGAAGGGGAGATGTTGGACAAGCAGAGGAGGCAATGAAAGGATGCAATTTTGTCAACCTTACCTTCCTAGTACCCATGAAGCTGCACATACCTCACTATTGCTCTGCTTTAGAATACGGTTTCCTAAAAGGCACATGATCCTCCTGGTACTGTATTTTTCTCTCCATAAGACGTACCTGACCATAAGATGCACCCTAAATTTAGAGGAAGAAAACAAGAAAAAAAACATTCTGAATCAAATTCTTCCTGCCAGGCTCTGCACCCAACCCCACACTCCTTGCCAGGTTCTGCACCCTGCCCCCTCCCTGCCAGGCTCTGTCCCCTGTACCCCCTCTGGTAGGCCAGGACAGGGCACAGAGCAGGCAGGTAGGCCAAGTGGCAGGCAGACCTAGTGACAGGCAGGCAGGCAGGGCCCCCCCACCCCCAACAGGGTCCCCTACCTCCCCACCCTAAGGCAAGCAGGCAGGCAGGGCCCTATACCCCAAGGCAGGCAGGGTCCCCCTTACCTTAACTCTTACAGCGGTCCAGCACTGTAGGGCAGGACTGGGAGCTTTCAGCTCCTGCCCTTTCCTCCGGCTTTCTCCCCAGCAGCAGGGGCAGAGTCGGAGCAGAAAGAAGGCAGGCGTGAGTTTTTCGCTTCCTGCCTTTTCCTGTGCCACTCCATGAATGGCGATCCAGCGCTGTAGGGCAGGAGCTTTCAGCCTCCTACCCTTCTGTCCTGCTTTCTCCCGAGCAACACTGGCAGCGGCAGAGTGGCAAGCAGGCAGGTATGAGTTTTTCGCTTCCTGCCTTGTTCCATACCACTCTGTGAATAGCTGCCCCAGTTCTCATTCACAGAGTAGCGTGGGACAAGGCAGGAAGCGAAAAACTCGCACCTGCCTGCTTGCCACTGCCGGTGCTACTCAGGAGAAAGCAGGAGAGAAGGACAGAAGGCTGAAAGCTCCTGCCCAACAGCACAGGACCGCCATTCACGGAGCCTCAGATTACTCCAGAGCCTATCATCTCTTAACTTCATCCTATGCCCTCTCATTGCAAAGTTTCTTTTCAAATGAAAGAGACTCGACTCATGCACATTTATATTATGTAGGTATTTAAACGACTCTATCATATCTCCCTATATTCTTAGGTTACTATCCATAAATCATATATGTTGGTGTAACCTCTAATTACAAATTTGAAGGTGTATATTAAACCTCTAAGCTGTATTTTTATACACCCTGTCGCAGTGAACAGGTGGATGGTGTCACCCATACTCATGACTAGGGTTACCAGGTGTCCGTCTTTTCAAAACCCAACGAGAGCATACAGCGAGGGGGTTGGGGGGGCTAGGGTGGGATTGGGGCGGGACTGGAGCGTAATAGGGCAGGGATGGGCGGAACTGGGCAGGGATGGGGCGGGGTCTACTCATGACAGCATTCTGATATACTTCTGTTGGCCCAACCATGGCTTTCTTGTAATGTTTCATCACATTGCTGCCAACTGAAAAATGGGCCCCTTACTACTACGGTTGTTTTGCATCCACAAACACTGCTCATTCTGTCTCCTTAAAGTTTGTTTGCTGCCTGTCCAAACTCTGCAGATACATTATAGCACCTGTCATAAGTCTTCAAAAGCTTCTCCTGCCTTGCCTGGAATCCATTGCCAACCTCCTTTTGATCCAGCTCATATAGATAGACCTTCTCTAAAGGTTCTCTATTCTAATATGGCTATATTATGGTGATTGCTTGCCTGCCTTACCTTATGACTTTCTAAAAACACAAGTGCCTATTAACAAAATATGAAAATATTAAATAAATTAATGAAAGGACAACTAATTGTTTTGAATAGGAAATATGGTTACAATTAATTTTGCTTTCAGGCCAGAAAGATAGATAACATAACATAACATCATATTTCTATACCGCATAACCATGAGTTCAATGTGGTTTGCAAGAGTTACATAATTAACAAGGAAAAGATTAGTAAATAACTACTCGACCAGATATTTAGAGAAAAGATAGGATTTCAGTTGTTTTCTGAAATGTTCATAAGAGTAAGATATAAGTAGCAGTGAAGGAAAAACCTTATCATGAGAAGCTGCTTGAAAAGAAAGCAGATGGTCATGGTATTTCTTGCTTTTTCAACCTTTAACAGTGGGAAAACAAAGAGGGCATATGTTTTTCTGTTAATCTGTCCGTTAGATAGAGTGGAGCTTGACCAAAGATGACTTTGTAACATTTGCAACCCAATTTAAAAATAACACGTGCCTCCACAGGGAGCCAGTGCAACTTACGGTAGAAAGGGTGTTTCTTTTATGGATCTTCCACTCAAGGATATGTTGACTTTTGAGGGTTGACAGCACACTGCTCTGCTGTGCCACTTCAGTGTGCTACATCCATCCACCCACACAACTGGCTTTAACTAGTCTACAACTCTTACTTGGAAATGTCCAAATGCTAAAATTGATATAGTTAAATTGTTTTCCTGTTTTTGTGAAAATAATGCACTGCAGGTTTAAGGTTGTGATATGTTAAACAGTTAGCATGGGTTTTACCACACAGTAGATATTAGCATGAGATAGCTTTGCATATAAGGTGTAAGAACATAAGAACATAAGAATTGCCGCTGCTGGGTCAGACCAGTGGTCCATCGTGCCCAGCGGTCCGCTCACACTGCGGCCCTTAGGTCAAAGACCAGTGCCCTAACTGAGACTAGCCATACCTGCGTACGTTCTGGTTCAGCAGGAACTTGTCTAACTTTGGCTTGAATCCCTGGAGGATGTTTTCCCCTATAACAGCATCTGGAAGAGCGTTCCAGTTTTCTACCACTCTCTGGGTGAAGAAGAACTTCCTTATGTTTCTACGGAATCTATCCCCTTTCATTCTCTCTACCTTGGAGATGGTGAACAACCTGTCTTTATCTACTAAGTCTATTCCCTTCATTATCTTGAATGTTTCAATCATGTCCCCTCTCAGTCTCCTCTTTTCAAGGGAGAAGAGGCCTAGTTTCTCTAATCTCTCACTGTATGGCAACTCCTCCAGCCCCTTAACCATTTTAGTCACTCTTCTCTGAACCCTTTCGAGTAGTACTGTGTCCTTCTTCATGTATGGCGACCAGTGCTGGATGCAGTATTCCAGGTGAGAGTGTACCCATGACCTTGTACAGCGGCATGATAACCTTCCCTGATCTGTTCATGATCCCCTTAATCATTCCTAGCATCCTGTTTGCCCTTTTCATCGCCACCGCACATTGCGCGGTTGGCTTCATTGACTTGTCGATCAGTACTCTCAAGTCTCTGTCCTGGGGGGTCTCTCCAAGTACTGCAAAGGAATTAGAGAGAGTAATTGTGAGAGGGGGATCTAAAGAATGGGTACTGTTCCACCTCTGTCATGCCTGTGACATACTCCTACCAAGTATTGTAAATGTGGTGTGTGTTTTTTTTAATCCCACTAGCTAGTTTTAATGCATGATAGCTATTGGCAAAGGATTCTGCAGTAAAACCCACACTACTTAAGGAAGTCTAGTAAAAGGGCCCTATAATGTCCTTTCAACAGGCAACACAGTGAACTGAAAAGCATCTCCCTGTTGTAAAATGAGCAACTAACCATCCAGAGGGTAGTTATCAAGTTACTAAAGGCAGTGGCGTACCTAGGGTATGTGACACCCGGGTCCCATCATTTTTTTGACACCCCCACCGCCCATAATTTTTTTTGACACAGCCCCCCCCCTCTTGTTATGCCATTGCTACAGTTCAAAAAAGACTAAGAAGCCAGCGGGAGCGGAAAAAGCGTCCTTTAAGGAACACCCTCCCGATCAGGCAAGGTTGACCAATGATTGAGAACACTGTCCAATGGCATCACGAAGGGGGCGGGATAGAGCCAGATCAGGAAGGTGTTCCTTAAAGGACGCTTTCGCCGCTCTCGTCGGCTTCTTAGCCTTTTTCATGGCTGCGAGGGTGGACCGGCAGCCACGCTGATGTGCAGGCCCCACGATGTTCTGGACCCGGCTGGCTGTGCACCCCCCTAGGGCGTGCACCCGGGGTGGTCTGCCCCCCCATCCCACCCTTGGTATGCCACTGACAATAGGGCATTAGCCCCTATTCTTTGCTTCTTAGCATGTGCCAAAGGGCTCTAACACAGGTTTTGGTGACCTAGCATGATGGTACATGCTGGTGCATAGTAATGAGATGCAAAAACATGAAATGCAGCAACGCAAACTCACTTCTAAGTAAATGCTGTAATGTGACTTGTGGTGAACACTGGTGCGATAAGTGGCAGCCACTATTAAAACAGCAGCTGATCATGTGTCAATCACATGATGGTGCTGTTTATAGAATCTCACTGTCAGGAATGATACAAAAGAACATAACAATGCCACACTGGGACAGACTGAAGGTCCATCAGGCCCAGTTTCCTGTTTCCAACTGTGGCCAGCCCAAATCACAGGTACCTGGCAAGATCCCAAGTGGTAAAACAGATTTTATGCTGCTTATCCTAAGAATAAGCAGTGGGTTTCCCCAAGCTTTCTCAATAATGGCCTATGGACATATCTTATAGGAAATTATCCAAACCCTTTTTAAACCCTGCTAAGCTAACTGATTTCACCACATTCTCTGGCAACAAATTCCAGAGTTTAATTACACATTGAGTAAATAAATATTTTCTCCAGTTTGTTTTAAATCTACTATTTAGTAGCTTCATCGTATGCCCCACAGTCCTAGTAATTTTGGAAAGAGTAAAGAAGCGATTCGCATCTATCCTTTCAACTCAGTGTTTTATAGACTTTATCATATCTCCCTTGAGCTGTCGCTTCTCCAAGCTGTGGAGCCTTTCCTCATAGGGAAGTCATCCAATTCCTTTTATCATTATCATCGACCTTATTTGAGGTGTCACCATAACATACAAAGACATTATAACATTTTCATCTTTGTTTTCCTTTCCTTTCCTGATAATTCCTAACAGCCGCCACTGCACATTGAACTGAGGGTTTCAATGTATCCTCAGTAGTGATACCTAGATCCTTTTCCTGGGCATGACTCCTAATATGAAACCCTGCATTGCATAGCTATAATTCAGTTTCCTCTTTCCCACATGCATCACTTTGCACTTGTTCATATTAAACATCATCTGCCATTTTGATGCCCAGTCTCCTAAAGTCCTCTTGCAGTTTTTCACAATCCTTTCGTGAATTAGCAACTATGAACAACTTTATGTCATCAGCAAATTTAATTATCTCACTAGTTATTCCCATCTCTAGATCATTGATAAATATTTTAAAAAGCAGTGGTCCCAGCACAGACCTCTGAGATCCCTTTTTATCCCTTAGTCATTTAGCAGTCCAAACAATTCTCTTCCTGACCTCTTGCTTTTAATACACCTAAAACAGTTTTTATTTTATGTTTTTGCTTCCAGTGCGATCTTCTTTTCAAGGTCTTTCTTTGCTTTCCTTATTAGCGACTTACATTTGACTTGCCATTCCTTGTGCTGTTTACAATTATTTTTAGTTGGATCCTTCTTCCATTTTCTGAAGGATTCTCTTTTGACTCTAATAGTTTAATTCACCTTACTTGTTAACCAGTTACCTTTTGGTATTCCTTACTCCTTTTATAGTACATGGAATATTTCTAGTCTGGGCTTCCAGGGTGGTAATTCTGAATAACATCTATGCCTGATGTAAATTTTTGACTTTTGTAGCTACTGTTTATGTTTTTTTGAACCATGCTTCTCATATTATCATAGATCCCCCATAAGAAGCCACAGGAAGCCCCCCACCATAATAATTTCTACCCCAAATACTCCTCTAAACAAATATATTATCTCAAAGAGCACCGTTCATAGTTATGCCTCTAGAAGACCTCTTTCACAATCTCCCCTCCTGAAATCCCCCATCTCAAGTCCTATCTTCTGAAGAGCTCCCTTTTCCTCCCAATGTGGTAAAAAAAAATATATATATATATCTAGTTGTTAAGGAATGCACAAGGCAAGATCAAGCCCCAGTCACTATGCTCTCACTCCTCACTGGAGGGGTTCAGTGACCACTGGAGGAGTAAAGGACCTCCAGTGGTCATCTGAACAGTTTGGGTACCCTTTTGGCACTTATTCGTTATTGAAGCAAATCTAGCCTCAAATATCCTATTTTATTCCCTGGATGTTTTTTTACAATGTTCAATTATTGTAGAAACATAAGCCTGCCCCTGTCCCACCTAAAACACACCTCCAGCTTGTCCCCTTGAGATTCTGATGCACTGCAGATGACCTGCATAGAAAACCATTGTACAAATGTGTTTTGAAAATAGCGATTTGGATTTTTGGATGGAAAAAAAATGTCTCTGTGCTACTTTTTGACTTATATTGGACAGTTTTCTGTTTTGAAAATGAGCCCCATAATATTTTGTGGGCATAAAATTGCCATTTTTTTCCAGCAGTTTGAGCAAGGCACCTAAGGAGGAAACCATTTTTGAAACTTGGATCTAGGGTTTTTGCAATTGATATTACCTTCTTTCTCCATTTCCTGTGTAGATGCTTCATTATATATCAAGATGTTACTACAGTATAATCTCGTTATAACAGACTCGCTTATAATGGAATATCGTCTAAAGCAGCCGAGGTCCGCTGGTCCCAGCCGTGCGCCTTTACGAACATTCAGAAAAGCACCGCATATAGTGGACTCGCATATAACGGACCGATAATTTGGTCCCCAGAGCTGCTTTTAGCTGTAGTTTTGTTAGGCTATAACGGACATGCAGGCTCTGCCTACAAGGCGCGTGGCGTGCTGGTGATACAGTATCATAATGCAACCCAGAAGAAAATGACAGATTATTTTTCTTTCCAGTACAGTACGACATAATGCTTTAGAACACACATGTAAAAGACAAGGCCTGGGGGCCAAATCTGGCCCGCCTGGCCGTTTGATGTGGCCCACGGTGACTGTACCACATCTAAGCGCCTGACTGTGCAGTCCCAGTCCCAGTGGTGCTCCAAATGCTGCCCCCCTCCCAGCAGTGCGCCAAGCTCCTCACCATGCTGCCTCAGTATCTATTTGCAGACAGAAGGACCCAGTCCCAGTGTAAAAGCCTCTTCTCCCTTGAAAAGAGGAGACTGAGAGGGGACATGATTGAAATATTCAAGATATTGAAGGGAATAGACTTAGTAGATAAAGACATTTTGTTCACCCTCTCCAAGGTAGGAAGAACGAGAGGGCACTCTCTAAAACTAAAAGGGGATAGATTCCGTTCAAACATAAGGAAGTTCTTCTTCACTTAGAAAGTGGTAGACAGCTGGAATGCTCTTCCGGAGTCTGTTATAGGGGAAAACACCCTCCAGGGATTCAAGACAAAGTTGGACAAGTTCCTGCTAAACTGGAACGTACACAGGTAAGGCTGGACTCATTTAGAGCACTGGTCTTTGACCTGAGGGCCGCCGCATGAGCGGACTGCTGGGCAGGATGGACCACCGGTCTGACCCAGCAGCGGCAATTCTTATGTTCTTATGAGGGTGAGGAAGGATCTATACTTCTAAGACACGTATCTTAATAAAAAAATTTGGCCCGCGACAGCCTGTGTTTTCGATTCCGGCCCCTTATGTGATTGAGTTTGACACCCCTGCTTTAGAACATCTTTTAGTGTTCTGGTTTTGCAATCATTTCGTACCATACCAATGTTTTGCTGAGTTTTTTATTCATGTTGCTGATATGCCTATACAGAGACTGTTGTTCATTGATTAAACGTTGTTTCAAGTTGACCTAAATAATGCAATTCTGGATATAATGGACTGTTTTGCCAGGTCCCTTGAAATCCGTTATAACAAGATTATACTGTACTATTTATCACTTTTACAGTGCTATCAGATGCATACAGCTCTGTACATTATATTTGCCAGTAAGAGACAATCCCTACTCGACAGAGCTTATACTGTAATCAAACAGACAAACAGGACAATTAGGGGTAATGAATTGGAGAGGGAGTGACAAAATAGACATGGGTACTTTACAAGTGGGTTGGAGTTAGAAGTTAAAAGCGGTTATACTGAACCTTTATACAGTATGGATTATTTTGTAATAATACAATATAAGGGTAATCCTATAAGATCATCCTTGAAAAACTCTCGCTGAAATATTCACCTTTCATGGGCCCTCAGAGATGTCACCATTATACTCAATTTGTTTCATAGTATATGGCTTTATACATCAAGTCCTCACCGGGTCTGATATTTATCCAATGTTATAAATAAAGTGAATAAAGTGAACCAACATTGCTTAAAGATGTTATAACTGTTTAAGTACTTAGCTTGCTTTATGTGGTCAGATCCACAGGGACTAATCAGCTGACATGTTTCACCCTGGAGGGGTTTTTTCAAGCCTATTTGTCCCTTATTGCAGCTCTTGTCTGTATATCGACCACTATGTGCCTATATCAAAATGCTCAAGGATGATCTTATAGGATTACCCTTATATTGTATTGTATGACTTATTATTCTCTCAGCAAGAACATTTAATAAACACGCTGTGGGTATAATTTATTTTGTAATAAGTCATAGATTTAGAATTAGTAGGGATTTTCTGGTTAACTGAGTCTCAGGGCTCCTTTTACAAAGATGTGTTAGAGCCTTAATGCGTGGAATAGCATGCGCTAAAATGCCGCACGCTAGCCACTACCGCCTCCTCTTGAGCAGGCGGTAGTTTTTCGGGTAGTGCGTGCTATAGCGCGCGCTAATCCGGTGCGTGCGCTAAAAAACGCTAGCGCACCTTTGTAAAAGGAGCCCTCAGTGTATTTGCTCATTCCCCCTCATGCTTTACTCTGTATGAAAATGTTTACCAAATTGATTTTCTACCCCCCTTCTATGATTATTTTCTGGATTACATTGTATTACATCTCAGTTCTTGTAAACCGCATATTACCTATTCAGCTCTATGTGAATAACTCGTAAATTGAAAAGAAGCTAGAACAATCCAGGAAATTACAAGAAAAATGATAAAAATCAGTAAAAAAACAATAACACAAAATTAAATTATCTCTTTAGAGATTAAACAATTCATGAAATAACCCCCCCCCCCCCCACCACCACCACTCCCAATAGGTTAGTTAACAAGTGCTCATGAAATAGAACAGTTTTACTAATTTCCTATATGATTTATATTTATTTAACTGTATTAGGAAAAGGGAGGAAACTCTAGTTCATTGCAACCTGATGCAAAAAAAAGAGGAAGTTATACATTTTTGAAGGGCTTAATTTTGTTGACAGCTGGAAAATGTAATTTCATCTTATTCTGAAAATACTGGCATCCTCTTAAGAAAATTGTATGAATTCTATCATATAAGCCACCCCATATTGAAATTGTAAATGTCATCATATACTGTATCACTTGAATTTTACCCTATCTTCCACGGGAAGCCAGTGCAAACATACAAACTGCAGAGTTACCTGATCAAAGTTTTGGACAGAGACTATTAGTCTGATCACTGTATTCTAAGTTTTTAAAGAGCATTTCTGAACAATCTGCATAAACCCAATTACTATAATCCAATTGTGATAGAAGCAATAGAAACATAGAAATATGACGGCAGATAAAGGCCAAATGGCCCAGTTAGTCTGCTCATCCGCAATAACCATTAATTCTTTCTCTCTCCGAGAGATCCCACGAACCTATCCCAGGCCCTCTTGAATTCAGACACAGTCTCTGTTTCCACCACCTCTTCAGGGAGACTATTACACGCATCTACCACCCTTTCTGTAATAAAGTATTTCCTTAGATTACTCCGGAGCTTATCACCTCTTAACTTCATCCTATGCCCTCTCATTGCAGAGTTTCCTTTCAAACGAAAGAGACTCGACTCATGCACATTTATATTATGTAGGTATACAGATTGTATTATCAAAATAAAATTCAGTAGATAAAAATATTTCTTGATCAATTTTTTTTTCAATAAGAGAAAATATTTTTTGGTCAAATTATCTATTTGAAGTTCCATTGACACGAGGCTATCTTCCTGTATCACAAAAATTTATGCAGTAAAATCAAACAGATATAGGTCATTATCTATATTGATAACCCAAATTAAGGGGGGAATTCACCAACCCGTGTTAGGACTTTACGGGAGAAATTAATCAATGGATGCTTAGCACATTAGCACATGCTAATGCTAAACATACCCACTATATTCATATGGGTGTCTTTAGCGGTTAGCTCATGCTAATGCGCTTAACGGCCTTTTATGAATTCTCCACCAAGTCGCAGTAAATGGCTCTTATCTCATCTTAAATTGCCAAAAGCTGCAGTTCCAAAAATAGCACGACAATATTTAAGTTGCCGCATATTACAAAATAATGAGGTGCAAAATAGAGTGAGATATTCATTGGGAGATAGCAAGCCATTTGCTAAATACCAGAATTTAGCCAGCCAAATGACATTTAGCCAGATGGGAGTCATTCCTGATGACTAAGGGCTAGATTCACTAAGCCCACCGATCAACTTCCGACCACTTAGCGACCCCTTTACAACCCGATTTCCCTTTGACCTGATTCACTAACCTCTGTCCCGATCGTCCTCTGATCTACGCATGCAAATGAGGGGGGGAACGGCATTCAAATGCAGGCTGGAAGCGATTCACTAAAATAAAAAAGCAACTCCGACTGGGCTGGCTGATCCAAAAATAAGCGACTGCTGAGGACCAGTCGCTGAGGTCATTTCCGACTGCCCTGCCTTCTACCGCCCAGCTCTCTGCCCTGCTTCTCTGCTCTCAGCTCCAATCTCCTGCCTGCCCTGAATCTCCTGCTCTCTTCTACCTGCCCCAAATTGCTTCTTCTCTCCTGCCTGCCCCAAATCGCCTCTTCTCTCCTACCTGCCCTGAATCGCCTTTTTCTCTCCTGCCTGCCCTAAATCGCTTCTTCTCTCCTGCCTGCCCCAAATTGCCTCTTCTCTCCTACCTGCCCCGAATCGCCTCTTCTCTCCTGCCTGCCCCAAATCGCCTCTTCTCTCCTACCTGCCCCGAATCACCTCTTCTCTCCTGCCACCCTGACTCACCGCCCTGCTCTCATCCCAACTCTCCTGCCCTTCCCTCGCACTACGAGCACATGGTTTTAACCCATGAGTTTAAAACAGGTTAAAACCACGGGCTCATGAAGAAAAAGCAAAAACAGCTAGATTAAAAATAAAGTTAAAAAAAAGATGGTTTGCGAAAGCGTCAGGATCGCAAGAGAGTGATCCCGACAGTTGGATGGGGGTGTAATTCTGATTGCCCTCATTTGCATGAGGGTGATTCGTGAATCAGCCCCCCGGACACGGATTGGATCCCTCATGGATCGGATCCGATCCGTACCCTTTGTGAATCTAACCCTAAATCAATTAGACATTAGCAGCCTCCACAGCTTTAACTCCTTCCAAGTTATTCCATTTTGTTAGAAGCAAAATGTTTGTGTTGTATTTCATTTTGTTCCTATATTTTACCAGCAGATTAATTTAGGTGCAATAAGAAGTAATGAATCCACTTGATAATATCCATTTTATAAAACTTTCATAAAATGTTAGAAAGGAATGAAATGCTATCTACAAAATGAGCAATTGTAAAGACAAGATGTTTTATTCCAAGTTTAGATTGCGCAAGAATTTCTATGGATTTTTTAAAATATACTCTGTGGGGCTCATAATTTTTTAAAAAACGCAGTCCCCAATTCCGGTTGGCCCAGGCGCCTAAGGCCCCTCCTGTGAATGGGGCCTTAGGAGTCTGGCCCAATCAGGCCCTAAATCCCGCCATTCGGTGGATGGCGGGTCTGCCGGGTAGACAGGCTTGGGACCCAACTGATTTTAGATAAGGGGTTGTTAGGGGGGCTGATCAGGGGTTGAGGGGGTAGTCGTGGGGGGTGCGTTGGGGGGGTACGTCATGGGCAGGAGGGCCTGTATCGGATCAAGGGGATGGGGGGTTGCAGGGGCAGGAGAGGTTGGACTCCCTCCTGCCCGTATCGGTTTGGTGGGGAGCAGATTACGGCAGGAGAGATTGGGCATCTCTCCTCCAGTGATCACGATCACCCCTCTACCCAAACTGCCACGAACCATGGAAGAAGAGATTGAGTATCTCTTCTGCCGCAGGTTGTGGCTGTTCGGAGGTGGGCCGACCGCTATCACCATCGTGGCAGGGGAGATGAGCCATCTCTCCTGCCGCAATCATTACAAGGATGGGGGTGTGTGGATTCTGTAACCAGTGTTGTTTTTGACAGACACCGGTTACAGAATCCAGCTTTTAGGTGAAAGACTGGCCCCTCCTTTGCCTAAAAGGTCTGGTTTTGGGTGTTTGGGGCTTAGGCTGTTTTGGGGTTGATAATGTGTTGTGAGTGTAGACGTAGTGGTGGTATTGCCGTTTAAACTGCTGAACGTAGAGATAGGCCATTCTCCCAAAAACCCTCATTTTGGATGGTTTTTTTTTTTTTTTAGAATGGACATTTTCCCTGTTTCTACTTTCAGCGTTTAGGGCCTAGGCCAAAAGGGGACTTAGCCGTTTGTTTTTTTTATTATATCCCTCTATACAGTATATTCAATAAAGCTTCTGGTAGATTTTGAAACTGGAACTTTCACTGCAATTTTAAAAAAATAGATTTTTATTCTGTAATGCATTCACCTCATTAACTAGCAGATAGATACAATGTGAAGTGTATTCAAGTCACATTTAGACTATTGCTTTCACTGCAATTTCTATAAAATATAAACAACTGTCAGTGTGTTCTTTATCTCCAGTGTATAAAATGTTCCCATCAAATAGCTGAAACTTGGAGTTCACTTCCAATTTATAACTTTGCATCCATCTGTTGGTTGTAAGGATTAGGAAGTATACTTTTCTCATGGGATATTCTTTGAAGAAAGGTGGCATGTAAGCATGAATATAGAACAGAATAAAATACACAGTGCAGTAAAACATATCCAGACACAAATGCATTGCTATATATGTGTGACTCCCTTCTAACAAAGGACAGCATCATAATGGACAATTCTTTCGTGAGAATGTCACCGCCTTCTTGGGGGAATGGAAGGTGTCTAATGTGTAGCCTGCAGTTCAAGGTTTCAAGGTTTATTCAAAATTTGATTAATCGCCTATCATAGTTCTAGGTGATATACAATAATATTTAAAAAAGGGAAATTACAAATTTAAAATCAAAACATAGACAGGAAACTGACAAACAATGAACAAGAGAACAATGAAGGGAAGAACGAAAGGGAGGGGAAAATATTATTCAAACCTGAAAAAAAAAACCAAAAAAGTAGAATCACAACAACATTCCAACCAGGGAATTGAAGAAAATAAAAAAGTCATAACAATTCCTGGAGAGGAGTCTTTATTTGTATTATATTGGTATGGCCTTTTATTCATATGAATTGGACTGACCTGACACGCTCCGTGTTTTGGCTCCTCCGAGCCTACATCAGGGGTCCAAAGGTCAAGAATGTGTAGATATGAATTTGAATGTGATAGGAGACCACACTTTATAAAGATGTTGAGTTTTCTTCAATTCCCCGGTTGAAATGTTGTTGTAACTCCACTTTTGGGGGGTTTTCTCTGCTTGTCCTTGCGGAGTTTTGGTTCCTTTTTTATTTTACCTGGAGTACGAGGTGCTACCCAAAAGTTCGTGAAATGTGAACAGCGTACGCAAACTGGATATAGTATGTCCTTCCACCGCTAGAGGTGTCTAGCAGTATGCTTTGTGAATTAGTGTGCCAACAGGTGTGCAGCTGAGCGGTCGCACTGTTTTGTTCTGTGCGATTTTGTAAGGTTTTGTTTTAGTGACTAGGTGGATTTCGATATGACGGATTTTACTGAACAAAGAATCTGCATCAAATTTTGTTTCAAACTTAAAAAAAAAAAAAAAAACTGCTGCAGAAACCCATTGTATGCTCCAGGAAGCCTCTGGAGATAATGCCATGTGCCAAAGAAAAACCTTTCTTTGGTACAAATGCTTCAAAGATGGACAAATATTTGTCCATGACAATGACTATTCTGCACAACGATGACCATGACCAACAAGCACAACACCGGAACCATAGCAAAAGTTTGTGAGACTATCCTTGCAGATCATAGGCAAACTATCCACGATGTTTGTGAGATAGTAGGACAGTCATACTGTGAGGTGTTGAAGCGGTTGAACGAGAGCATTCGGCGCAAATGCCCAGGAAAGTGGCTTGGCCTTGCCCCCTGAAATTTTTTTCCTATTCCCCAAAATGAAATTACGACTGAAAGGGCACCTTTTTAACACAATTGAAGAGATCCAGGCAGAATCGCAGGAGGTCCTCAAGGCACTCACCCAAGATGACTTCCTTACTGTGGCAAAAAGTGGACTTAATGTGCCTCTTATGTTGGTCTTTCCCATGCACTAAGGCTATTTTTCCTGCAGCCAGAAAATTGTCAGTATTCCCATTTTCTGAATTAATGGCCACATGATAATTTCATTTTTAGTGCAAGGCCATTAAAAGAATTAGGGGCTCACAATCAAAACAGAGATATGTCTAAAAACACACCCAAATTGGCACTTGGACGACCTAAAAGACAGATCGTCCAAGTGCTAATAATCGAAATGACTTTTTAGACATCTCGAGGGACATTTTAGGTCTCTGAATCCCGCTGTGCACCCAAAGCTGAAAGGGACATTTCTGAAGGAGTGGTTAGGGCGGAATGTGGGTCGACCTAGACTTAGTCATACTGCAGGGATAATCAAAAGTTACCTGGAAGGAACTTAGGCAATCTAATAACAGGTCTCAGTGCCCAGAACGTATCCAAAGTGACCAGATAACCACTGCAGACACAAAGTACAGACCCCCCCACACACTCCCCCAGTGATCACTGCCCTCCCCCCACACCGCCATAAAAATCCGAATAAAAACTTACATGCTTGCATAGAAAAACCTAGTAGAGCTACACAAAGGTGGTTTAAGTAGTGGTGGGCCATAGAGAGGTTGACCCAGGCCCATAAGCCACTCTAACCACTGTGTTCATTGTGAAAATGAGTCCACTAAAATCTTACTCTACTACTGTATAGGTGGCATCTACAGCCATAAGGGCTAGTGAAAAATATGATATGAACATAGTAACATAGTAACATAGTAGATGACGGCAGATAAAGACCCGAATGGTCCATCCAGTCTGCCCAACCTGATTCAATTTAAATTTTTTTTATTTTTTTTCTTCTTAGCTATTTCTGGGCGAGAATCCAAAGCTTTACCCGGTACTGTGCTTGGGTTCCAACTGCCGAAATCTCTGTTAAGACTTACTCCAGCCCATCTACACCCTCCCAGCCATTGAAGCCCTCCCCTGCCCATCCTCCTCCAAACGGCCATACACAGACGCAGACCGTACAAGTCTGCCCAGTAACTGGCCTAGTTCAATCTTTAATATTATTTTCTGATTCTAAATCTTCTGTGTTCATCCCACGCTTCTTTGAACTCAGTCACAGTTTTACTCTCCACCACCTCTCTCGGGAGCGCATTCCAGGCATCCACCACCCTCTCCGTAAAGTAGAATTTCCTAACATTGCCCCTGAATCTACCACCCCTCAACCTCAAATTATGTCCTCTGGTTTTACCATTTTCCTTTCTCTGGAAAAGATTTAGTTCTACGTTAATACCCTTTAAGAATTTGAACGTCTGAATCATATCTCCCCTGTCTCTCCTTTCCTCTAGGGTATACATATTCAGGGCTTCCAGTCTCTCCTCATACGTCTTCTGGCGCAAGCCTCCTATCATTTTCGTCGCCCTCCTCTGGACTGCCTCAGGTCTTCTTACGTCTTTCGCCAGATACGGTCTCCAAAACTGAACACAATACTCCAAGTGGGGCCTCACCAATGACCTGTACAGGGGCATCAACACCTTCTTCCTTCTACTGACTATGCCTCTCTTTATACAGCCCAGAATCCTTCTGGCAGCAGCCACTGCCTTGTCACACTGTTTTTTCGCCTTTAGATCTTCGGACACTATCACCCCAAGGTCCCTCTCCCCGTCCGTGCATATCAGCTTCTCCCCTCCCAGCATATACGGTTCCTTCCTATTATTAATCCCCAAATGCATTACTCTGCATTTCTTTGCATTGAATTTTAGTTGCCAGGCATTAGACCATTCCTCTAACTTTTGCAGATCCTTTTTCATATTTTCCACTCCCTCTTCGGTGTCTACTCTGTTACAAATCTTGGTATCATCTGCAAAAAGGCACACTTTTCCTTCTAACCCTTCAGCAATGTCACTTACATACATATTGAACAGGATTGGCCCCAGCACCGAACCCTGAGGGACTCCACTAGTCACCTTTCCTTCCTTCGAGCGACTTCCATTAACCACCACCCTCTGGCGTCTGTCCGACAGCCAGTTTCTGACCCAGTTCACCACTTTGGGTCCTAACTTCAGCCCTTCAAGTTTGTTCAACAGCCTCCTATGAGGAACTGTATCAAAGGCTTTGCTGAAATCCAAGTAAATTACATCTAGCATATGTCCTCGATCCAGCTCTCTGGTCACCCAATCAAAAAATTCAATCAGGTTCGTTTGGCACGATTTACCTTTTGTAAAGCCATGTTGCCTCGGATCCTGTAACCCATTAGATTCAAGGAAATACACTATCCTTTCTTTCAGCAACACTTCCATTATTTTTCCAACAACTGAAGTGAGGCTCACCGGCCTGTAGTTTCCTGCTTCATCCCTGTGACCACTTTTATGAATAGGGACCACATCCGCTCTCCTCCAATCCCCAGGAATCACTCCCGTCTCCAGAGATTTGTTGAATAAGTCTTTAATAGGACTCGCCAGAACCTCTCTGAGCTCCCTTAGTATCCTGGGATGGATCCCGTCTGGTCCCATCGCATGAAGTGATATAAATGAGTGGAGTAGAAAGGGTACAAGTAGGTCGATTTTTCACTCCATCTAAAATTACAAAGACTAGGAGAAATTACAAAGACTACAGGGAAATCCTTTTAAAACTAATAGAAGGAAATAATTTTTTACTCAAAGAATAGTTAAGCTCTGGAATGCATTGCCAGAGATTGTGGTAAGAGTGGATAGCGTAGCTGGTTTTAAGAAGGGTTTGGATAATTTCCTTGAAAAAAATCCATAGCCTGTAATTGAGAAAGACATGGGGGTAGCCACTACTTACCCTGTATCGGTAGCATGGAATATTGCTACTCTTTGGGTTTTGGTCAGTACTACTGACTTGGATTGGCCACCATGAGAACTAGTCTTTTACCTAAGGGCCACTGCATGAGCGGACTGCTGGGCATGATGGACCGCTGCAGCGGTAAATCTTATCTCTTATCTTAAAACTCAAGGGGACGGGATGGGGAAACTGAGTTCCTGAGGGGGTGGGGAAAAATTAGTCCCCGTGTCATTTTCTAGCCCACAACCCACAGAATTGTTACATAAAACAATAGAAATGTATTTAGATGTCATTCTCCTAATGCATCCCTAAAGAAGAATTTGTGCTGTAGGATTTCATTAAAATCAGGGCAAATGTAGCATATGAAATTTAAAAAGTACACATTACCTTGTTCAATTGCTTGTAGGGCGATTTACTTTTAAAATAAATAACCAAAGGTAAATTTTCCTACAAGTGCTTCCTCAGAGCATCTGCAGATTATCTTAATCATATTGATCTATAGCCGGTGCCACTTCATTTTACCATCTATTTTCCTGTCTGAGACATAAGAACATAAGAATTGCCGCTGCTGGGTCAGACCAGTGGTCCATCGTACCTAGCAGTCTGCTCACGCGGCGGCACTTAGGTCAAAGTCCAGTGACCTACTGATATTAGCCTTACCTAAGTACTTTCTGGTTCAGCAGGAACTTGTCTAACTTTGTCTTGAATCACTAGAGGGTGTTTTCCCCTATAACAGCCTCTGGAAGAGCATTCCAGTTTTCTATCACTTTCTGGGTGAAGAAGAACTGCCTTACGTTTTTATGGAATCTATCCCCTTTTAACTTTAGAGAGTGCCCTCCACCTTGGAGAGAGTGAACAACCTGTCTTTATCTACTAAGTCTACTCCCTTCATTATCTTGAACTTTTCGATCATGTCCCCTCTCAGTCTCTTCTTTTAAAGGGAGAAGAGGCCCGGTTTCTATAACCTCTCATTGTACGGCAACTCCTCCAGCCCCTTAATCATTTTGGTCACTCTTCTCTGGACCTTTTCGAGTAGCACTGTGTCTTTCTTCATGTACGGCGACCAGTGCTGGACGAAGTACTCCAGGTGAGGTCGTACCATGACCCGGCACAGCAGCATGATAACCCTCTCTGATTTGTTCGTGATCCCCTTCTTAATCATTCCTAGCATTCTGTTCACCTTTTTTGCCGCCGACGCACATTGCACGGATGGCTTCATCGACTTGTCGACCAGTACTCCCAAGTCTCTTTCCTGGGGGGTCTCTCCAAGTACCGCACCGGACATCCTGTATTCGTGTATAAGATTTTTGTTACCGACATGCATCACCTTACACTTATCCATATTAAACCTCATTTGCCATGTCGCAGCCCATTTCTCAAGAGTGTTTATGTCACATTGCAGGTCTTCGCAATCTTCCAGCGTTTTCACTACTCTGAATAACTTTGTATTGTCTGCAAATTTAATCACCTCACTCGTCATACCAATTTCCAGGTCATTTATATATATGTTGAAGAGCACGGGTCCGAGCACTGAACCCTGTGGCACTCCACTCGTGAAGCTTTTCCATTCCGAGTATTGTCCATATACTCCCACTCTCTGTTTCCTATCTGCCAGCCAGTTTTTAATCCACATGAGTATTTCACCCTCAATTCCATGGCTCGCAATTTTTGAAGTAGTCGTTCATGCGGAACCTTGTCGAACGCCTTCTGAAAATCCAGATATACAATGTCAACCAGGTCACCCTTGTCTATCTGCCTGTTTACTCCCGTGAAGAAGTGCTGCAAGTTGGTCAAGCAAGATCTTCCTTTGCTGAAGCCTTGCTGGCTGGTCCTCATCAGATCGTGTCCGTCAAGATGATCAATGATGCAGTCCTTTATCAGCGACTCTACCATCTTTCCCGGTACTGAGGTCAGACTCACTGGTCTGTAGTTTCCCGGATCTCCCCTCAAACCTTTCTTGAAGATTGGCATAACATTTGCCACCTTCCAGTCTTCCTGAATCCTTCCCAATTTGATCAACAGATTGGCTATTAGCTGAAGCAGTTCAGCTATAGCCCCTTTCAGTTCCTTGATTACCCTCCGGTCCAGGGGATTTATCGTTTTTAAGCCTATCAATCTTCCTGCATACCTCTTCTAGATTGACCGTCAACCCTTCAGTTTCCCTTCTTAATTTTTTGCGTATAGCCTGTCGGCTTCCGGTATGTTGTGTATATCCTCTTCGGTAAATACAGACGCAAAAAATGTGTTCAGTGTGTCGGTGATGGCTTTGTCCTCCTTTAGCACTCCCTTTATTCCATGTTCATCCAACGGCCCCACTGCTTCCTTCGCGGGTCGTTTCCCCTTAATATATCAAAAGAACAGCTTGAAGGTTTTTGCCTCCTCAAACTCAGGCAGACTGACTTTTGATTCAGGTGTTAACACTGAAACATGGCTGTGTTGAGTTGCTTCAATTGAGTTCTTCAGACACATCTGACTCACCTGACTTCATTACATCATTGTTTCTGTGAATCTATTAGTCTGCTGGTAGAGGTGGTGGAGACAAAGACTTTGTCTGAATTCAAGAAAGAGTGGGATAGGCATGTGGAATGTCTTAGGGAGAGGAGGAGATAGTGGATGCTGGGGATGGGCAGACTGGATGGACCATTTGGCCACCGTCATGTTTCTATATTTCTATAAGTTCTTCAGAAACAAAACAAAATGAAATTTTTGGCTACAAACCCTTAATGGACACTCTGACATCAATACTAGAGAATGACACGGGGACAAATTTGTCCCCATCTCCACAGGAACTCAATTCTCCCATCCTGTCCCTGTGAGTTTTGTCGCTGTCCCTGTCCCATTCCTGTAAGCTCTGCTTTGACCGCACAAGCCTCGAACAATTATGATTTTCAAGTATTTGAGGCTTATGCATATGAGTACAGATGTTGCAGGAATGGGGCATGGACAGGAGAGGAATTCTCAGGAACAGGACGGGAAAATGAGTTCCCGCAGAGACAGGAAAAAATTTGTCCTCGTGTCATTCTCCAATACAATGAAGCAATTTCATCCGAACCTTGGATCAATAAGACATAGAAGGGTAAGTCAATTCCGTTTTGGGAGTTCAATCTCTATAACTTTAGGGTCAAAAGAATCCAATTTAAATAACATCTGTGGGGTAGATATTAATCGTTACGTAACTAGTTCATGTTCAGCAAAGTAACTGGGCAGTGCTGCTGAATATCAGCATTGATTGGCTTTGCGTTATCCAGGAAGTTCTCCGTGGTCCATAGGCAGAGTCTAACCCCCCTCTTCTACGAAACCGCACTAGTAGTTTTTAGTACAGAGAGCCCCCCTGCTCCCATCGCTAATTGAGTTCCTATGAGCGTCGGGAGCAGTGCGGGCCATTCAGTGCGGCTCCCCGCGCTAGAAACCGCTAGTACGGTTTCATAGAAGAGTGGGTAAGTGGAGCTGGCCCTTATCTGGGAACTGGCAATATTCAATATTGGTACCTTGATAGGGATATAGGCCAGGAAACAACGAACTCCAGTTGCTTTTTATCCTGAAGAGCAGGGAAGAAACAAGAACTGCTTGTTATATTCATTCAGGCTATACTGAATATAAAACAGAATGTCTATGCTTTTGTAAACAATCTCTACTCTGTACCTCTAAGAAAAATGTGATGTTTGTATAAAATTTTATTTAAAAGAGACCATGATTCAAAGGACATAGTTTCTCTATCGGTGGCTGATGTCTGCCCTGTTACAATATTTATGTTTTTAATTTTCTATACCATTCTCTCAGGGGAGTTCAGAACAGTTTACATGCATTTATTCAGGTACTCAAGCAGTTTTTCTCTCTCTGTCCTGACGGGCTCACAATCTATCTAATGTACCTGGCCCAGAGTCACAAGGAGCAGCGTGGGTTTGAATCCACAATCTCAGGGTGCTGAGGCTGTAGCTTTAACCACTGCGCCACGCTCTAATTGAAGAGCAAGTTATGTAAAAACTTTAAAAGAGGTTAATCACATTTTTATATAAACATTTCCATTACTGTGGTTGGTTGATATGAAACATAAATCAATCATAAAGTAAAGAAAACAATTTTTGAATGAAAGCTAATTTGACATTTCTATTTTCTTGATTTTTCAATCAAAATCTTTCTCTACAATGATGCCATCAGACACTGGCTAGAGCTTTACTAAGGGCTCCTTTTACAAAGGTGTGCTAGCGTTTTTTACACACACACACCAGATTATCGCACGCTAGCCAAAAATCTACCGCTTGCTCAAAAGGAGGCGGTAGCGGCTAGTGCGTGCAGCAATTTAGCGCTTGTTATTCCACACATTAAGGCCCTAGCACGCTTTTGTAAAAGGAGCCTTAAGACTCTAAAATAAAAAAAATCCCATAAAGAAACCAGCTGATAATTGTGATTCTGTGTTCTAGAATTTTAGAAAGCTTGTCCCTTTCCAGCTCTCCATGGAGCAGAAAAAAACAGACAGAGATTCTATTATTTGAATGGTATTTCTCTCTTTTCTTGATCAAATAATATGTATATACCTTAAAGGGCTCATAATCCCCCCCCCCAAAAAAAAAAGTCTAAAAAGTGGCCTAAATGGGTACTTGGACGATCAAAAAGCCTGATCGTCCAAGTACCCATAATCAAAGTTGGATTTAGACGTATCTAAAGCCAGCTTAGGCCTTTCCCCTGCCTCTAAATGCACAGAGAGAAAAGAGGCGTTTTTAGAGGAGGGGAAAGGGCGGGCGGTGGGCGGGAGGTGGGCCGAACTAGACCTAGGTGTGCAGCAGGTATAACCAAAACTTTAGGCAGGTTGCTTAGTCAGCACTTATACATTTTGACTTAGACCAAGTCAAAACAGGTATACGTGCCAAAAAGGGGCCGTTGAGCTGATCGTGGCTGCTGTGATCAGATCAGCGGCCCCAGCAACCTGCCTACCGCCCTACAGCAATGATCGCAGCAGGAGAGATGGTTCATCTCCCCTGCCGCGATCCACTCTTCCCCCACCCCAACAACGATCAGGGCAGGAGGGAGCCCAAGCCCTCCTGGCCCGCAATCCTCAACCACCCCCCCCCCCACCGAGTCCAATGGTGCCAGGAGGGAGCCCAAGCCCTCCTGGCCCGGTGACCTCCAACCCCCCTCCCCCCACACAATCCAGCCAAGAGGGAGCCCAAGTCCTCCTGGCCCGGGGACACCCTCTAACCCCCACCCCCCACTAAAATACGGGCAGGAGGGATCCCAGGCCCTCCTGCCTTCGATGCACTGCCCCCCCATGACTGCCCCAAACCCATGATTGCCCCACCCCGCTGACCCGTGACCCCCTGTCGACCCTACGACCCCCACCTCCAGTCTCACCACCCGTACCTTGCAATCATTGGCCGGATGGACGGGTGCCAAGCTCGCCCATCCGGCAGGCCAGCCATCCCAGGAATGGGGTCGGATTGGCCCAGGTGGCTCAAACCCCTCCCACAGGTGGGGCCTGAGGCACCTGGGCCAACCAGAATAGGCCCAGAAGCCTTAGGATCCTCCTGTGGGCAGAGCCTTAGGCACATGGGCCGGGCGGGGGGGGGTCACAGGTCTGCAGGATGGCCGATCAGGGGTTCGGGGGGGCGGTTGTTGGGGGATGCGTCGAGGGCAGGAGGGCCTGGGATCCCTCCTGCCCATATTTTAGTGGGTGGTGGAGTTTAAAGGATGTCACCGGGCCAGGAGGGCTTGGGCTCCCTCCTGCCCTGAACGTAATCGGGGAGTCGGGGGTGCTGCGGGGCAGGAGGGCTTGGGGTCCCTCCTGCCCCGATGTCGTCGGGAGGGGGTGCTTGGTTTGACAGGGCAGGAAGGCTTGGGCTCCCTCCTGCCCCGATGTCGTCAAGGGGGTCGCGGTTTGACAGGGCAGGAGGGCTTGGGCTCCTTCCTGCCCGGATTGTTGTAAGGGTGGGGTGGATTCTGTAACCGATGTTGTTTTTGACAGACACTGGTTACAGAATCCAGCTTTTAGGCAAAGGACTGGCTCCTCCTTCCCCTAAAAGCCCTTGTTTTGGACGTTTGGGGCTTAGGCTTTTTTTAGGTTGATTATATGGTATAAGTTTAGCTGTAGTGGTGGTCTGGGCGTTTAAATAGTTGAATGTATAGGCAGGCCATTATAAAAAAAAAAAACCTCCTTTTGGACGTTTTTTTGAATAATGGACATTTTCCCTGCTTCTACTTTCAACGTTTAAGGCCTTAGGCCAAAAGGGGACTTAGACGTTTTTTTTGATTATGCCCCTCCACACAGACAGTTTACACAGACAAGAAAAATGGAGATTAAGTACAAAGCATGATCCATGATGCTACTTATGTAACATTTACTTTTAAGCTCTCATATGAAAGATATGATAAAAGTACTTCAGTCTTGCTCCAATAAATGCAATAATTTCAGTGTATACTCATGTGACTAATCTATTGATGGATAAGATGCTTATGTTCCTGGGTTTGCTACTGAGCAGGATTTCAAGGTAATGTGCTCTTTTGCAATTTCCTATGCTACATTTGCCCTGATTTTAATGAAATCCTAAGATACAACTCTTTTCTAGAGAGGGATCAGGACAGTGATATCTAAATGCATTTCTATTGTTTATGCAACTATCTGGTGGGTTGTGGGTAAAGGATATAAAATAAAACTTAAAATAAGATAATATTGCCTAAAAGTGCAATAACGCTGGAACATACGTACAATACAGAGTAGGTAAACTATCAAATCCAAATATGAATTTATTGTAGAGCAGTGGTTCCCAACCCTGTCCTGGAAGACCACCAGGCTAGTCGGGTTTTCAGGATAGCCCTAATGAATATGCATGGAGCAGATTTGCATGCCTGGCAGCTCCATTATAAGCTGTTCTCTCTCATGTATATTCATTAGGGTTATCCTGAAAACCCGACTGGCCTGGTGGTCCTCCAGGACAGGGTTGGGAACCACTGCTGTAGAGGACAAACTTGAAATTACATTGGGGGCTGGCTTGATGTCTACCTACTGCTGTGAAAAGGACCTCAATACATATCTCTAATCAGTTCTTTATGCCCCGGGTCAGCTAGAACTGGGCATGCTGGAAAGACTTCATTCACAGTCCCTGAGAGAACAAAGCTCTGAATTTAGAGTCCATATTAGGTTATGGAGGGAGTGCAGTTTGTAGGTCTTTAATGAGGTAGTTGTGATGGAAACCTAAAGAAACTGATGGGCCAAGGAATAGAAACTTTCTGGGAAGCCATGTCATTATCAGCAGGTAAAAATGAAGCACAGCAGAAAAAAAATAGGGATAACAAGCATGTTAAAATTGATTGCAGTAACCAATTTATTAAGGCTCAAATTCTTTTCTTTTTTTTTAATTCTTTATTCATTTTCAAATTTACAATAAGTGTAACAATATATCCAAACAAATTAACAATAAATATAACACTTAATAATCATCTGGGTAAGAGAAACCCGCGTAGAACTTATGTACTAAATGGTGAGACCTTGGTTAGGACCACGGCGGAACGCGACCTAGGGGTGATCATTAGTGAGGACATGAAGATTGCCAATCAAGTGGAGAAGGCTTCCTCCAGGGCAAGACAAATGATGGGGTGTATCCGCAGAGGTTTCGTCAGCAGGAGACCTGAAGTTATGATGCCGTTGTACAGAGCCTTGATGAGGCCTCACTTGGAGTACTGTGTTCAGTTTTGGAGACCACACTACCGAAAGGACGTGCTGAGGATCGAGTCGGTTCAGCGAACGGCCACCAGGATGGTCTTGGGGCTCAAGGATCTCACGTATGAAGAAAGATTTAAAAAATTGCAGCTGTACTCACTTGAGGAAAGAAGAGAACGGGGAGATATGATTGAAACATATAAGTACATCACGGGACGCATCGAGTCAGAAGATGATATCTTCTGGCTCATGGGACCCTTGACCACCAGAGGGAAGATCAGGGGAGGGAATTTTCATGGCGACTCCAGGAAGTACTTCTTCACCGAAAGAGTAGTGGATCATTGGAACAGACTCCCACTCCAGGTGATAAAGGCCAGCAGCGTGACAGATTTTAAGAGAAAATGGGATACTCACGTGGGATCTTTAAGGGAGTAAATTCAGGGGAGGGGATATTTGGAATGGGCAGACTTGGTGGGCTATAGCCCTTTTCTGCTGCTTTTTTCTATTTTTCTATGAGTTTCATCAGCCGTAAGCCTGAAGTCATTATGCCATTGTATAAATCCATGGTGAGGCCCCACCTAGAATACTGTGTGCAATTCTGGAGGCTGCATTACCGTAAGGATGTGCTGAGACTGGAGTCAGTCCAGAGAATGGCCACCCGGATGGTCTCGGGACTCAAGGATCTCCCGTACGAGGAACGGCTGGATAAGTTGCAGCTGTACTCACTCGAGGAACGCAGAGAGAGGGGTGACTTGATCGAGACAATCAAGTATCTCACGGGCCGCATCGAGGTGGAAGAAGATATCTTCTTTTTCAAGGGTCCCGCGGCAATAAGGGAGCATCCTTGGAAAATCAGGGGCGGGAAACTGCACGGGTACACCAGGAAATTATTTTTCACTGAAAGGGTGGTTGATCACTGGAATAGTCTTCCACTTCAGGTTATTGAGGCCAGCAGCGTGCCTGATTTTAAGGCCAAATGGGATAGACACGTAGGATCTATTCACAGAGAAAGGTAGGGGAGGGTCATTGGGGTGGGCAGACTAGATGGGCCGTGGCCCTTATCTGCCATCTATTTCTATGTTTCTATGTTTCTATGTTTCTATCAATGGTACAAATAATATGCTCTTATCTCCCACCCTTCCCATCCTTTCTTATCATATAATCAATACCTTATACAATATGAAACAATAAATTTACCCTCCCCTCCCCCCCTCACAATCAAATTCTATATAGTGTATGGCCCCAAAAAATTGGTGTCAATCTCCACAGCACTTTGTGTAAGGTTATCAGACGTCTGGATTTCCCCGGACATGTCCTCCTTTTGACATGTCTGGGGGTCCGGACGGCTTTTCAAAACCCGGGACTTTGTCTGGGTTTTGAAAGGCCTCCTCTAAATTGTATCGGGCAGGAGGAAATCCACTTATGAACGGATTTCCTCCTGCCTGATGGGAGCAGGCAGTGGGAGATGGGGCTGGGGCATAACAGGACAGGCATAGGTGAAACTGGGCGAGCCTGGGTGTGGGTCTAGGGGTCCAGATTTTGCTATAGTAAAATCAGGCAACCCTAACTTTGTGTGATTCTAAAAACGGCTCCCACTATATGTAGAATCACACTTAGCGACCGTATGCAGCATAACATTTAGGCATACCCATTTAAGACAAGGAAAACCAGACCTAAATGCTTGCATCTAAGTTATGCATGGATTGGGTGTATTCTATAATAGTACACCAATCTTTTAGGAATCTCCATGATCTGCCCATGCTCCTTTCTTGTTCACTTCCCTTTTTAAGATTCACACACCACAAATAACTTTACAGAATGGTGACAGGTCAAAAGCACGCGGCGACAAAGGCACGCCGAGACAACTGAGCGCAAGGCGGAAGCCCGCGCTGAAGAAAATCAGTGTTTTAAGGGGCTCTGACGGGGATGTGTGTGGGGGGAACCCCCTACTTTACTGAATACAGATCATGCCAGCGTTGTGGGGGATTTGGGGGGTTGTAACCCCCCACATTATACTGAAAACTTTACTTTGTCCCTAAAAAACAAGGAAAAAGTTAAGTTTCCAGTATAATGAGGTGGATTACAACCCCCCAAACCCCCCACAACGCCGGCGCGATCTGTATTCAGTAAAGTGGAGAGGTTCCCCACCAACACTCCCCCTCGGAACCCCTTAAAACACTGCTTTTCTTCGGCACGGGCTTCTACCTTGCGCTTAGTTGTCTCGGTGCGCCTTTGTCGCCGCGCACTTTTGACTATGAACCTTACAGAATGTGCTGACTAAGTTACATTACATTAGAGATTTCTATTCCGCCATTACCTTGAGGTTCAAGGCAAATTGCAAAAGAGTTATAAAGTTGGATTACGAAAGAAGAATATTGGTCATTTCTAGTAAAGGTAAAGAGTAGATCAGGTAGTATCAGTGAGTCGGGAAGAAGATGCGAAGAGGAAGATTTTCGTGGTGTTAAGACTTTTTCAGAGATTTCTTGAAGAGTGTTAGTCTTTATTTCTTTTCTGAACATCTTGTAATTTGGGGTTGTTATCAGTAGATTGGAGATTTGGTTATCTAGTTTTGCTGCTTGAGTGGCCAGGAGGCCATTGTATAGTTTTTTCTGTTTAACTTCTTTGATTGGAGGGTGAGTGAATGGGGTGTGTGTTTTTCTATGTCTGGTTGAGGTAGATTGGATGAGGCGGTTGTTCAGGTAGGTTGGGCTGTTTCCGTTTATAGTTTTAAATAGTATGCAGTAGAACTTAAATAGTATTCTTTCCTGAATTGGAATCCCGTGGGGGTTGAGGTATGCTTCTGTAACATGGTCGTGTTTCCTCAATGAGTAAACAAGTCTCAGAGCTGTATTTTGAATTGTTTGTAATTGTTTAGTCATTGTTGCAGGGCAGGGGAGATAGAGGATGTTGCAATAGTCTAGTAGACCTAGGATTAGGGATTGTACTGTGAGCTGGAATTGCGTTCTTTCAAATAATTTTCTGACTTGTCTTAGGTTTCTCATAACTGAAAAGGATTTCTGTATTGTTTTATTTATTTGTTGCTGCATGGTGCATCATCTGTCTATCGTCATTCTAGTAGTTTTAGGGTGCTTTGAATGAGGTACTTGATTGAGTTGATTTCTAGGTTGGCTATGGTAGGGACTTTGTTATTCTCGAGGAGGATGAATTTTGTTTTGTCTGGGTTAAGTTTCAGTTTGTGATCTTCCATCCAAGTCGCTACTGTTTCTAGTGTTCGGTGTAGTGTGTCTGTTATGGAGGACTTTGTTTGATCAAACGGTATGAGAATGGTAATGTCGTCTGCATAGCTATAGTAGGTTAAGCCTAGTTTGTCCAGGTATGCACCGAGGGAAGCAGTATAGAGGTTGAAGAGAGTCAGGGATAGAGGGGATCCTTATGGTATGCTGCAGGGATTGGACCAAGGTTCCGATTTTTTTTTGTCCGATTTTACTCTGTACTTATAACTTCTAATTAGTTCCAATTAGTATCAGGAATTAGGTGTTAGCTGACAATTAACAGTACTAATTGATCTTGTCAAACAATTAAGTTGTGTGCATTGATTTGCTTGTACAATTTATGGTGCTAGATACACAATTTAGGGGGTTAAAGGGTAATTGTATAAGTGACTAGAGAATGTAGAACAGTATTACCTGCTCATATAGAAAACTCTGGCCTACATTTCAACCACCTATCTTTGCCAAGGGATCCTGAAATTAGACCACAGCTTGCCACCAGCTGATAGCAGCAGGGAAATCTCTGATCAGCTAAGCCGGCAGGACTCGCTGAAGCCATGACATTGGGGAGTCCTGCCGGCTCAGCTATTGGGGAAAATTCCCTTGACGCAATCAGCTCAGCCTGCTGCAGTGGGCAGAAGAGCACCCCCAAATAGCAGGAGGGATGCCCACTCCCTCCTGCCAGCAGATCCGTCTCTTCAAAATGACAGGATGCACTGGGAGGAGCCTAAGGCCCTGATGAGTGTTGGGAGCAGCGCAGAGCATTCAGCATGCCAGCCTGCGCTAAAAATCACTTTCGCAGTTTTGTAAAAAGGGGGGATAGTAAGGTAAAAACATTGGAAGTAGCATGGTTTTACTAAATGGAAATCATTCCAAACAAATCTGATTGAATTCTTTGACTGGACAAACAGAATTGGATCAAGGATTACACTCAATGTAATAACTTAGATTTCAGCAAAGCCTTTGACACGGTTGCTCATAAGAGGTTCTTGAATAAAACTGACAGTAGTGGAGAGCCTCAAGGATCGATGTTGGTGCCAATTCTTTTCAATATATTTGTTAGCGACTTTGCAGAAGGATTAAAAGATAAGGGTTGCCTTTTTTTCAGATACCAAAATTTGTAACAGAGTAGATACCCCTGGAGGGAGTGGAAAACGTGAAAAAGGATCTGTAAAAGTTAGAAGAATAGTCTAATGTTTGGCAACTAAAATTCGACATAAAGAAGTGCAGAGTGATGCACTTGAAAAGCAAAAATATGAGGGAGCAGTATGTGCTATGAAATGAGAGACTGATATGAACGGACAGGGAGAAGGACCCTGGGGTGATAGTGTCTGAGGATCTAACAAGGTGGTGACTGTAGCCAGAAGGATGCTGGACTGTACAGAAACAGGCATAACCAGAAGAAAGAAGGAAGTGTTGATGCCCCGAACAAGTTGTTGATGAGGCCCCACTTGGAGTACTGCATTCAGTTGTGGAGGCCCTATCTAGTTATGGATGTCAAAAGACTTGAAGCAGTCCAAATGAAGCAATGAAAGTGGTATGGGTCTTGCGCCTAAATACACATGAGAAGACCTGAATATGTATACTCTAGAGGAGAAGAGGGATAAGGGAGATATGATACAGACATTTATGAGAGGCGTTCAATAATTTATCTACCTGAGTATGAAAGATAGTAGCAAGTATATTGAAATAAGTCTGTGCATGTTGTGACATGTCACAAAGGTTATTTATGCACAGTTGTGGCTCAGTGTCAGGATGTCAGGAGAGTCATTGTGTGAATCAAATAAGAAACTATTAGATTTGGAGTACCGTTTAGTGATAAAATTTCTCACAAAAGAAGGGAAAAAAACAAAGGAGATCAATGAACAAATGGCTGCAGTTTATGGTGAATCTGACCAATCATCCTACAAAGTAAAATTTTGGAGCAAGCAGTTTAAATAGAGTAGAGAGTCCATTAAAGATTACCCTCACACTGGATGGCCTGTGGAAGCAACTTCCACAGAAATATGCAAGAAAGTTGAGGATTTAATTTTGTCAGACAGATGAATTAAGGTTTCTCAAATAGCTGAAGAAATGAGCATCTTGGCAGGTACAGTTTAGAAAATAATTCATGAAAAGTTGGGTGTCCAAGGTTAGTGCAAGATGGGTTCCAAGAATGTTGATGTCATGTCAGAAGGCCACGAGGCTCTAGTGCTGTCAGGAAAACTTGTAGATGCTCCGTGAAAACTAAGTGATTTTTTTTTATTTGGTGACTGGAGATGAGACTTGGGTTTATCACAGAGATCCTAAGTCCAAAATGGAATCAATGCAGTGGAAGTACAAGTCATCCTCTACTCCATAAAAGTTCAAGACAGAAAACTTTGCAGACAAAATCATGGCAATTGTCTTCTGGGATGATGAAAGACTTTTGCTTCTGGAATTCATGCCACACAAGACAACCATAACAGTGAGAGTTATACCAACACAGTGATCATTTTGTGGGAGTAAATCAAGGAGAAAAGATGAGGAAATCTCACAGCAGGCATGCTACTTTTTCATGACAATATGTGGTTGCACATGTAACGACAATTACAGGCTGTCATCCAAGAATGTGGATTTCAGCAGCTGAACCATCCACCCTACAGTCCTGACCTACCTCCCTCAGATTATTTCCTGTTCCAAATTTTGAAGAAATCTCTCCAGGGGTTTTCAAGTGATGAAGACATCAAGGAAGCTGTGACATCCTGGTTTGAAGGTCAAACAGAATAATTATTTTCAAAGAGGATAAAGTCATTGCAGGAAAAGTGGATGAAGTGTATGGACTTATCAGGGGACTATGCAGAAAAATAAGACAAATTTTTTTTTGAAAACTCTTCTGTCCTACTGAGATAGATAAATTATTGAACACCCCTTGTAAATACTTGAAAGGTATTAATATAGAAACAAATCTTTTCCAGAGAAGGGAAAATGGTAAAACTAGAGGGCATGAATTGAGGTTGCAGGGTGGAAGACTTGGGAGTAACGTTAGGAAAGTCTTTTTCATGGAAAGGGTGGTTTATGCCTGAAATGCCATCCCGAGAGAGGTGGTAGAGAGGAAAACGGTGATAGAATTTTTAAAAACACGGAATTTCCAAATGCCTGTTGCTCTCATTCAACATGAAGTTTTGTAAAAGTTATGTACAGCGGCCGTTTCACCATCTGCCAATTAAAGGGTTACTGCTCTTTAGTAAAAGAGCTCTATAGTGTTTGAAAAACACATTATTAGTGCTATTTCTTCCTCATTTCTACTGACACCTACCAAAAGTCCATACAAGGGAGTATAAATATAGCGGGGAATGTGTGAGGAGTAAGTGGTGGAGAAAGAGTTGGGTATAAGATCATGCAGGCTGGAAAGAGATGAAAGACTGCAGGGCAGTGTGTCGCAAACTTTTAAAGGTGCGGCACCCTAACTCTGCGGCCGTGGCTGGAGGGCACCCGGAAATGTGTGGGCATTGATGCGATAACACAGGCTTGTGTGACAACATCACTTTGAGATTTTTGCATTCCCAGATGTCCTCCAGCTGCGGCCATGAGCCTCCTATTACTGCAGGTGGGGGAGGGTGCTGTAGAATGAAAGGTGAGGAGACGGAGCAGAGGCGTCGGCGAAGAGGAGAGGCGCAGGTGTCGGTTATAAGCAGTCAGCCGGCGCCTCACCTCCTCGCCGGTATCTCAAGGCACACCTGGAACCTGCCAGGGCACATGAATATATGTAGGGGAAGAGGAAGGAATAAGAACAGGTAGAGTGGAAAGCAAAGGACAGGGGAAAGGGGCTAACTGCAGAGAGACTGGAACGGAAGAAGATAAGCATTCATAGAGACCAGTTAGTGGATAAAGAGACTATGAAGAGGAGACTAGGGCTACGTGTGTGTGGCACAGTGGTTAAAGCTACAACCTCAGCACCCTGAGGTTGTGAGTTCAAACACATGCTGCTCCTTGTGACCCTGAGCAAGTCACTTAATTGTTTATTGTTTAATTAGTTTTTTGATTAAATGCTTTATCGATTCTGCAAAGCGTTGTACAAAGCATTAAATAAAATAACATTTCAACAAACAAAATTACAATTAAAACATACTTTCAAAAAAAGAACTGTAAGACAAACTACAACACATACTAGGTTAATTAAGGACGAACGAACAGAAGACACACGAAGGAAAAAGGGAAGAAATACAATAGCTATAGTAAATGAGAGAAACATTAAGGGTAAGCACAAAAGGGCAGGAATTAATAGAAAAAAAAGAAGACTAAAATAACTTTAGTTAAAATCAGCTTAAAAAAAAAAAAAAGAAAGAAAGATAAAACTT
The DNA here is from genome assembly GCF_902459505.1 of Geotrypetes seraphini. Lineage (NCBI taxonomy): Eukaryota > Metazoa > Chordata > Amphibia > Gymnophiona > Dermophiidae > Geotrypetes > Geotrypetes seraphini. The sequence continues at coordinate 180,352,784 of NC_047084.1, read as the reverse complement.
CAGTTAAAAGCATCTTTAAAAAGGAAACATTTTAAGTTGCTTTTGAACGTTTTTAAAGTATTTTCCGTTTTTAGATAGAGCGGAAGAGCGTTCCAAATCGTAGGAGCTGTTACAGAGAAAATGGAGGTTCGACGTGTGCCAATTATTTTTAAGGAAGGGATAATTAGATTAATCCTCCCATTGCACCAGGTACATTATATAGATTGTGAGCCCACCAGGACAGACAGGGAAAAATGCTTGAGTACCTGAATAAATTAATATAAACCATTCTGAGCTCCCCTGGGAGAACAGTATAAAAAATTAAATAAATAAAAAGGAAGGGATATGAAAATGAAAGGACAATACTCATTTTATCACAAAAGTATTTTCGTGGAGCTTGTATAAGATTAACCCCCTCTTCTACGAAACTGCGCTACCAGTTATTAGCTGAATGGCCCGCGCTGCTCCCGACGTTCATAGGAACTCAATGAGCATTGGGAGCAATGCGGGCCATTCAGCACGGCTCTCTACGCTAAAAACCACTAGCGTGGTTTTGTAGAAGAGGGGGGTAAATCTAGAGGGAGAGAAGGGAAAATAACCTCAAAATATTCTCCAGTTTGTGTCACCATGTACTAATGGTTATACATTTTTTAAATTGCCTGCCACGTCTGTCAGATAATCCTGAGCCAACCTGGTGTTTTGAGAAGCAAATTCATTGATGTTGTCATATGCTGGAAATGAAGGCTTAAAAAAAGGTTGTATGTCCTTCAGCTCTCTGTAGGTGAAGATAGCTACTCATGTAACCTTCTTGGCATTTGATTGAGGGAATTTAATATATGTATCATTTTGACAACTATTTACAAAAGATCCAGTGGAGCTATGGAGTAAGGTTCAGTACATGGAATGCATTTTTCCTATAACACCCTAGCTGAAAATGTGCATATTTATATTCATCGAAAGGTGGAAAAGCAGAAAGTGATTTGGTTTTCACTCAACTAAAAGTGACATCCGATCGACATTATGCATCGCGTAACCATGTACAAAGTAGGTTATCTTGGTTTTGGATCAGAGGGAAAGTTTTGATTCTGAGGACAATTTTCAGAGTTTTATACTGGTAAGTAGTTACTTCCCCAGCCTAGGCTGAAAACTGATCCCCTAACAGTGGCTACAAGGTTTTCATGGAATAGTAAAAGATTTTAGTTTTGCTGAGGAATAAACCTTTTTTTGTTGTTATTGTTATTATTTCTAAATTTCTAATTTTAAGAATCTGCATTTTGTAACTCACCGACTGTCCAGCTCTCTTCAATGTAAACCGCCAAGAAGTCACACAATTATGGCAGTATAGAAGAATAAAGTTATTATTGTTATTATTTGATATATGATTGCAGCCACTTTGATAGTATTGAATAGGAAGTGGGATAGCAAGTCTTGGGAAATAAACAAAGACATGTGTGGGTTTTTACTGTCTGTATGGTTTTAGCTGGGATTAAAAAGATAATGCCAGGGGTGTGATTGGTTTAGGGAGGAAAACACCATGGCCCAGATTCTCAAAACTTTAACGCCATCGCTAAACTCTTTTCTGACGGTTTAGCCTGCATGACTTTTAGCAGCAGATTATGAAAACGGCTTATCTCTGTTTTTAGTGAGATTTCTAGCAGTCTCCAACGCTGACATGCAAATGGGCTCTTCAACACTGAAATGAGCACTCCAGTGAATTCTTTAAAATCGCTGAGCCAGCTTTTGGTGACAAAAATCAGTGACTGGTCCAGGGATGCTGGTATAGTGACAGCACTGTTTAAAACTCTGGCATGGTAGTATCGGAGACTGGTAGAAAAGCTGTTTTGAGAAGTGAAAGCCCCCTCCCCCCAGCAGCGGGAGAGATGCCCATTCTCTCCTGCTGCCATACAACAACCCCCCCTCACCCGGCAAATGAGAGATGCCCACTCTCTCCCACTGCCACACAACACCCTCCAGCAGTGGGAGAGATGCCCATTCTCTCCTGCTGCATCACAACACCCCCCTTGCCTCCGACCGCTCTCCCCCATACCTTTAATTAGATGGCTGACTGGATGGATGCCTACTCCCTCTGGCCAGCTGGCCCACCTCTTCCAAAATTGGCCTTCTCCTCCTCAGTGCATCCTGGGATGCACCGGGGAGGGGCCTGGGGCTCATTGGCCCAGGTTGTTTAAGGCTGCTCCCATAGGAGGAGCCTTATACAACCTGGGCTAATCAGAGCCCCAGACCCTTCCCCAGATGCACCAGTAAGGGGCCTAAGGCTCTGTTTGGCCCAGACACCTAAAGCCCCTTCTATGGGGCATCCAGGCCAATCAGAACCTTAGGTCCCTTCCTGGTGCCAGTAGGAAAAAGGAGGTATTGATTCCCCTGCATAAGATTTTGGTGAGATCTCATTTAGAATATTGTGTACAGTTCTGGAGACCACACCTTTAAAACAATATAAACAGGATAGAGTCTGTCCAGAGGAAATTATTAAAATGGTTGGTGGTCTATGTCATAAGATGTACAGGGACAGATTTAAATTCTCAATATGTATATTTTGGAGGAAAGGCAAGAGAGTGGAGATATGATAGCCCTGCCGATCCTTAAAATTGGAAAACACAATGCATTTATCTGTTGATGAGTTGCAGTATATGAGGTATGCTAGTACCAGAACTATGGCTATTTCGGTGGCAGGGGTGAAGTTTTGGAATAATCTGGTTTGACAATTGAGAATGAATAATAACTTTCAGAGTAGTACAAAATTATTAAAAACATCTCTTTTTATAGTTACTTTGTAAGTGGTTAGGAAGCAGTGACAGAAGGAATAAAGTAATTAATGAAAATGTTATTTGTATATTGTTTTTATTTTATTGTGTTTTATATTGTTTGTTGGTGTTTTTATATCATAATTAGATCTTAGATCGGCTAGGCATGCTGATCCAGGCACCTAACTTTTCAGCGCCATTTATAAACTTTGGTCCAGTATGTATTGAACAAGCAATAATATGCATTATCATATCTTGGTACATAAACTGTATGTTTTTATGAAAGAACAAGCAATAGATTTTCTGGTAAAATAGAACAGGTACACAACAAGTAAACAACAAAATATAGTAGATGACAGTACTGTAAATGCAGAGGAACTTTAAGAGCAAGCAGTTGCTTTTTATCTTTCTTATTTTAACAACAACCACGGAAAATCTGGAAGTTCAAATAAGAAAAATGAAGCTCAGGGAAGAAAAAGAAGTGATTATTTTTCTCTATAGGAGTTATACCACTAAAGAAACAGAAGTAAGGTCACTCCATGAGTTTTATTATCATTTAAAGGACTGAAATAGGAAAAAGAAACATTTTGACCAAGACTAATGAAGCTGAAACAAATTCACTACTATTTAAGAAGCAAATAAATAAATAAAAGGTGGATAGACACTGACTAGATGAAACTTGAGACTAAAGAGATTAATTGAATGATTGCCTAAGGGTGTATTCCTTTAGTTAGTCAACCTTATAGAACATGCTATGCTAACTATGCAGGGGCATCTGTTAAAACAGAGGAAAAAGACCTCAAAATACCCCAGGAATCCAATCATATTGGTTTCAATCTATTGATTGGATTCATGGGGTATTTTGAGGTCTTTTTCCTCTGTTTTAACAGATATTATGCACTATATATGGTTGTGAGTGCTCTACACTTAATGTCAATCTAAGGATTTTTGAATTTGAACACTCACTTGAGTCTTCATTCATCTCATTCAAATATGCAGGGACACAATAATATAACGTTCTTGTTAGAAGCATTGTTTTATGACAATTTTGTGAGAATGCGATTTAAAAGAACTTTGCTATGATTATAACTAAAAAATATATACATTAAGGGGCAAATTCTGTATAGGATGCCAGTCTCAGCGGCCTCCTAAGAAGCAGCTGAGAATTGCACACCAGTGTCCTTTACAGAATCGCATCTGCCCTAAGGGACAGACGCCTAAGCCCGCTTAACCGCCTCAGTTCTCTAACCAGCGCCCATGTCACAGGCGCTGGTTAGAGAACTGCCGAGGGATCCCTTGCCATCAGCTGATCGCAGCAAGGAAATTTCCCTGCCACAATCAGCTGAGCAGACGCAGCAGGGAACACCCCCATGAAGACTGCACTGGAAAGGGGAAGACTATCATTTTGGAGAGATGGGTCTGTCAGCCAGCTGGAGGGATGTGAGCATCCCTCCAGCCAGACATTTGAATACAAAGTATGAGGAGGTTGGGGGTGGAGGTAGAGTTAGGGGTGTGGGTGGGGGGCCTGCAGACTTTGGGTGGTGTTGGGGGGTTTCTTGTTCATGGGGTATCAGGGGTTCAGGGGTATGGCATCAGGAGGGATTGTGCATCCCAACTATCAGTTTTAAGTGTGTGTGTGGGGGGGGGTTCGGAGGCAGGAGGGAGTGGGCACCCCTTCTGTCTGGCTGCTTCAGAAAGGATTCAGGGGCAGGAAGAAGTAGGCATCCCTCCTGCCCAGCCACTTCAGAAAGGGTTTGAGGAAGTGGGTATCCCTCCTGCCTAGATGCTTCAGTGAGGTCAGGGGTTCTGCGGCTGGAGGGAGTGGGCATCCCTTCTGCTGGGGACTTCCGGTCTTCTACTGTGCTCTACTATAACACAAAACAACAAAACACATTTCATTCAAACAGTCTGTTAAAACATTTCTAAATCTTGTGACCAGGTCCCTCCTGGCCATCTTGGTCACCACCAGTTCTTCGTTGACCCTCTTTGGCCTCCAGGTCTTCTGGTAGCTTCCAGTACCATTACCGGTCTCTCCACCAGTCGCAAGCGGCCCCACCAGTCCCTCCACTGGTCACTTGCCAGTAATCTTTGATCAGTGATCTCTGGATCTACAGGCTGCTTCCTACAGGAACTTCTGGCAGCTCCCAGTACCATTATCTGTCTCTCCACTGGTCACCGCCAGTACCTCTGCTGGTCACTCACCAGTCCCTTTCAGATTAGGACCTCTACTATTCCTACTTTTCTTGTGGGGCCACCACTGATCCCTTACTCCCTGGCATCTTGGGTCCTGGATACTTCACCACTGGTTGTCAAGCTTTAGCCCCCCTGGTCTGCAGGATCTACCAGGCCCTCCAGCTATTCCTTCTTCCAGGCCCTCTCACAATCACTCAGTAGTCTTTTCCTGGACACATGCACTGAGGACTATCCCAGTCCCTCAGTTGTCTTTTCCCAGACACACATACTGAGGACTCTTTCCCAGCTAGTCTCTCTCTGAGGGCTCTTCCAAAGGACTCCTTCCAGTCCTTCAGCCACTCTCTGTGAAGACTCTCTCAGTCACTCACTTCCCTGGTCACTATACATCCACCAGGACCCCTGCCAACCATCAAGCTTGAGCTCCTTTGGTCTCCAAACTCTACTGGGCAAGCCAGTCTATCAAGCTTCCCGAGGGTTAGACCAAATCCAGCATTCCTTCCCTCAAGGGTCACCTGGCTCCCAAAGGAGTTTCTGCTTTTCCTAGCACTTTGCTCTGGAACTGTCTTTTAATCATCCTACTTCACTCAGGGTGAGTGGGAAGCTCCCAGGTGCCTTTGCAGGATGTTATGCAAATTAGTTCCTTCTTTCTGCTGCTCAGACTCCCTCTGCTGGCCAGTGACAGGAACTTCACCTTGTCACAGTGGTTTTGTAAAAGGGGGGGTTAAGTTTTACACTGATTTTAGTTAGGTACCACTAGGCATCTGTGATTAGGACACCTAGGTGCCGTTTATAGAATCATGCCCTAAATGTGCTATTTGAAACTATCAAGTGCACAGCCTTACTGCAGGCTGATTGTTCTGTGAGCTCGTATGGTGACAAAAATGCCTATAATTGTACATAAGAACAATTGCACTGCCATACTGCCAAAAGAATAGATTTTGTGCTGCTAATCCTCAGAATAAGCAGTGGATTTTCCTAGATGAGAGGAGGGCAAGGGTTAAAATGTGGAAAAAGTTCAGCCACTTTTGAAGATCTGTCTTGCAATATCCCTAGCATAGACTGTTTCTAATTGAGCTGTAAGCACTCAGGAGCAGAAAGAATATTTTTAGCCCAAACGGCATAAATAAAAGTCCATAGGAAAGTATGGGTTATTTTCTCATTAAAATCCTAATAAATTGTTTTTACTACTACCCAACTAATAGCACATTTATCCAAAATATCACTCATACAATAATGAAAAACAAACTGTCTAATTTGTTAATATTGAATATTGCACTAATTGAGGCCATAAAACATTGGACTATACAATGAACATCATAGTTTGGATTGCATTTCGTATATAAAAACATATTATTTTATTGTGTTTTGTACAAGCAAAGTTATTTAAACACCTTATGGCTTTTACTATGAAAAATGTCTAATACTTTCAGAAATTTATGATGAATCAATGGAGCAACACATTCTTTAGTTCATTCTACATAATTACACTTTCTTTAAAAGTGCTACAAAAAGGATTACAATTTATATATACTCATTAAACCTGTAAAACTGTGTTAATTGGATGCCAGCCTTAGTGACTCACCTATATATCTGCTGATAATAAAGACTTTCATGGTTAAATTAAAAAGCTACTCATTGTAAACAGGGCATATTTACAAGCATAAGTGGATGATCTGAAAACAAACTTCCCACTAAAGCTGGTTATTTTATGAAAGTGCAAGATATCATAAAATTGAAATGACAAATGTGTTTGGCTCCTTCTTTTACTATGGGCTTCTTTTATCAAGCCGCGCTAGCGGGGTTAACGCGTGTGACTTTTCATCACGCGCTAACCCCCGCACTGGCCAAAAACTACCGCCTGCTCGAGAGGAGGCGGTAGCGGCTAGCGCAGCTGGTGGTTTAATGCACGCTATTACGCTCGTTAAACCGCTAACGCGGCTTGATAAAAGGAGCCCTATATGTTGATTATGAATGTTCTGATAAAAGCACATGGCAGGTGATAATTAATGTGGTTATTTTAGAAGCCCTGTTCAAATGCCATCGATGTGCAGACATCTTTTTTAGGAAAGCTGTGACAAATGAATGTGTTGGTTATATCCAGATATCCCTGTGTGTAAAGCAGGTGAATTGGGGGCATGGTATGAGTGGTGCTGAGGCATACACATGTCATGTAGAAAGAATTTTGCAAAACATGCTGACACATTTAGGGCTTCTTTTATCAAACCGCTTTAGGGTTTTCTATTGCCGGCTGTGGCAGTAAAAGTTCTGATGCTCAAAGAATTCCTATGAGCATCAGAGCTTTTACTGTCATGGCTAGTAATAAAAAAAACTCTAACAAGGTTTGATAAAAGGGGACCTAAATCAGCATTTCCAACTGCTGTAAATCACATACTAATGTCAACGTCACTTCTCTTTGGGGGCTGCCTGAGTCTGTAAGTGATGTTAACAAGTTTTTTTGACCGTTGCGGCGTTGTTCACTATCAATTTCTGCCACAAGGACACACTGTCAACCAAAATTACTATCTGAAAGTGTTGAAACGACTCCGTTAGAGAATCAGGAGGAAACGACCTGAACTTTGGAGGGAGCAGTCGTGGTTCCTGCCATCACGACAATGTGCCCACTCATGCCACCATCAAGATTCATAAATTTTGCGCAAAAAAAACAAGATGACAGTTCTTCCCCGGCCACCTTACTCTCTTGACTTAGCCCCTGCTGACTTCTTCTTGTTTCCTAAACTTAAATCCACGCTGAAAGTAAAGTGATTCAACACCATTAAAGACTAAAGCAAAATTACATTACATTACATTAGGGATTTCTATTCCGCCATTACCTTGCAGTTCAAGGCGGATTACAAAAAATTATCCAAGATGTATTACAACAAGAACTTACAAAAAAAAAAAAATTGGTCATTTTCAAAAAGAGTAAGAAATGGGTAAGGTTATTTGTTTGGGGTAGTTGGCTTTAGTAAGAGGTGGAGTTTGAGACTTGCAGTATTATTTCTTTTTTCAGAGTTTTCTTGAAGAGTATGGTCTTTATTTCTTTTCTAAAAGTCTTGTAGTCGAGGGATGCCGTCAGTAGATTGGCAATTTGGTTGTCTAGTTTGGCTGCTTGAGTGGCCAAGAGGCCATCATATAGTTTTTTCCGTTTGACCTCCTTAATTGGGGGGTATGAGAATGGGGTGTGAGTTTTCCTATGTCTGGTTGCGGTGTTGTGGATGAGGCGGTTATTCAGGTAGTTTAGACTATCTCTGTATAAAGTCTTAAATAGTAGGCAGTAGAATTTAAATTGTATTCTTGCTGGGATCGGAAGCCAGTGCGATTGGAGATATGCTTCTGTAATGTGATCATATTTCTTTAATGAGTAGATGAGTCTTAGTGCTGTGTTTTGGATAGTTTGTAGTTGTTTTGTTATGGTTATAGGGCATGGGAGGTAGAGGATATTACAGTAGTCAAGTAGGCCTAGTATTAAGGACTGAACTATGAGCTGGAATTGAGTTTTCTCGAAGAATTTCTGAACTTGTCTTAAGTTTCTCATGACTAAGAATGACTTTTGTATTGTTTTATTGATTTGCGGTTGCATGGTGCAGCATCTGTCGATAGTTATTCCTAGCAGTTTTAGGGTGGTTTGTATGGGGTAGTTGATTGCGTTGATTTCAATGTTGGTTATGGTTGGTATTTTGTTGTTTTCTAGGAGGATGAATTTTGTTTTATCTGGGTTCAATTTCAGTTTGTGATCTTTCATCCAGGTTGCTATTGATTTTAGTGTTTGGTATATTGTGTTCGTCATGGAGAGTTCAGGTTGATCGAAGGGTATGAGAATGGTAATGTCATCGGCGTAGCTGTAGGAGATTATGCCTTGTTTGTCCAGGTGAGAACTGAGGGAGGCTGTATAGAGATTGAAGAGAGTCGGGGATAGAGGGGATCTTCTGCAGTAGAATCTCTATCTATGGGGAGAATTGTGAATTCATTAGGATGGGTAGAGGTGTCATTGAGGGTAGCTCTTGCATTGGTAATTTTATTTTGGAAGTGTTCTGCTAATAGAGTGGCTGAGGGGGTAGTATTGTTAGTGGTCAGGTAGGGTTTGGTGTCGGTTAGGGTTTTTAGAATTTGGAATAGTTTTTTGGTGTCTTGGGTTTCAGTGCCTATTAGGTTGGTGTAGTGTGCTTTTCTCTTGTTCTTTAATTGTGATTTGTATTGTTTGTTGATTTTTTCCCAGGCGGATTTTGTATGATCCGAGTTCGATTTTCTCCATTTTCTCTCTAGTCGTCTACATTGTCTTTTGAGTTGTAGCAGTTCGGAGTCGAACCATTTATCTGACCTCCTGCAGGGTCTGGATTTGGTTTGCAGTGGGGCTAAATCATCAAGGGTGTTGGAGCAAAGTCTTTCCCAATGTAAGATGAAGTCCTCGGGGTTGATTTCTAGAATAGTTTCATCTATTTTAGACCAGAATATGGAGGGTTCGATGTGTTTGCGTGAGGTGTATGTTGCTTTATTGAGTTTTGTTATAGTTTTTTTGTTGTTTTTGGTCCAGTTGATGTTGAAAGTGTAGGTGTAGTGGTCTGACCAGATGGATCTGGACCATGTTCCATTAGATGTATGAATTTCTGTTAAGGATGGTTGGTGGGTCATGAAGGCTGCAATATCAAGTTGATGGCCTTTTTCATGAGTTGTTTGTGGATTTAGCATTTGAAAGGATAAGGCTTTGAGAAATGAGAGAAAGTTGTCTACTTGTTTGGATGATTGATCATCTAAGTATAGATTTAGGTCTCCTAGGAGTAGGTTGTAGGTTGCTATTAGTGAGTTTTGGTATATGAAGTCTTCCACTTCGGTTCTTGCTAAAGACCAGTTTCCCGGCACTATGTAGCAGAGCATGCAGTTTAGTGTGTCTTTTAGTGTGGTGCTTGAGAGTTGGTAAGCTAAAAGGTCCATGTATGGGTTAGATGTTTTCTCAATTATATTAAGGGTTAGATCTTGTTTGATTAAGATTGCTAGGCCTCCGCCTCTTTTTTTTTCTCTGCAGACCACTGTAATTTTGTATCCTTGTGGGCAGACTTCAGTTATTCTGGGGTCTGAGTCGGAGGTTAGCCAGGTTTCTGTGAGGAAAAGACAGTCCAGGTTTTCTTGTGTTATCCAGGTTTTTATAAGCTCTGTTTTTGGACCTAGCGCTCTGATATTTAAGTAAGCGCATTTGAGTGTGGATATGTGTGATAGTTGTAGGTTGTGTTTGGATATATAAGTGATTTGGTGTGCCGGTGTGGTTTAGTCTTAGTGTGTGTTGGTCTTCTTCCCCATGCTGTGGTAATGGAGTGTAGAGTGTTAGATTGTAGGTTTGAGTTTCTGTCACTTGATGTTCTCTTATTTTGGAAGAGAGATTTATTTATATCTGTAGCGGGTGTAGGGAGGAGGTTATTTGCTGCTGTCTTTCCGCTGGTTAAAAGAAGGATTAACTGTATGAAGTGCTGGGCTCATGAGGTTAGCTTCATTTTTGTTTGTTTTTTTAAATTTTTTTGGGTGGTTGGTGAAAGGTGGTAGAAGGGTCTTTGGTGGTTTGGCTGCTGTTTTTCGGTTGGTTTTACGTTTGGTAGTGTTCTGGGGTGGATCACTTCTTGGTCGTTTCACATAGGTGCTATGAGCGTCTTAGACAGCGTGCTGTTAGGCGCTGAATCTTTTATTGGTTCAGCGTAGTCCCGTCGGGTGGGGAGGAGGGGTGGAGTGCGCAACATTTGGCAATTCCTGAAGATGCATGTAAGGACTGTTTCCAGAAGTGGAAACAGTCTTGAGAAACGTTCATATGTAGGGAGTGTACTTTGAAGTGGACCCAATGGAATAAGTTGTAAGATTGTTTAATACATTTTTATAAAATCAGAACTGAAACTTTTTGAACAGACCTCATACAAAGTGTAACTTAGATGTGTTCTGAAAATAAACTAAATCCTGTTATATTTTTTTGTATCCTGGCCATGCACTTTATTTAACAGATTTTGCTGCTTCTGATTTGTATATTTAGTTCAAGATAGATCAGACAGTTGTTATATAGCAAGTTATTCATCACTATACTTTTATCTGGTTAAGATACACAGTGAGGTGCTAATTACTTTTTCACAGCTATGTGATCACTTGTGTTCCACAGTGGTTAGTCAATTTTTATAGACCAATTTTATGCATTTAAATTCATGCTTGGGCTAATGCCTTTTTTATGCTGGTGAGTTATCAGTGTTTTCCTTGACAAATTCTTTGACAGATGAAAGATGGCTATGCCACTTTTTTCTTCTCTGTTCTGTTCTGTTCTGTTCTCTGTTAGGGCTCCTTTTACTAAGCGCACTACAATACCGCACACGCTAAACACTAACTCCTCCATAAAGCTTGTGTTAGTATTTTTCGTTTAGCGCGTGGTTAGTGCGCGCTAAAAACGCTAGTGCACCTTAGTAAAAGAAGACCATAGTTTTTTTTTTTAATATGCTTCACTTACCAGATGCCTGACTGAAAATGGTTTCATATTTATAACTTTGTACTTGATTTATAGTGCAGCAAGGTAGAAGGGATGGAGTTGGGAGTTGGCAGTAGAGAAGTCCTAGTCCTTCACTAACACAGGATAAAGTCAGCCAGAATTTAGCACAGTCGTTGTGAGAAGCACAGGGCCCAAAACTAGGGAAGTTTTTATGTTCTCTACAATATATACAATAGAAAATTTAAGATTAAGATGTATGATGCCAAATAAATGTTTTTATAGAATTCTTATTGGAAGGATGGTGTTAGGATGATCATGATAGTTGAGTTTAATTGTCAAAATATTGTAGACACACAATTAGATTGGTTCAGACTGGCACAGACACAATGGTGCTTTGTAGACCTTTAGCGACAAAATCACTACTTTCAAATAATTTCCCAAATGAAACTGCCAGAAATAAGAATGTCTTGGTCTCTATTTGCTGTAGGAAAAATAGAGATTCCAGTTTTGTCTGTCCAGCAGAATCTCAAAATTCAGCAAGTACTTCAAGCATTAGTAATTTTTCACAGAGCCAGATTTTGAGCTCCATCTTGTGTCTGCCAATTGTACAAGTTTAATGAATTGTCTATCAAGATGCAATTGTTTCTGTACTTCCAAAAAAAAAAAAAAAAAAAGAGCATGCCTGTATATACCTGTCATAAAATCATGCAAGGAGTTCAACATTTTTTTAAAAAAATGTGTTTGCTTTAGATGAGGACCAGACTGAGGTAATGAGAATTACAGTGCACATAAACAGCTCGCCAAAATGTGTGTATCAAAATCCCATGAACACGTCCTTTGTTTCCAGACATCACAGATGCTCCGTCAAAGCTGAAGCCAAGTCATAACTCAGGATCTAACTCAAGTACTTTTATGATTTTATCTGAAATCCCATTTACTATCATGTCCAACTGCCCTTTCCTTTATTATCTCCTTGTGTAGATACCTTGTACATACAGCAGCAAATACCATTTGGAGAGATCTTTGCATTCCTCACCTAAAATTGCATACTATGGGCTCCTTTTATCAAGGTGCAATAGGCGGTTAATGTGCGGAATACCGCGCGTTCAACCGCCTGCCGTGCTAGTCGCTAACACCTCCATTGACGAGGTGTTAGTTTTTTAGCGTGCCGCTGGGCGTTAGCGCGTGATGAAATGTCCGACGCGCTAACCCCCTGTAGCGCACTTTGATAAAAGGAGCCCTATGTGTTAGTAGTTTTGTGCATTTCAGATTTCATTGTGTGCACCAGTAATACAGTGACAGATTCAGACAGCTCATTGTGAATATCTGAGTTGCATTCTTAAGGAGCTTTTCAAGTTGACTTTGTATACCATTGTTGTATGTCTTGAGGAGTTTCAACAATTCCAAAAAGTTTCCTTTCTTGAAAGCACCTTCAGACTCTCTATGTCGGTGTAGTGGAGTTTCTTGCTTTGCACAGAATATCACAATATATACAATGTTAAAAATTTGTGGATATACAGTACAGTATCTTTCTGGTAATGACTATAGGCAAATTCTTCAAGCAGTTGTATTGTCTAGCATAGACTATTGTGATATTGTGTTCTTGGGCATATCTTCTACTTTAATGCATGCTTTGCAAGTTTCTCAGAACTCAATTATTTGTGCTTTGTTTGGAATTAGGAAGTGGGATCATGTTTCTTTGTATTATGCCAAGATATATTGGCTGAAAATGGAATATAGGATTCAATACAGTGGTACCTCGGAATCCGAACGCCCCAGAACTCAAACAACTTGGAATCCGAACTTTTTTAAAAATTAAATTTTACCCCAGAATCCGAATGCTGCTTTGGAATCTGAACGTACGAGAGCACTCGGAGAAATTGAAAAAGGACAGGTTTAGAACAAATGCTAGGAAGTTCTTTTTCACTCAGAGGGTGGTGGACACATGTAAAGTGCTCCCGGAGGCTGTGATAGGCCAGAGCACACTACAGGGGTTCAAGGAGGGTCTAGATAGGTTCCTAAAAGAAAAGGGGATTGAGGGGTACAGATGAAAGTAGAGGTAGGTTATAGGATTAGTCAGAAACCACTTCACAGGTCATGGACCTGATGGGCCGCCGCAGGAGCGGACCGCTGGGCGTGATGGACTTCTGGTCTGACCCAGTGGAGGCAACTTCTTATGTTCTTATGTTATTTAAGCGTTGCTCAGCCAAAAGCTTCCCCTCTGATGCAGCTTCCTTTTTCCACCTGGGAGGGAAGCTTTGTGCTGAGCAATGCTTGCAGTTCCCGTATGTTCGGATCTTGCTGTTTCTGCCACGTGGGCCCGATCTTGCTGCCTCTACCAGGAGGAACCGATCTTGTTGCCTCTGCCACAGTGCATTGTTCCTGCACAGACCTCAGGCCATCTATATTAGCCATGTGTTCAGCGGAAAATAAGAGCAAGAGGAAAGCTATTAGAGCTACAATTGAAATTAAGAACGAGCTTATTGCTAAGCATGAAAGCGGTACACATGTGATTGATCTCGCTACTATGTTTGGAATGCCTAAATCGACTGTGTGTACGATTTTGAAAAATAAAGATGCTATCAAAGCAGCTGATGTGGCCAAAGGGGTTACTACACTGACCTCTAGGAGATCAAAAAGTATGGAAGAGATGGAAAAACTGCTCTCTATTTGAATTAATGAAAGACAGCTTGCTGGTGATGTGATTTCTGAGACAATCATTTGTAAGAAAGCCAAAGTTCTTCACGATGATCTAGTGAAAGGCCTGCCTGATACTACTGATGAAAAGGAGGAGTTTAAAGCCAATAGAGGATGGTTTGACAACTTTAAGTAAAGGACTGGGATCCATAGCATTGTTATGCATGGGGAGGCAACCAGTTCTAATTTGGAAGCAGCTGAAAAGTTTGTAAAGGAGTTTAAGGAGTTTGTGATCAGTGAGGGCTATGTTTCAAACCAAGTGTTCAATTGTGACAAAACTGGCCTCTTTTGGAAAAAAAATGCCCAGGCGAACATACTGTACATCTCAAAGGAAGAAAAGTCTGTACCAGGCCATAAGCCAACAAAAGACCGCCTTACTCTGTTGGAGTGTTGTAATGCTGCTAGTGGGGACTACAAGATCAAACCTCTCCTCGTATACCATTAAGAAAACCAACGGGTCGTTAACAAGAATAACATCATTAAGAGCAAACTTAATGTTATGTGGAGATTGAATGTGAAAGCATGGGTTACCAGGCAGTTCTTCACTGAGTGGATACAAAAGGAGTTTGCTCCTCTTGTAAAGCCTTACCTGCAGGAGAAAAACCTCCCGACAAAGGCTCTCCTTGTCCTCGACAATGCTCCTGCACATCCACCTGGGCTGGAGGATAACTTGGTGGGTGAATATAGCTTCATAAAGATAAAATTTTTGCCCCTCAATACCACTCCTCTTATACAGCCCATGGACTAGCAGGTGATCTTGAACTTCAAAAAATTGTACACCAAGACTATGTTCCAGAGATGTTTGAAGTTACAAATGAAACGGAACTGACTCTCAGAGAGTTCTGGAAGGATCACTACAATATCCTCCATTGTCTAAGAATCTTTGAGAAAGCATGGAGAGAAGTGTTTTTGAGGATGTTGATCTCTGCCTGGAAAAATCTCTGGCCAGAATGTGATGCTGAAAGGAACGTTGAAGGCTTTGAAGAACCACCTGTTGTTCCTGACATCGTATCTCTGGGCAAGTCCATGGGTTTGGAAGTCAATGAAGAGGATGTCAATGAGTTAGTGGATGATCACAGGACAGAGCTGACAACGGAAGAGCTTCAGCACTTCAACCAGCAGCAGCAGAAAGAAGTAGCAGAATAAATTTCTTCAGGTGAGGAAGAGAGACACACAGGTACCATATCCACTGCTGAAATCAAGGATCTGCTCAACATGTGGTCAAAAACAAAGGCATTCGTAGAGAAGTGGCACCTTGATAAAGCCCTTGTTAACAGGTATGTTAACTTATTCAATAATAACATCATTGAACATTTTAGAAAAGTTCAAAAAGATTGCCATCATCAGACCACTTTGGAACGTTGGTTCACAAAAGACACCACCAGAATGCAGACACCAGAACCTGATGCCAACAGGAAAGGTGACCCTAAGCCTCTACAAGTGGTACCTTGGCAAAGAGCCTAAAAAGGAGTAGAATGAAGACACCTGCCTGGTAACACATGCTTTCACATTTGATCTCTACCTGAACCACCTGATGCTAATCTGGAAAGTGACTTGACTTCAAAACAATAATCTCCCTCCTGTTCCAGGTTCCACATCATGATTCGTTATCATTGGTTACTTTACATTACTGTACTGAACATTACTTTACTGTACTGTATTATCATTGGTTAATAGTTGAGAGTGTTATGAATAAAGAATTACAAAGTAAATCCAGTGTGTTTACTGTTAAATTTATTTGAAAATCTGAGTTTGTGGGACAAACAAATGGATGAATCCAGTTTCTATTATTTTCAATGGGAAAAATTGTCTTGGAACTCGAACGGCGTTCTGAAATGGATTAAATTCGGATTTCAAGGTACCACTGTATAAGCTATTGGTGTTGGTTTATCTAAGTTAGCATCAATTAACATCTAAATACTTGCAAGATTGCTTCATACTATGCGCCTTCTTGTGCGTTACATTCTGATCT
Organism: Geotrypetes seraphini; assembly: GCF_902459505.1. Classification (NCBI taxonomy): domain Eukaryota; kingdom Metazoa; phylum Chordata; class Amphibia; order Gymnophiona; family Dermophiidae; genus Geotrypetes; species Geotrypetes seraphini. The sequence goes on along the minus strand of NC_047084.1, from coordinate 180,336,733 downwards.
GATTATTCCAACATGAAAAAAATTGCACCTGGAAGCAGTGAGATTTAAGGTGCGCTAGCGTTTTTAGTGCACGCAGGATATTACCACGTGCTGCGCTACGCGGCTAGAACTAACGCCATCTCAATGCTGGTGTTAGCGTCTAGTGCGGCAATGTAGCGCACGCTATTCCACGCGTTAATGCCCTAACGCAGCTTCGTAAAAGGAGCCTCTAGTGTCTTCTCTTGTGCAGGTTCCACAGAATGGAACAAATAGTTTACAATAGACAGCAGAAAGATATACGCACCTTTCAAAAATTGTTGAAACGTTATTTGTTCTGTAAAAAGAAATATGATCATTGATGTTTCTGTGCTATAGAAGATTGACTATTAATTTTATATGCTTTGTTACATTGAATTTTATGTGTATGCAAAGTTGTAATCTGTTTTGTTAAAGGCGGACTATAAATAATAAACTATAAACTACAGTGTTTTTTATTCCTATCTATAACATAAGAATTCATGGCATCTCAGTGTAAGACAATGTACAATGCTTTCTTCATATCTTCAGCAGAATCAACTGATATGCTTCCAATCATTAAAGCCAGTCCTGGTGAAAACATCTTCATCGCTGGCATCAGAAAAATGTCTGCACACTTGGACGACCTGCTGTTGGTGATCTGTAGCCTGTCACTAAAATCATCTGTAGTACCTGAAGATTGGAGGTTGGCCAATGTTACGCTGATTATTAAAAAGGGTTCCAGGGGAGATCAGGGAAATTACAGACAGATAAGCCTGACTTAAGTACTGGGCAAAATAGCGGAAACAATTATAAAAAAATTAAATTGTGGAACATGCAGGCAAACATGATGTAATGAGACAGAGTCAGCATGGGTTCAGCCAAGGGAGATCTTGCCTTATCAATTTGCTTGTCACATGTGGATAAAAGTGAGTTGGTTGATAGAGCGTATCTAGATTTTCAGAAAGCTTTTGACAAAGTTTCCCATGAGAGGCTCCTGAGAAAATTAAAGAGTCTTGGAATAGGAGGCAATGTTCAATTGTGGATTAAGAAAACAGTTTAGGATTAAATGGCATTTTTCTCAATGGAGGAGAGTAAACAGTAGAGTGTCACAGGGATCTGTACTGGGACCAGTGCTATTTAACTTATTTATAAATGATCTGGAAATTGGAACGAGTGAGGTGATTAAATTTGCAGATGACAGTAAACTGTTCAAAGTTGTTAAAATGCATGCGGATTGTGAAACTTTGCAGTCAGACCTTAGGAAATTGGAAGACTGGGCGTCCAAGTGGTAGATGAAATGTAATGTGGACAAATGCAAAGTGATGCATATTGGGAAGAATAACCCAAATCACAGTTCCTGGATGCTAGGGTCCACCTTGGGGGTTTGCGCCCAAGAAAGAGATTTGGCTGTCATTGTAGACAATACGATGAAGCCTTCCGCCCAAAGTGCAGCAATGGCCAAAAAAGCAAACAAGATGCTAGGAATTATTTTAAAAAAGGGATGGTTAACAAGACTAAAGATATTATAATGTCTCTATATCACTCCATGGTGTGACCTCACCTGGAGTATTGCAGTCAATTCTAGTCTCCATGTCTCAAGAAAGATATAGCGGCACTAGAAAAGGTTCAAAGAAGAGCGACCAACATGGTAAAGGGGATGGAACTCCTCTTGTAAGAGGAAAGACTAAAAAGGTTAGGGCTCGTCAGCTTGGAAAAGAAAAGGCTGAGGAAAGATATGATTGAAGTCTACAAAATCCTGAGTGGGGTAGAACAGGTACAAGTGGATCGATTTTTCATTCCATCAAAAATTACAAAGACTAGGGGACACTCAATGAAACTGCAGGGAAATACTTTTAAAACCAATAGGAGAAAATATTTTTTCACTCAGAGAATGGTTAAGCTCTGGAACGCAGATAGCATAGCTGGTTTCAAGAAAGGTTTGGACAAAATCCTGGAGGAAAAGTCTATAGTCTGTTATTAAGACATGGGGGAAGCCTCTGCTTGCCCTGGATCGGTAGCATGGAACGTTGCTATTCTTCGGGTTTTGGCCAGGTACCAGTAACCTGGATTGGCTACCGTGAGAATGGGCTACTGGGCTTGATGGACCATTGGTCTGACCCAGTAAGGCTATTCTTATGTTCTTAATACCAGTGGAATTTATACTAGTGAGAGGAAAAACTTCAGGACTTGTCACCAAATATACAAATTGGGAAATCCTGTAACTTGGTGGTTACAGGAAAAATAGGGATTCTAGTGTTGGTGGTTCATTGATGGATAAATCAGAAGGTAATTCCTTTGGTTTCATATCAATGTATTCATGTGAATAAAGTGGAACTTGTAGAGGGACCAGCTAATGATTCTTTTCTATCTGCATTGTTGCCATATTCTTCTAGATGTGTGGCCTTGTTTATATTCTTTATTATTTTCTGAAGTAGTTTAGCAAAGATTTTTTTTTTTTGCCATGGGGGTAGACTAAGGAACAGTATCAGGAAACTCCTTTTTTTCTTGAGAACACTATCAGGAACTTTCTCTCCCTTGGAATCTAAAAAAAATAAGGAACTTCCATAACTTTTGTGCTAAACACAGAAGATCTTATATAAAGACTCTAGTGAGACCTCATTTAGAACATTGTGTACAGTTCTGGAGACCACTTCTTCAAAACTATATAAACAGGAAGGAGTCGGTCCAGAGGAAGGCTACTAAAATAGTCGGTGGTCATAATTCTAAGGCATAGAGGGACAGACTTAAAGATCTTAATATGTATACTTTGGTGGAAAGGCCAGAGAAGAAAGATACATCTAATCTAACCATCTATTCTAACCAACATGGCATAAATGCGCATGAAGCAAGTTTCTTTCAATTGAAATGAAACCCTGAAATGAGGGGCCATAGGATGAAGGTGAAAGGATTAAGTATGTGTATATCATATTCAAATTATATATTATAATAAAGCATATGCAACCCCATGGTTTATATATTAGCCGATTCAGCTGCCTAGTACTTACTCTATAGAGCAGGAACCCAGTATGCAATTAAATGTATTGGTTTAGGGGCCAAGGCAAGGACCAGATTATTTAAGAGACTGAGGCCCTGATGCATAAAGCTCCAACATGATGGTAAAAAATACCATGGTGGGAGCATTTTTTTTTTTTTTTTACTGGTGATACTCAGCACAATAACATGCTAAAATGGTGTGTGGTCTTCATCATAAGACATATGGGGACAGACTTAAAGACCTCAATCTGTATATTTTGGAGGAAAGGCGGGAGAGGGGAGATATGATAGAGACATTTAAATACCCACGTGACATAAATGCGCATGAGTTGAGTCTCTTTCATTTGAAAGGAAGCTCTGGAATGAAAGGGCATAGGATGAAGTTAAGAGGTGATAGGCTCAGGAGTAATCTAATGAAAGGGTGATAAATGCAGAAAGGGTGATAAATGTATTGAACAGTCTCCCGGTAGAGGTATTGAACAGTCTCCCGGTAGAGGTTGTGGAGACAGAGACTGTGTCTGATTTCAAGAAAGCCTGGGATAGGCACATAGGATCTCTTAGAGAGAGGAAAAGATAATGGTTTCTGCGGATAGGCAGACTGGATGTGCCATTTTGCCTTTATCTGCCATCATATTTCTGTGGAGCAGTACCAGTAAAAGGGGGAGGAACTGAGTCTGGCGCCTGCTCAAAAGAGCAATCACTAGGCACTCCTGACTGCCTGCAACCACCAGTCTCTCCTCTGCCCAGCTGATGGTGACTCCAGAGAGCCGGCAGAGAGGAGAAAAGCAGCTGCCAACTTACCCCTGCCGGCTCCTGAACCCTAGCTGATCTGGGCTTCCCCTTCCAGCTCTGGTGCAGGATCTCGTAGAGGAAGCCTGATCAACTGATCATGGCTCCGCTGGCAAAGGAGGCCCCGATCAGCTGGGGCTCCAGAGCTGGCAGGGAAAACCGCCCCCAAAATAAATTCCTGGTAATCTAGTGGGCTGGGCCAGACCAGGCAGGCCCCCCTCAAGGACCTGGGATGGCCCCCCCAGTACCCCCTATCTCAAGGGCCTGACCCTCCTTCCACCCTTCCAACTGATTATAATGGCCCCTCCCCATCACTCCCCATACCCTCTAAACCCTCCTACCTTATATAGAAGAATGGCAGGAAGGATGCCTACTCTCTCCTGACCACACAATATCAAATACCCAAAGGGCCTCACATTTATATATTATTGTTTCCCCTGTTTGTGGGTTGTGGCAGTTTGTTTGCAGTGCTACCTACCTCTCTTGGTTTATATTTGGGGATTTTTGTGATTCTTATTACTCTCTCCTGCCAGCAGACCTGCTTCTTCAACATGGTGGCCTTCCCTTTCCCAGTGCATCCTGGGATGCACTGGGAAGTTCCTAAGGCCCAGATTGGCTCCTTGTAATGCATTTGCATAGGGTTCTCGGTGGCTGCTACCAGGATCGTTAGCAGCCAAAGAGAACCCTTTTGAACATCAGGAGGAAAGTTTCCATGCCAGTAAAACAGCTTTAACAAGTCTTTCTGGCATGGAAACCTTTTGTGCATCAGGGCCTGAATAAGCAGTTCAGATTTTTTTTTTATACTCTTCATAAAAATAACTCAGCTGACTCCCATTGTATTTACTCTGAACCAAAACCTTTACTTAAAGTCTTTAAAGCCACTTCAGCTTCAACAATGGTATAACATGTGGCCAATGGAACTTCATACAGTAACATATGTACATTCAAGGTCCCTTTACTTCATTCCTGTATATAAGCAATACTTTCCCTTCAAGGCTAATATAACCTATCATTAAAGGTGGCAAGGTAAAACATAGTTTTTCTTTTTCTAGGTTCAGGTAGGATTAGCAGCCCTCCTTGTCTAATTTGTCAGTTCTGCTTTCACTTAATTATCACTTACAAGTTTGTAGGCAGTAAGGTGGAGACTTGGCTGATGCATAGTTCAACATAATTTTGTTGGCCGAACAAACGCATAAAGTTTTCACTTGCATGAAAATCCTTACCACAGACTGCATTAAAATGTATGGTAACTCAATCTTTATAGATTCTGCAGCAAGTTTTGAATGGGAAATTTTTGTCAGGTCTAGGACAGTATAGAAGGGTTGGTTGAGAGAAGTGGGTATCTAGTAGCACCCCCCTGTCTCACTCCAACCTGGCTATCCTGCCCCTGATTGTTAACTGCAGCAGTGTCTTTTTCTTCCTCCCTCTCCCTGAAATTCTCTTGTAAGGTGGATTGTCCCCAGGATGCACTGTGTGGAGCAGGGACCACCATTTTGTAAATGATGACACCTGTGATAAGAAAGTGGGCATCGTTATTGCCTCTTTCAGGGTTACGTAACAAAATTGCAGAGCAGAAGAGAAAAACTCCGGCTTGCTAACTCACAATCCAGTTACTAGCATTCATATGCCAGTATGAAAGCAGCTACTTCCCATGGTGGAGAACTGTGACACAGAAGGTGGCATTCCTTTATCTTAACACTGCCTTAGCATGACCCTTCTACAGGGACACACGCTGCCTAGTAAAGATAGCAGCTTATCCGTTGAACTATGCATGTGTATCATATCAATCAACATTGTATTTTCTGACGTACATATAACTCAGTCTTTGTTTTCACACAGCAAACGCTGAAGGCAGCCATTGCACTTTCACAGATTTATAAGTTTAGCTTTCAGACTTGAGTTAGCTTGATTAGTTTTTGTGCAGTAAAAGATGAAATAACAAGCAGATTTGTTCAAATACGTTTATGCTCCAATCACTCCTCTTGAAATATAGACTGGTCATACATTATTTATGCGCTAATAGTAAGGTCATTCTGCTAAGCCATTTCTGAAGGCTTGCTCTAAAAAAAACCAAAAAAATAAAAAAAAACACCCAGGCTTTAAATAATTCAGATGTCATTGAAGAGAAATTGGAAGACTTGTTGGACAAATATCAAAGCAATCTAAATCTACTGTGTATGGAAAATGCAATGTGCAATGACCTGAGCGGAGTTATTATTTGGGGGAGCATCTGTGCTTGCATGACAAAGTTTGATATTACACCAAGTGAGAAATGAGATGTCTTCAGCTTACCAGGATTTTGTTTTAATTCAGGGCATATATGCTATTTTTTAAAAATCTTTTATATTTATATATCTTTATTTTCAAAACAACATATTAAGTATTCACTGATTTTATTTTACCCCACCTCCACCCCTTTTCAAAACCGCAAAAGCATTTTTTAGCACAGATTGGTACACTGAATGCTCTGCACTGCTCCCAATGCTCATAGAGGTCCTATGAGTGTTAGGAGCAGTGCAGAGCATTCAGCGCGCCGGTCTGCGCTAAAAAATGCTTCTGCGGTTTTGTAAAAGGGGGAGTTATACAGCAGATCCTCTATGGTTTCTCTGGATAGTACTATGACACTCATTTCAAAGTAAAGGGATACCTCAGAAAGCCCCCCCCCCCTCCCAAAAAAAAAAAAAAGTCTATCTGCCAAAAGATATCCAAATTGTTATTTTGGATCACTAAAACACAAACCTCCAAAAATTCAAAGCTATTTAACTGGCCAGAAACAGCCACTGACTGGTTAAACAGCACTTAACCGCTTAGAACTGTTGGTGGTATGGTGGTATATAAAAATAAAGTTATTATTATTATTAACCAGCTAACCCAGAATATTCAACACAAAATAACTTGAATATTTGTGCTTAGCAGCTAAAGGTTAACCTGCTATATTGCAAGATAACCAACAATATTCAGCGCTGACCAGCTGTTTAGTGTCCAAATCGGGCCATGTTAATAGCAGGTCAGTCTGGCCGCTATTAACCAGCCTTTGCTGACTACTGATTTGACTGGTTATGCTAGCACGGTCCCCAAAAATCACAGATATTCAATTCCGGGCACCGAAAATGGCCCAACATTGACCATTCAGGATCACTGCCAACCACGGGACTTAGCCAGGCTGCCTCCCATAGTCTGAATATCAGCCCCAAAATGTTCAAATGGGCTAGGTGTCTCAAATAAGAGGTTTTCCGAATGGGCATTCAGTGGGCATGTTGAGGGTGATGTTACAATTTGGATATTTTCACACAATAACAGGGCCAGAAATCAAGACGTCCTGTCCTAGATCTAAAATAAAAGCAACACATCAAGCTGCAACTTGTCTTTCATGGCCCATCTTTGTTGTTGCTGAGTTGGAGAGTGGAGAGGTAGATTTAGTTGCTGAGTGAAGGAGAGTTGATTGTGGTTTCTCTCCCTGAACTTGTTGTCCACACCTTCCTGCCCCTATCCATACTCATCCCTTGCTATCTCTGAGTGTGTCCTTTCCCTCACTGTTCCCAACCCAGCACACCTCCCATTGTAGCTCCTCACCGGCCTGTATAGTGTCCCTCTTGCAGTGCCTCTGTACCATGTTTGGCAGTGTGTTGTGTGCTGGTGCTGGTGGTAGGCGAATGTCTAGTAGTGGTCAAGTGTCTCACTAGGGGTATTTATTCCTGCAATAGGCAGTAGTATGCACAGTGGTGTTAGTGGGTTCTACCTCTGGTAGTGGGATATCTGCACAATGAGCATGGATGTGGCTGAGAGTCTGGAGGGAGGGCTAGAAGGAGGCATCCCTATCAAAGAATATTCAGGCCATGGGCCAGTTCAGGGACCTTAGTGATCTGGAATGCATAAATAGGTTTTGTTTTAATAGGGCTGCCAGGACATGCAGGAACAACTCTGTGCCAATGCACTTTAAATTGCTGAAGTCTAACAGTACATCTAAGGAAATACTTGTTTACAGAAAGGGTGGTAGATTCATGGGATAGTCTCCCGGAAAAGATGGTGGAGACAGAGACTGTGTCTGAATTCAAGAAAGCATGGGATAGGCATGTGGGATCTCTTAGAGAGAGGAAGAGATAATGGTTTCTATGTTTCTATCTAACAAACAGTACATCTAAAGAATGTCCTTCACCGTTTGGTGTAGAAATAGGCCTTCCATTTGTTGTAACGTCTGTTGATCTTTTTGGCATATTGGATTGTCTATGTAAATTAAAATCACCTCAGACCCAGAAAGATGAGCATTTTAGGTTAACTTCAGCAATGAGGTTTATCATGTTATGCCAACCTTCTGCATCCAGGGCGGGAATTACCTATATCACCATTATACCCATTGTGTTTGAGTTTCCTACCCTGAAAAGTAAGCAATCTGCTCCTATTGGTTGGATCGTTTTCATTTACCTGAATCCCAGGCTCAATTTGTATATTACAGCTACACCCCCTCCTCTCTTACCTATTCTATTCTGGAACATGTTGTCATAGTCCGGTGGGCATGCTTCACTCATAACAGCCCCACTATTATCTGAAAGGCAGGATTCCGTAATCAATAAAAAAAATCCAATTTGTGTTCTTCAGTTAAGTCCACAATCAGAGTTCCCTTCTTGGTCATGGATCTTGTGTTGAGTAGGCTTTCTCTCCATGGTGCATTTTGTTTAATAATATGTTTAATGGAGTGTATTTATTGCCTAATTTTCCTTTTTTGTGTACAGCTGTGTCTCCACCACTCTCCTTGTTGAAGTTGGTCTCCTTAAAACCATTCCAACGTTCTACCTATGTTTGGACGCATTGACTTAGAGAACCTACTCCATTTACTGCATTTTGAGAATGCAGTACAGAGAATGCTAGCTTTACACAGGAGAATAAACAAGTACATATGGTGGAACAACCCACCTGGAGTATTATAATCCCTTAAACCCCTCCCATACCTTATAAATACACCTGGGTGTTGCTTAGCAACTGCCAGAAGGTCACCAGATGTCTCCTGGAGTAGGTCAACTGCTTGCAGCAGCTCTGATCTTTGTCCCTGCTTGGATATACTGTGTCTATCATCGTAATGCTTTGTGTGTAACTTAAAATTTATATACTGCCAAACACTATAATCATCTAGTAAACAGTATTCAACCCAACTAATTTAATATAACAACTAACAGTATTCAACCCAATTAATATAATATAACAATCCATACAGCAATTAACTCAGAATTTTCCATTACACTGCTAGTAGTATAACGTTGATGGTTAAACAAGCAGCATAAAACAGTTATTTTAGTAGTCCCAATGCACTCATGAGAAATGTATTCACATTATTCTAGGATACACGCTGTATATATTTACACCATTTATTATTATCATATGCTGTTAGTACTATGCAAGCAATAAGTGGAGTAGCACATAGTCGAGGTGATAGCGGTAGTAATGGCACACTCTAGCTATAGTATGAGAGCAATCCAGAAGGAAGTGCATAGTATGTAGTTGCCTTAATTTATCCTATAGCTCTTCACTGCACTCAGTCACAAAGTGATTGCAAACATGATATTGCAGAACATTGACAAAGATGGCAAAACAGTTAACAAAGCATGTTAAAACATAATATGACAATATGGTAAGACATAGCATGGCAAGCATAGTATTACAAGCATTGCTAACCCTAGTATGACATGACAATATGGCATGTAGCATGATAAAATCTAGCATGGTAGATGTGTAGCAACAAACATTGTATACCAGACATAGGATGAGAAATTGTAGCATGGTAGACATAGTATGGCAAATATAGTATGGAAGATACAACATATAGTATGGTAATGTGTGCGAGAAATGGTGACAGTATGACACGATTCTCATCAAAGGTAGGCACCAGAAATGTAGGTCTACAAAACCCTGACTTACATTTCTGGTGCCTACCTTTGACATTAGCCATGATTTTGCAAATGATGACATAGCATTACTGACATGGTGGGGTTTTTTTTTTTAGCCAAGCGCTGATTACTGTGCCATTTGCAGAATCTGGCCCTAAACATATGTGTTGAACTGAACATACACAGTGGTGCTCTCAGTGTCAGCAGCTGAAAGCATGCCACCGACTGCCATGGGGTTGAGACAGCTCAGGGAAGCTTCAGAAATGAACTTGGTGGAACTTGAGGATCCCCACCAGCCACACTGATAGTGTATACTGAAACTGGGTTGGCTTCTACTCACCAGGCCCACCTATGGCTTTGCCATTGTATAGCAGAAAAGCTCTGTGAAAGAAGCATGTTATCCCAAATCAAAGTTGCTCAGATTGGAATCAAAGAGAGGGAAAAGAACAAGGTCATTTTTGTTCAAATCTAAATACTGAAGCCAGCAGAAGGAATTAGTTGGTATTTTTTCCCATATATTCTAAATAATGGCCAGGGGTGTAGGACAATACTGAAGAGTGGTCAAATATTGAGTGTTTGGTACTATCCAGAGTGTGGTGGCTGGACTCATCAGAGTGACCAGATAAGGAGTCAATCTTACTGTTTTAAAAAAGTTTTGGTATAGAACACTCCCAGACTACTGTGGGATTAACTATTGGTGAAGGCTGAGAAGCTCAGTTGCATAATGAGGAGACTCTAGCAGCACATCTGGGACCATGGAGGGTATAAGGGATGATAAACTCAGTTGAATCAGGAGAGGCTGATCACCGCTGCCCTATATTCTTGATGGCTGTGAAAGTGATTTGCATATGGCTGTTCACAGCCAATGGTGAAAGGAAACTAATTTGCATATTGACAGACTGTTGGAAAATGACTTCACTTTGAAATACTGGAAAACGAATAAACCTATAAAGGAAGACATTGTCCCTGAAATGAGTTGTCTTAGATTGTTTTACTATTAACTGTGCCTCCATGAATAATTACATTCAATAGTTAAGTATTCTTACTCTGAGACTTAAGGTAACAGAAAAGAAAGACATAACATCAAATCACATAACAAAAAGACCTTATCAGAATACAGACTTGATTACCACACTTTCTCCTGAATATGACATATGTTTTCCTAATGCTTGTTGGAGCCTTCATTAGATTGGTGGTGCTTTGTTACTCTTTCTTGTACTTTGTGAGTCTCCAGCCCAGATTAGCTTTTAATGAAAATAAGTTTTCTGACCAAATGGTTGAAGGAATCCAAGTGTGAGGCTCAACAATCACCATTATATTTGTCATGAGATCAATTTGCAAGGACTATCTCCTTGGTATGCATATCTATATCATGCATATTCTTTGTGGATATCCTGACAGGAAGGCTTGGAAACCTCTAGCCTATAGCATTAGCAGCACCAGGGAATGGGATAAGGAGCAGCATGCCTGTGTTTGAAATACTGATTTTGCTTGAGTGAAATTTTCCTTTTTAAATAATGTATATACCCAAATTTGATTAAATTGAGATTAATATAAATTTGATTGATCGCTTATTCAAAATTTACAAATCAGTAAAATTACAAAATTTAGGGGACAACAAAACAGACGACACAAACTAAATCTTGTAAGACATATTAAAAACTAATATTACAAACATATTAAAACAAAAGGACAGAAAGGGAAGAGAAATGCAAGTTGTTTGATAGTAAATAAGACATATATGGGAAACTACACTGGGAAGGGAGAGCATAGTGCTGACACCTCTTAAGAACTACCTACGGTTTTATTTAATTATACATCACATTTTTAGCAGAGTAATATTTTAAACCTAAAATTAGTTAACAAAAGACAGAAATCATACAGATTAATAAAAAATAAGAATGGCTAAATATATCTCTACACTATTTTTTCTTAAAGCGTCATGTAAAATCAAAGCCAGACAAGTAAAACAAAATATCTCAAGAGTTCAATGCAAGCAAAATAAATTGTGGAAGAACTTCTAAATGGCCATATAGAGAAACAGGCAGTGAGGCATATATGTTTTTACAATGAAAATCATAGAACTGTGAAAAAAAAAGATAAGAAAGCACGGCCCTGTTATTTGAATATAGAATGTGACATGCCTAGGTCTAGAGCACTTTTAATAGTGTGAGAAAGTTTTGCAGCCAATTCAGGGGTAAAGATATGGGCTGACAGGCTGGTCAGAAGCAATCATAATGGTTATGTGGGACATGACAGATGAATGAAAGGCTGTCAAAGTGAGGTTATCAGAGAAGCAGTGTGATACACAGGCCGCAATATATTCAAAAGGGATTTGCATTAATTTGCAAAGAACCTTTTAAACTAGATTTATTTATTTACCTTAGTTTATTATTTATTGGCAGATTTATTCCTTGTTATATCTCCAAGGTTTCTCACAAGTTAAGTAGACACATAGAGAAATATACATCACACAATAATACATATAGGGGTAAAGTCTATACAGTGGCATAGTAAGGGGCGGGGGCCTGTTTGCCTCAGGCACCGTCTTGGTGGGTCCGCCGGCTCCCATCCTTATCTCCAACTGCCCCCCCCCCCCCATACACACACACACTCCTTCCTAAACCCCCTGTCGTGAGTGTACATCCCTTCCCTTCCTTAGTGCCTCTTTAATTTTCCCGGCGTGAGCAGCATTATGCACTTGCTGCCCGCATCAGTGTGGGCTATCTCTGACATCACTTCCGGGTCCCACAGCTAAGACGTGGTGTCAGTGGGGAGCAGACATGACGCGGAAAGCAAGTTGGTGATGCTGCTCACGCCAGGAAAATTAAAGAGGTACAGGGGAAGGGAAGGTGCGCTCATGCGGGAGTGGGGGGTAGGGAAGAGTTCCGGGGAGGGGGCAACCACTCACCCTCGCTAAGCCACCCTACCGCAACGGGCAACCACTCACCCTCGCTAAGCCACCGAGTCTACATATATCAACTAAAAAAACAATTGGTGCTGAAAAGTTTGGCATTTAAGGGCAAATTCTATAAGAAGCGCCCAAAAGGTAAGTGCCTAATTAGGCACTGTTCAGCACGATTCAAGTAAAATTGGGAGCTGTTTAGTGAATCGCGCTGAGCGGCACCTATTTGGGCACCTATTTTGGAGGTGCCCAATAAATAGGCCAGCTCTAGGCACAACTAAAAGTTAGGCGCCCATGCAGCCTACGCCTAACATGCATAGTGCCTATTTTTTGAAGGCCGCCTAAATTTTTAGAGGTACCTTGTTACAGAATCACACTTTCTTGATAGGCGCCTATATTTCAATCAGTGCTGATTAAAAAGCTTGATTAAGCTTGTTCTTCAATTTAGATAGGCGCCTATTTAGTTGGGTGCCTCCAAAATAGGTGCCTAACTTTAGGCGCAGGTTACAGAATTTGGCCCTTAGGGCTCCTTTTACTAAGATATGCTAGCGTTTTTAGTGCATGCAGCAGATTAGCACGCGTTAATCCCACGCTATGCGGCTAGAACTAATGCCAGTTCAATGCTGGTGTTAGCGTCTAGAACGCGCAGCATTATAGCGCATGCTATTCCGTGCATTAATGCCCTAACGCAGCTTAGTAAAAGGAGCCCTTAGTTTGTCTCTCTAAACCGCCTCCAGAGTTAGACATGTTTATGTTTGTTTATTAAAGACTTTATATACCGCTTATATAGCCAATGAGGATCCAAGCGGTTTACAATATAAATTTCAAACCAATTTTGAAAAGAACTCCATTCAAAAATAGAAAAGGGAAGAAAAGATTTTTTTTCAAATACATAAAATTTTATAAAAATCAAAATATCAATAATAAAAGTTAATTAATACAAAGTAAAAACTTTATTAAAAATAAATTCCTACATAAATACCAATATCCGTCCCATACCTGTGAACAATGGCGTACCTAGCATATGTAACACCCGGGGCCCATCATTTTTTGCCCCCCCCCCCATCTGTACGAAAAACATGATTTTTAGTAACAAGCCACACGGCACACATGAGTACCTAGGAAAAGGCAGCATATTACAAATTGCAGTGAGCAGTACATCAATACACCCATTGTAAAACTAAACAAGCTAGACCAGCACAGATCAATCCTACACTGTCAATCCTAACAGAAAAGCATGTCTTTCGAACATACAGAACACAGAAAACACCTTCGCCTAGTATGGAATATGTCATCACAAACTAACCCCTCCCCCTTTTACAAAACTGTAGTGTGGATTTTAGCCACGGTGGTAACAGCTCTGACGCTCATAAAATTCTGAGCATCAGAGCTTCTACCATCACGGTTGGCGCTAAAAAACGCTCCACAATTTTGTAAAAGGGGGGATAAAATAGAAATACACAGCTTCAATGCTCTAGCTCAGGGGTTGCTCAAACTTTATGGGCTTGCGAGCTACTTTAAAATGACCAAGTCAAAATGATCTACCAACAATAAAATTAAAAAACACAAAGCACACGCTGAGAAAATGTTAATTATCATTCCTATTCTGGGTTTTTTTCAAAGAGGTCAAGGCAGATGACTCTATGCATTGTCACCTCAGTAACAACCATACAAAAATAGACAAATATACCCCCATTCCTTTTTATTAAACCACAATAGCAGTTTTTAGCGCAGGGAACTGCGCTAAATGCCCAGCACTGCTCTCGACGCTCATAGGCTCCCTGCGCTAAAAAACACTATTGCGGTTTAGTAAAAGGGGGCCATAGTGCAAAATATAGACAGCATATATAAATTCAGACACATTTTGATCACTAAATTTAAAATAAAATCATTTTTCCTACCTTATCTGGTGATTTCATGAGTCTCTGGTTGCACTTTCATCTTCTGACTGTGCATCCAATCTTTCTTCCCTTCTTTCAGCTGTATGCTTCCTCTCCTCCAGACCTCATTCCCTCCCCTAACTTTTTCTTCCTATCTCCCTGCCCTTTCTTTCTTTTTTCTTTCTTGATGCCCCCTTTCTTTTTTTCTGTTTCCCTTCTGTCTCCCTGCCTGCCCCCTTTCTTTCTTTCTTTCTTTCTCCCTACCCTCCACAAAGCCACTGCTGCCACCATTGGGGGAAACAGGCCCCAAAGCCACCACCGCGGCTGCCCCAAGCTCTCACTGCTTCCCACCGTCGGGCCGACCAGCATTCCCCTGACGTCAATTCTGCCGTGGGAGAGGAAGTTCCGCCCAGCCAGGCAGCGATTGGCTAGCCTGAACTTCCTCTCCGACGGCAGCCTTAGGGGAGTGCACAGCCGGCCAGATCCGGACCTGGCCGGCTGTGCACCCCCCCTAAGGCTGCACCCGGGGTGGACCGCCCCCCCCCCCCCTCCCTTGGTACGCCACTGCCTGTGAATAAATGCCTGTGCCTAAGTTGTGCTCATACCAGGTGTTTTATAACAGTCTGCCTAACTTTTAGGAATGCCCATGCTCCTCCCTTGGCACACCCCCTTTTGTGATCCACACACTAGAATTTATGTTCAAATCTATTTTATTAAGCAACAGTAAATACAACAGCAATAACAACCATGGTATGCATTTTCATCAAACACCCGCGGAGGACTGGACTCTTATGTCCTCCCCGGACCCACCATACCCCCCCAACAAAGAAGCCCCTACCCCCCACCCACCCCTCCCCATCCCCCCCACAGATACAGAAAAACTCGTTAGCAGGGAACAGCAGAGACACCCATAAGCACAGTTTCAGAGGTGGAGTCTATTCAAGACCCGGCTACGACTCTCAGGAGTCAAAATGTTCAAATTTGGAGTCCAAGTGTAAACAAAGTCTCTGCTCCGGCGTCGAGAAGAACGAGCCAAACGGGCCTCCCAACCCATAAGTTCATGGAGGCGATTCCTCCAGTACCAGAATGAAGGTGGTTCAGAAGACAGCCAGCAACACAAGATACATTTCTTCCCTAAAATAAAACATTTACTAAGAAATAATTTTGCATAAGAATTGTACATATGCACGAATGAAAAATGGGCAAACAGCATAGACTGCACGGATACTGGCACAGGGGTCCGCAACAAGCCCTGTAAAAAGGAGGCCATCTCCGTCCAGAAGGTCTGAATCCCCTCACAACTCCAAAGACCATGAAAGTAAGAATTTACCTCCACCGAACAGCAGACACATAACCGAGTATCAATACAACCCATATGGTAAGCCTGACTCTGGGAAGCGTAGCCCCGCAGGACAGTTCGAAAGTGACATTCATGTAGCTCAGCACTATGTACCAAGCCCGCAGTTCGATTCAGGGTTTTTAACAAGAAATTGTCCCCCAAGTCCCTACCCAGGTCCCGCTGCCATGCCTCCAAAATACTAGGGAAAACCCTAGGCGGGCAAAGAGCCAGAATCCGGCCATGCAAAGCAGATATAGAGACCCTAGTGTCAGGATCCGCAGCCAAAAAAGTACAGAGCTGGGTCCCAAAATCCCCCTGCAGGGAAGTCCCCTGAAGGGAAGCCACATAGTGACTGAGTTGACAATAAGCAAATGGAAGGCCAATCTCAGGGACCCCCCTCCCCGCCAACTCAGCATAAGGTAAGAGAGACCCATCATCCCGCAGAACATGCTGCAACTGTTCCACCCCCCGCGCCCTCCAGCGACTGAACACGGAAGGTCCAACCCCCGGAGGGAAAGCTAAATTCCCCGCCAACGGTAGAAATACACTAGAATGAGAGTCCTGATTCCACAACCGAAGGATTTGGTGCCACACATAGTAACATAGTAACATAGTAGATGACGGCAGATAAAGAACCGAATGGTCCATCCAGTCTGCCCAACCTGATTCAATTTAAATTTTTTTTTTTTTTTTTTTCTTCTTAGCTATTTCTGGGCGAGAATCCAAAGCTTTTCCCGGTACTGTGCTTGGGTTCCAACTGCCGAAATCTCTGTTAAGACTTACTCCAGCCCATCTACACCCTCCCAGCCATTGAAGCCCTCCCCTGCCCATCCTCCTCCAAACGGCCATGCACAGACACAGACCGTACAAGTCTGCCCAGTAACTGGCCTAGTTCAATCTTTAATATTATTTTCTGATTCTAAATCTTCTGTGTTCATCCCACGCTTCTTTGAACTCAGTCACAGTTTTACTCTCCACCACCTCTCTCGGGAGCGCATTCCAGGCATCCACCACCCTCTCCGTAAAGTAGAATTTCCTAACATTGCCCCTGAATCTACCACCCCTCAACCTCAAATTATGTCCTCTGGTTTTACCATTTTCCTTTCTCTGGAAAAGATTTTGTTCTACGTTAATACCCTTTAAGTATTTGAACGTCTGAATCATATCTCCCCTGTCTCTCCTTTCCTCTAGGGTATACATATTCAGGGCTTCCAGTCTCTCCTCATACGTCTTCTGGCGCAAGCCTCCTATCATTTTCGTCACCCTCCTCTGGACCGCCTCAAGTCTTCTTACGTCTTTCGCCAGATACGGTCTCCAAAACTGAACACAATACTCCAAGTGGGGCCTCACCAATGACCTGTACAGGGGCATCAACACCTTCTTCCTTCTACTGACTACGCCTCTCTTTATACAGCCCAGAATCCTTCTGGCAGCAGCCACTGCCTTGTCACACTGTTTTTTCGCCTTTAGATCTTCGGACACTATCACCCCAAGGTCCCTCTCCCCGTCCGTGCATATCAGCTTCTCTCCTCCCAGCATATACGGTTCCTTCCTATTATTAATCCCCAAATGCATTACTCTGCATTTCTTTGCATTGAATTTTAGTTGCCAGGCATTAGACCATTCCTCTAACTTTTGCAGATCCTTTTTCATATTTTCCACTCCCTCTACGGTGTCTACTCTGTTACAAATTTTGGTATCATCTGCAAAAAGGCACACTTTTCCTTCTAACCCTTCAGCAATGTCACTTACATACATATTGAACAGGATTGGCCCCAGCACCGAACCCTGAGGGACTCCACTAGTCACCTTTCCTTCCTTCGAGCGACTTCCATTAACCACCACCCTCTGGCGTCTGTCCGACAGCCAGTTTCTGACCCAGTTCACCACTTTGGGTCCTAACTTCAGCCCTTCAAGTTTGTTCAACAGCCTCCTATGAGGAACTGTATCAAAGGCTTTGCTGAAATCCAAGTAAATTACATCTAGCATATGTCCTCGATCCAGCTCTCTGGTCACCCAATCAAAAAATTCAATCAGGTTCGTTTGGCACGATTTACCTTTTGTAAAGCCATGTTGCCTCGGATCCTGTAACCCATTAGATTCAAGAAAATATACTATCCTTTCTTTCAGCAACACTTCCATTATTTTTCCAACAACTGAAGTGAGGCTCACCGGCCTGTAGTTTCCTGCTTCATCCTTGTGACCACTTTTATGAATAGGGACCACATCCGCTCTCCTCCAATCCCCAGGAATCACTCCCGTCTCCAGAGATTTGTTGAACAAGTCTTTAATAGGACTTGCCAGAACCTCTCTGAGTTCCCTTAGTATCCTGGGATGGATCCCGTCTGGTCCCATCGCTTTGTCCACCTTCAGTTTTTCAAGTTGCTCATAAACACCCTCCTCCGTGAACGGCGCAGAATCTACTCCATTTTCTCGTGTAACTTTGCCGGACAATCTCGGTCCTTCTCCAGGATTTTCTTCTGTGAACACAGAACAGAAGTATTTGTTTAGCACATTTGCTTTCTCCTCATCACTCTCCACATATTTGTTCCTAGCATCTTTTAGCTTAGCAATTCCATTTTTTATCTTCCTCCTTTCACTAATATATCTGAAAAAAATTTTATCTCCCTTTTTTACATTTTTAGCCATTTGTTCTTCCGCCTGTGCCTTCGCCAAACGTATTTCTCTCTTGGCTTCTTTCAATTTCACCCTGTAGTCCTTTCTGCTCTCCTCTTCTTGGGTTTTTTAATATTTCATGAACGCCAACTCTTTCGCCTTTATTTTCTTAGCCACTAGGTTGGAGAACCATATCGGCTTCCTTTTTCTCTTGTTTTTATTGATTTTCTTCACATAAAGGTCCGTAGCCATTTTTATCGCTCCTTTCAGCTTAGACCACTGTCTTTCCACTTCTCTTATGTCCTCCCATCCTAACAGCTCTTTCTTCAGGTACTTTCCCATTGCATTAAAGTCCGTACGTTTGAAATCTAGGACTTTAAGTATCGTGCGGCCGCTCTCCACTTTAGCCGAGAACTGAAACAAAATACTACGCCTACAGGGTCTCGGCAATTTAGACAACGGGGCATGGAGAAGATACAGGAGATGAAGAGGAGAGAAATGATCCCGCTCCAGAGAGAGATCCGTATAAAAAGAGGTACCCAACACCCAATCACTAAGATGACGAAGCAAACAGGCCTGGTTATAAACCCTGATGTCAGGCACCCCCAAACCACCCCCGTGGGCAGGCCCCACCAACAGGGACCATTTCAGTTTAGGTCTAAGTCCACCCCAACAAAACCGGATCAATAGGGAGGTAAGGGACCGAATATCCCTCTGCAACAAAGAAAGGGGAAGAGTCTGAAGAACGTAAAGCCACCTCGGGAATACAACCATACGAAATAAATGAATTCTCCCCAACAGAGACAGCAGCAACGCCTGCCATTTGGCTAGCAACAGTTTAGTATCCGCCAGGAGTTTATCTATGTTAAGACGATACAGTTGGGCCACATCCATCGTCAGCTTAATCCCCAGATATCTAAAAGAGGTGTCAGCCCAGCGCAACGGGAAACTATCCCCCCACAACCGCTGAAGATGAACCGAGGAAGCCAGCGCCTCAGATTTCGCAAAATTCAAGGCGAAGCCAGAGAAATCTCCGTATTCCCGAAGACTTTCCAACAATACGGGCAAGGAATGCTGCGGGTCCGTTAAAAAGACCAAGAGATCATCCGCAAACGCCGCCAGTTTAAAATGTGAAACACCCAGGACCAATCCCCGAATCTCCGCATTTGCCTGAAGCTCCCGAAGTAGAGGATTTAAAGATAGCACAAAAAGGAGCGGCGACAAGGGACAGCCCTGGCGTGTCCCCCGGCCAATAGGAAAAAAACCTGAGCAAGTCCCATTAACTAAAATCCGCGCCTCTGGATCACTGTACAGTGCCTGGATTGCACCAAAGAAGAAGGGGCCCAAACCGTACGTCCTCAGCACCGCAAAAAGGTAACCCCACCGCACCTTATCGAAGGCTTTCTCTGCATCAAAACTGATGAGCATGGCGGGGCTACCGTCCTGTCCCACCCGTTCTAACGCCAACAAGATGCGCCGGATATTCTTCGCCACCGGCCTATCCCGCACAAACCCCACCTGAGAGTCTGAGATCACCGATGGCAAAACACGTGCCAGGCGGTTAGCCAAAAGTTTAGCCAAAAGCTTCGCCTCATAATTCAACAATGAGATAGGACGATACGATTCTGGCAAAAGAGGGTCCTTACCAGGCTTCGGGAGAACTACAATAGACGCTAGATTTACGTAGCGAGGAAGAAAGCCCTTAGCAACACTCAGATTATAAACCTCAGCCAGTACTGGCGCTAAGAATTTACATGCACCACTTTATAGAATACCTTTAGAAAGTTGTGTATGTAAATTCTCATTAGTGCCAATTATGACTTATTAATTGGCAATTATCAATACTGATTGGCTTGTTAAACAATTAAGTTGTGTGCAAATCAGCAATGTGCACAAATGTGAGCATGCAACTTTGGTCGCACTACAAAAGGGGCAATTCTACATGTATAGCTGGGTGCCAGTTCTATATTGGCATCTGTGCACACAGATGGCATTATAACAGGGGTGGGCAACTTTGGTCCTTGAGGGCCACAATCCAGTTGGGTTTTCAGGATTTCCCCAACAAATATGCATGAGATCTATTTGCATGTACTGCCTTCATTGTATGCAAATAGATCTCATGCATATTCATTGGGGAAATCTTGAAAACTCGACTGGTTTGCGGCTCTCGTTGCCCACCCCTGCTTTATACAATACTAGCATAAGCCTAAATATGTGCATAATCCTAAAAATGGCTGGCATGAGTATGCCTAAGCACTACCTATTATGCACATAACTTACAGTTTTCAGTAAGTTATATATGTATCTTGGACATACACCCAAATATTTTTTATTTATTTTAAAAATTTATATACCGTTTAACACTAAACGGTTTACATAATTTACATGCACAATATTTAAAACTAGTGTTTAAGCCCATTACATTTGTTACAGTAATGGGTGCTAGAATAGTCCCACCTATACCCTGAATCTACCCATGCCCCGCCTGTACCATGGCTGGACTGTGCCTCCCACTGATCCCAGTCCCACCACCTCACCTTTCATCATTTCCTTAGTCCTCTGTACCCTTTTGACCCTCATCACGCCCTTTCCCTCTCTCACACCCTCTACCATCTCTCTCTGACCCTGTTTCACCCCTTTTGCCATCTTTTCCTTTCAGGTCCCCTTTGTCCTTCCCCAAGGCCATATGTCTTTCTTCTACCCCTCCATCCTTCCTGAAGTCCCATGTCCAGTAGCACCCCTTCCCTGCTCCCCCCCTGTCCAGGAGTAACAGCATCCATAATCCAGTTCACAATCAACACAATAAGCATCACTGCTGTTCCCTTCCGACGCGACAAACTGCTGAGCTAAAATACCCAAATACAATCCTTTCACCCTTTTTTAAATATCTATTCTATTCACGATTTTCACCAATTACTATATATGTACATCCCCCCCCCCCCCCACACACACACCTCAAATCCACTGCATTCATGTTTGCCACTACCAACTCCCCCTTTTTTTTCCCTTAGGAACCTTTCAGTCATGGCACCACAGCCTACTCTCCACTGTGGCCAGCATATGTCCGCATGCCGTATCCACTGACACCTGCTCCCTCCTTCCCTCCATCATGTCCATTCTTGGCCCGTTTCCTACCACCCGGACGAAACCCAGTCTGCGGCTGACAGTAACACCTCCGCTGAAGAGTGTCGCTCTCTTCCCCCTCTCGGACTGCTGCTTCTTCACCTGTGGGTCTGTGGCCCTCTTTTCTTCTTTTCTTCCTCCTCCCTCTCCTGCTCCCACAGTCTCCAGAACCGCCGCCCTCCAGCCGTTCCTCTCAGCAATGTGTAGTGAGTGCTGGGAGCGCGAGAGGGAGAGCGATAGCGGGGCTGGGGCAGGTGCCACAGAGGTGCGGTGAGGCTTCTTTTTGGCATCGGTGAGGAAAGAGAGGTTGGAGAGGGATTTTTGCTTGCGCAGGTTCGAGCCCCCACCGGCTGCTGCCTGGAACACCTTCAGCTCACCAGTCCTGTGCGGGGGCAGCGGCTGACCCCTCCGGTGAGGGGGAGTTGCTCCGTGTTCTGGCCTGCCTCCGTGTTCGAAAATCGAATTCGGCACGGAGGCACACCTCACTGAGCCAGGAATCACAAAACTCTAAGTGCGCATGCGCACTTACAGTTTTATTATATAGGATAAACATTTGATAAACAAATACATAATAAAATAGACATGTGATAAAATAAACAATCCTCAGAGAAATACCATAATGTGGACAATAAAGAGCATGGATAGTTCATCAATTTTACCAAAAATAGTTAAAAAAAAAGACATCCACTTATTGGCTAATGCACTTAGGCTCCAATTCTATATATGTCACTACTGAAACAGACATGGGGGAAGCCACTGCTTGCCCTGGAACAGTAGCATGGAATGTAGCTACTCTTTGGGTTTCTACCAGGTACTTGTGACCAGGATTGACCACTGCAGGAAACAGGA
This sequence comes from Geotrypetes seraphini, assembly GCF_902459505.1. Taxonomy (NCBI): domain Eukaryota; kingdom Metazoa; phylum Chordata; class Amphibia; order Gymnophiona; family Dermophiidae; genus Geotrypetes; species Geotrypetes seraphini. Next base: position 180,314,362 of record NC_047084.1, on the reverse strand, counting down.
AACTTGGCCAGATGGATCATTGGTCTGACCCAGTAAGGCTAATTTTATGTTCTTATTCCTAAAAAACAATTGGTGCTGACTAAAATGGTACTAAGCACAATTCAAACACCAAATAGTGGAGTGGGCATACAAATTCACAAAATATTTAAAAAAAAAAAGTTCTTCAACAAACTTTTCCATGGACATCTAATATGCTGATTGAAAAATAACATCATAATAACATTGGAAAGTGGAAAGACCTTAGACTTCCCTTCCCAGCACACAATAGAACAGCTTATGCTGATCCATTCAATGGGATGTTTTGTCACTCATTGGTCCCCCACCTCTCCCAAATATAATTTCAAGCTGTATGAAACACAATTCATAGAAAATCAAAACAGGAACTTAGCTTTCAGTGATCAACTTCTGATTATTGATCTCTTCTGGTCACTGATCTCAGGCTAAGCACAATTCTACAGTATACAGTGCTCTTAACTTTAATAGCACTATACAGTGGAACTTTGGTTTACGAGCATAATTCGTTCCAGAAGCATGCTCGTAAACCAAATTACTCATATATCAAAGCGAGGTTCCCCATAGGAAGTAAGGGAAACTCGCTTGATTGGTTCTCGGAGAGAACGAGAGCCAGAAGGCCTTGAGCATGCGCAGATGCTCAAGGCCCAGTCCGGCAAGCAGCATGATCTTTGGGCACTGGCACCTCCTGTGGGTTGGTGCTGCATGCCGGTGCCAGATGGGAATAAGACTTCAGTTTCAACCGGCGGTCGTTCACGAGGGGGGGCGATACTGGTTAGCAGGGGGGGCGGCATTTGTGAGAGGGGAGGTGATGCCGGTTCACGGGTGGGGGGACTCGCAAATCGAGTCAATGCTCAGTTTGCGAGTCACGATTTGCGAAAATGTTTTGCTCTTCTTGCAAAATACTCACAAACCGCGTTACTCGCAAACCGAGGTTTGACTGTATACTGTAGAATCACACTAATTTTTATAGAATAGCACCTACAAAGTTGTGTGCCTAATATTCAATTAATGTCAGTTATGAGAAAAGTGCCAATTTTAGCACCAATTAAGCCTATCAATCAATTAATTTAGGGACCTACATTGGCTAGGCAAGATAATGTAGGCCCACTTTAGGCGGACTTTATAGAATTTAGGGTTTAGTGCTATTTTATAGAACAATGCATAGTGCACATACAAGGGCATTTCAAAAAGTAACAGCAAATTGACAGTATTTCATGAAACGAACACCTCTGGCATTTCAAACTCTCCTGCATGGAAGATACATTCTTAGAGGAAGTGTTGACACTGACCAATAGATGGCATGGTGTGCTTAATTGGTAGGGCACCATATACAAAATGGTGGTGCCCTTAGCTGTCTGCACAGTAGAGGAACAGTGAGAAGTCATCAGATTTTTGTGGTTGGAGGGTGTGAAACCTTGTGAAATTCATAGAAGAATGCTGTAACAGTATGGAGATGCCTGCATTGGCGAAAGAATTGTGAACAAATGGGCAGATCTGTTTAAAAATGGTGAACATCAATTCCTGATGAGGAAACCATTGGTCGTACCAGCATGGCCATCACTGATGAAATGGGTCGTGCTAACACTATTATTCATGAAAACAGGCGCATTTCTTTAAAAGTTCTGGCCAGGGAATTGGATGTCAGTATCGGATCCACACATACCATTGTCATGGAGGTTCTCAAGTATCGCCCAAGATACTGACTGATGAGCACAAGGTAATTCATGTGCAAACTTCCACAGCCTTTTTGGTGTGGTATAATAATGAAGGAGAAGGCTTCCTGGCACGTATCGTTACAGGTGAAGAAACTTGGGTGCATCAATATGAGCCTGAATATGAGTCTTTACAATGGCATCACACATCATCTCCAGTCAAGAAAAAGTTCAAGTCTCAACCCTCTGCTGGAAACCCTCTGGTCCACAGCAGCAGCCATTACTGCGGCTTTGTAAAAGGAGCTCTAAATATTAGCTGGCACATTTATTTAAAATACTTGCAACCCGCACTATGCAAATGTTCTAGGTGGTTTCAAGACAATAACATTCACAACAAAATCTTAAAACAGTACAAAAAAAATTTAAAATTGAGTTATACACCAACTCATACTCATTCCATATCTACTGCATTACAAATGACAAATGTACCCATTTAGACAATATTCCCTTAAGCACAACAAAATTTGTTCATTATATGCTTCAAAAAATAGCAAAGTTTTTTGCTCCTGCTTGAATAACACAACAGATGTAATAAATCACAAAACCTGAAGCAATCTATTCCACAGCCTAAGACCACTTATTTTAAACATTGACAAGTGGTATACATCCAGTCGTAACAGCTGTAAAAGAGGGAACATCCAGCAAATTTGCTTCAGAGGATTTTTAGGACCTTGTAAGTTAATAGACTCATAAAGTAGAAGTAATCAGTGGTGACATCTTAAATGCTAGAAAAAAGAATTTCAAAAATAATTCTTTAGCATATATCTCCCCCTTTCACAAAACCGTGATAGTGGTTTTTAGGGGATCCGGAAGGTTCGCCCCCCACATTTCGCCCCCAGCAATTCGCCCCTCACATTTCGCCCCCCACATTTCGCCCCCAGACACATTTCGCCCCCACACATTTCGCCCCCACACATTTCGCCCCCCGGATGTTTTGCCCCCACACATTTCGCCCCCGCACATTTCACCCCCGCACATTTCGCCCCTGAGCGTTCCTCCGTTCTCTCTCTCTCACTCTAACTTTGTCTCCCTTCCCACCGGGCCGCCAGTCCCCACGCGGCCCGCGGCATGTGAGGAGGGAGTTGCGGCCCGTGGCCTGGGGGGGGGGAGGGAGAGGCCGGCCCGGAACGCTGTCGCAGCGCCAACGCGACCCGCGCCCTAGGAGGAAGGAGTCGCCGGCTCAGAAACGCCGGCGCGGCTACCGCCGCGACTCCTCTCCAGCGGCGACTCCTCTCAAGCAGCCCCCCCCACCCTTTACCCTGCCCCAGCCACACGAGGAGAGAGTCGGGAAGCAGGGCGCAGGGAAAGCGCGATGCTCCCAAGCAGAAGGTACGCCCGTGCGGGGCGGACCGCTCCTTTCCGCCCTCCCTTTTTTTTTTTTTTAAACATCGGGAGCCGAAGCGGGGTCCACCACCGCGCACGGAAAGCCCGGACAACGTGCAGGGCCGAAAGGAAACATCAGGACTGCAGGTGTGTCCCCATGCGGCCCGCGGCATGTGAGGAGGGAGTTGCGGCCCGTGGCCTGGGGGGGGGGGGAGGGAGAGGCCGGCCCGGAACGCTGTCGCAGCGCCAACGCGACCCGCGCCCTAGGAGGAAGGAGTCGCCGGCTCAGAAACGCCAGCGCGGCTACCGCCGCGACTCCTCTCCAGCGGCGACTCCTCTCAAGCAGCCCCCCCCCCACCCTTTACCCTGCCCCAGCCACACGAGGAGAGAGTCGGGAAGCAGGGCGCAGGGAAAGCGCGATGCTCCCAAGCAGAAGGTACGCCCGTGCGGGGCGGACCGCTCCTTTCCGCCCTCCCTTTTTTTTTTTTTAAACATCGGGAGCCGAAGCGGGGTCCACCTCCCCGACTCTCTCTCTCTGGCTCCCCTATGAGCGTTGGAGCTAATACCGCAGTGGCCAGCGCTAAACTAGCCCAATGCGAAATGTGCAGTACACATAATCAGGGGCGAAATGTGCGGGGGCGAAATGTGTGGGGGCGAAACATCCGGGGGGCGAAATGTGCGGGGGCGAAATGTGTGGGGGCGAAACATCCGGGGGGCGAAATGTGCGGGGGCGAAATGTGAGGGGCGAATTGCTGGGGGCGAAATGTGGGGGGCGAAACTTCCGTGAACCGGTTTTTAGCACAGGCTAGCATGCTGAACACTCTGCACTGCTCCCAACACTCATAGAGGTCCTATGAGGGTTGGGAGCAGCGCAAAGCATTCAGCACGCCAGCCTGAGCTGAAAACTGCTGTTGTGGTTTTGTAAAAGGAGGGGATAGAAAGCCAATGAAGCATTTTTATAGCTAGAGTAATGTGTGTATATCAAGAGTATCCCCCCAAAAAACATGAGCAGAAGCATTCTGAGCAACTGCAATGCTCTCAAAAGTCTTCCATGCAATCCCAATAGGAATCTATTGCTATAATGAAAACATGGCATTATTATACTTTGAATAGGGTTACCAGACGTCCAGATTTCCACAGACATATCCTTTTAACTTTGAATGACCATCCTAAAGTGAGCAGAAGAAAGCAGATCATGTAATCTTCAAACCAACTTCAGTCTGGAAAATACTTGCCTGTCAATCTTCATAACCTGTGATTTATTGTAAGGCTACAATCTAGCATAACATCCAGATTATGAATAGTTGGAATGCAAAGGTCATTAGTATGAAAACCAAGGAGGAATGTCATCTCGAAAAGAACTTGATAACAGTAAAATTTGAGTTTTAGTCATATCGAGCTGCAGATTATTTCCATGTAACCACTGGTTCACAGCAGTCAAGCAAAGCATCAGCATACAAAAAGCATCATTTACAGAACTCTTAATTTCTAACAAACATTGTATATCATCTGCATACAAATGAAATTTTTATAGGAAAACTATTTAACAATCTGCATAATGGTAACAGAAAAATATTAAACAGCATTGCAGATAAACAGAAGCCTTGGGGTACTCCAGTCTGTCGTACCATTTCTGATGAGAATTCTGGATTTTTGGAAACACTGAACTTGCTATCTGTCAAAAATGAAGCAAACCAATCTACAGTAGAGTTAAGGGGCTCATAGACAAAACATCCAGACATCCAAAAATCCACCTAAGTTGGCACTTGGACATCCTAATTGATAGGACATACAAGAGCCAATTTTTAAAACCAACTTTCTAAATGTCCACGAGGACTTCTAAGCCACTGTGCACCCAGAGCTCGAAGGGGCATATTAGGAGGAGTATTATGGGTAACATTTGGGCAGGCTCTGGGCAGGCTTCGACTTACATATCCTGCAGTGATAATCAAATGTTTTGGCAGACACCTTGGACAGAACTTGTACATTTTGAGCTAGACCTGTTTTAAAAGGGTATAAGTGTTAAAAAGGTACCCAAAGTGACCAGATAACTACTGCATAAATAAAGTAAAGGCTCCCACACACTTTCTCAGTGCTCACTGACCCCCCTCACACCCCACAAAGATCAGAAAACAAAAGTACATACCTGTCTCCAGAACAGCAGCACTTGGTATAGGAAAGCCTAGTAGACCTACACAAAGGTATCTTAAGCAGCCTGGTTTGTGGGCTAATGAACCAAAGAGAAGAGTAACAAGTCCCATAAGACACTCTAACCCACATGTGTCAAACACAAGGCCCGCAGGCCGAATCCGGCCTGCTTGTCCTTTTTATGTGGCCCTGCGGCAATGCTCCCGAACTTCCCCTTCTCGGTGTCCTCTCTCCCGCGTCGGTCTGACGTTACCATCCTGCCGGAAAGTCTGCCGGTTTCGGTAGTGTTGTCCATGGCTCCCCCTCCTGCTTTCCATCCACCGTGGTCTACCTGGGCAGAAACAGGAAGTTGCGCGTCATTGAAGACAGACCGCAGCAGGCAAAATGCAGGAGGGGGAGCCATGTATAACACTGTTGAATCGCTGAGGCACTGGAGAGGAACCAGTGCTGGAGGGAAAGGCAAGCTGGGCTGTGAGGAGAGAGGGACCGGTGCTTGAAGGAAAGGCAAGCTGGGCTGGGAGGAGAGAGGGAACGGCGCTGGATGGAAAGACAAGCTAGGCTGGGAGAAGAGAGGGACTGGCACTGGAGTTTGTTATAGGGGAAAATACCCTCCAGGGATCCAAAATAAAGTTGGACAAGTTCCTACTAAACTTGAAAGTACGCAGATGAGGCTGGACTCATTTAGAGCGTGAGCGGATTGCTGAGCACGATGGACCACTGGTCTGAAGCAGCAGCGGCAATTCTTATGTTCTTAATTAAACCTTTTACACAATGCACATTTAATGGAAGAACCTCTGATTTACTGCAATTTATTTTGTAACCAGAAAATTTGCCAAATCGATCAATCAATTTCAGTAAATGCAGTATTTTAGACTCAGGATTCTTCAAATGAAGAAAAATATCATCTGCATAAGCCAAAACCTTATATTCTTGACCTGCATATGGAATTCCCTGTATCTCCTTTGCCTGCTGAATGGCCAACGACAAGGGTTTCAAAACAATATCAAGGAATAGAGAGCAAGAGCAGTCGGACTCCAAGGAACAAGAAGCCCATGGAAGAACTCCGCAGGAAGGGGAAGCAAGGTCTTCCGGTGCCTAGAAGAGGAAGCAGTAAAGCACACCGATGACACAGACTGAAGCGAAAACTGAAGAAGGGAAAGTCTGCGATCCTAGTGGGAGACTCAATCCTAAGGAATGTAGACAGCTACATAGCAGGTGGGAGAGAGGATCGACTAGTGACCTGTCTCCCAGGAGCGAGAACAAAGGACATCGTGGACAACATTGGAGAGATCCTGGAAGGAGCAGAGACAGAAGAGACTGCAGTAGTGAGGCTCTTCAGGAGAGATGGATTGCACCTGAGCATGGCGGAAACTAGACTCCTAGTAAACAACGTCAGGAGAGGAATAGAACAGGCTTTAAACTAAGAAGAAGGGGAAAGCCGACAGACCAAGGGTCAATGTTTCGGAAGAAGTTATCCTGCGAAGATACTAAGGGGGAAAAATGGTAAGAAACAATGGGAAAAACACAGGAGTTGACTAACCCAGAAGAGGAGGATAAATGGATTGCAGCATAAGTGAAGAAAATAAAGTTCGAAGCACAGCGAAAGGAAATGAAGACAAAATAAATACCAGGACCTAAATTGCATATATACTAATGCAAGGAGCCTAAGGAACAAATGGGAGGAGTTAGAAGTCATGGCCAAAACTGAGAACATAGACATCATTGGGGTCTCTGAAACATGGTGGAATGAAGAAAACAAATGGGATACAGCACTACCGGGGTACAAACTCTATCGCCAGGACAGGTCAGGTCAGAAAGGAGGAGGAATAGCCCTATACATAATAGAAAGCATACACTCGACCAGAGTGGACACAGCAGAGACGACCAACAAATTTGAATCGCTATGGGTTAAAATATCGGGAAGGAAAGGGTCCGAGATAAAGATGGGCCTGTACTATCGTCCACCTGGGCAAACCGAAGCTAACGATGAAGAAATGGAAGCCGAGATGAAGCGAGAATGCATAAGCGGTAACACGATTATTATGGGAGACTTCAACTATCCCGGGATAGATTGGAGTCTTGAAAGCTCAAAATGCGCCAGAGAGACCAGATTCCTGGAGGCTATACAGGATTGCTTCATGGATCAACTTGTTAGAGAACCGACGAGAGAGAATGCCACTCTGGACCTAATCCTAAATGGGCTAGGGGGACCTGCGAAGGAAGTGGAAGTAGTGCGACCGTTGGGAAACAGCGATCACAATATGATCAAGTTCAAAGTTGAAGTAGGAATACTGAAGGGAAAAAGAACCATAGCGACAACTTTTAACTTCAAGAAAGGAGACTACAAAGCGATGAGAGTAATGGTAAGGAAGAAACTTAGGAACACCTCAAAGAAATGGCAATCTGTAGAACAAGCCTGGTCTTTATTCAGGGACACGGTGATCGAGGTGCAAAATCTGCATATCCCAAGATTCAGAAAAGAGTACAAAAAGAATTGAACAGACCCGGCGTGGATAACCAAAGAAGTGAAGAAAGCGATAGGTGATAAGAAGAATTCATTCAGGAAATGGAAAAAAGGCAAAACTGAAGAGAACTGGAAAGAGCACAGGAAGTATCAAAAAGAATGTCACCATGTGGTTAGAAAAGCCAAAAAGGAATATGAAGAAAGGCTAGCCAAGGAAGCACGAAATTTCAAACCGTTCTTCAGATATGTTAAAGGGAAGCAGCCGGCTACGGAGGAGGTGGGACCGCTGGATGACGGAGACAGGAAGGAAGTGGTGAAGGAGGAGAGAGAAGTGGTGGAAAGACTAAACATGTTTTTTTCGTCTGTATTTACAAAAGATGACACATCCAACATACCGGAACCTGAGCAAATCTTCAAAGGAGACCAAACAAATAAATTAACATCCACGGAAGTAAGACGTACGTAGGTAGTTAGAAAGATTAAAAACTGACAAATCACCGGGCCCGTACGGAATCCACCCTAGGGTACTGAAAGAACTAAAGGAGGAAATAGCAGAACTACTAAAGAAAGTTTGCAATCTATCCTTGAAAACAGGAGTGATCCTGGAGGATTGGAAGATAGCCAATGTTATGCCCATCTTTAAAAAGGGTATCAAGAGGTGACCCAGGGAATTACAGACCGGTGAGAATGACCTTGGTTCCAGGGAAAATGTCGTAAGCGCTGATAAAAGACAGCATCGGTGTCCATTTTGAAAGGAATAAACTTCTAATCACAAGCCAACATGGCTTCTGCAAGGGGAGATCGTGCCTAATGAACTTACTACACTTTTTCGAAGGAATTAACAAATGAATGGACAAAGGGGACCCCATAGACAAGGTACCCCATGAACGCCTACTTCAGAAACTGAAGAACCATGGGGTGGAAGGAGACGTACATAGATGGATCAGGAATTGGTTGGCGGGTAGGAAGTAGAGGGTAGGAGTGAAGGGCCACTACTCAGACTGGAGGAAGGTCACGAGTGGTCTTCCGCAGGGGTCGGTGCTCTGACCGCTGCTATTCAATATATTTATGAATGATATAGAAACAGGGACAAAATGCAAAATAATAAAATTTGCAGATGACACCAAACTACTTAGTGGTGCTCAGACTAAAGAGGACTGCGAGAAATTACAAAGGGACCTGAACAAGCTAAGGGAGTGGGCGACGAGATGGCAGATGAAGTTCAATGTGGAGAAATGTAAGGTATTGCATGTAGGAAGCAAAAATCCGAGGTACAGCTATATGATGGGAGGGATGTTATTGAGTGAGAGTACCCAAGAAAGGGACTTGGAGGTAATAGTGGATAAGACAATGAAGCCGTCGGCACAGTGCGCAGCGGCTGCTAAGAGAGTGAATAGAATGCTAGGTATAATTAAGAAGGGTATTACAACCAGAATGAAAGAAGTTATCCTGCCGTTGTATCGGGTGATGGTGCGTCCGCATATGGAGTACTGCGTCCAATATTGGTCGCCGTACCTTAAGAAGGATATGGCGATACTCGAGTGGGTTCAGAGAAGAGCGACACATTTGATAAAAGGTATGGAAAACCTTTCATACACTGAGAGACTGGAGAAACTGGGGCTTTTTTCCCTGGAGTGGAGGAGAATTAGAGGGGATATGATAGAGACTTACAAGATCATGAAGGGCATGGAGAAAGTGGAGAGGGACAGATTCTTCAAACTTTCGAAAACTACAAGAACGAGAGGGCATTCGGAAAAGTTAAAAGGGGACAGATTCAAAACAAATGCTAGGAGGTTTTTCTTCACCCAACGGGTGGTGGTCACCTGGAATGCGCTTCCAGAGGGCGTGATAGGACAGAGTACGGTATTAGGGTTCAAGAAGGGATTGTACAATTTCCTGAAGGAGAAGGGGATAGAGGGGTACAGATAGAGGACTACTACACAGGTCCTGGACCTGTTGGGCCACCACGCGAGTGGACTGCTGGGCATGATGGATCTCTGGTCTGACCCAGCAGAGGCACTTCTTATGTTCTGTTCTTATTCTCTTACTTTGGAAGCTGTGCTGTATGCATTTTATAGTTTGCTTGAGAGCTTGGCTTTTTAAATTATATATTGCCACACTACCAGCATAAAAGCCATCAGCCAAAATGTAAGGAAGCTCCTGGTGGATATCCAAGCACTTAATTCCAGAATCAGTATTAAAGGTGAACTCTGGAAAGGAGGGGTTCTTCATGCTGTACAAAAACAGCATTCCTCTAGTCTGCTTCAAAAAATCATAAGAGCCATGTCCCACTGCGAACTGATCGTTGTATCTGGAGTTCCAGCAGCGGACAGTAATAGCGAGTCTCTTATCTTTCTCATATTGAAACTTCCATAAAGACAGCAAAGTTACTTCCACTGGATATATCATCACCCTGGTACTCTAAAACTATTTTCCCCTGTATCGTTTCTTCTTTCTTGACTAAAGGTTTCTTCTATTTCCTTTGCTTTCTCTTGCAGCTGAACTTCCTTTACATTTGCCTCATATATTTCCCACTGGTTAGTTGAATCTGAAAACGTTGCTCTCGGAAGTGTTTTTGTTTCCCAGTTTAAGTTGTTATATGTCTGTGAAGCTCTTTCACTGAAATTGAATTGGTTAGCAAACTTCTGTTCCTTCTTGCCTTTGGAAGCAATGTCTGTCACTCCGCTGGTTCCACAGAGTCCGTTTTCAGAGATTCAGCGGGAGATAAGCCTTGTCTCCATCCCATGTAAATTCAGACCTATAAAATGCTCCAGTCACACTGCTTCCTCTTTCACACTGCTATCTTCTTACTAGACTTGCTTAAGAATCAAAAACTTGTGTTCTTCTTTGACTGTCTGTATCACGAAAAAACTTCTTCCGGGAGTCACATAGTATAAGCCAATCAGGATCAACTGGAGATCGCTTCAAGAGTATGTCAGCACTATTATTCAAATGAGAGTTTCGCAAAACCAAATGGAAGGCAGTTATAAATTTCAGATTTCCCGGAGTTCTAATACTAACTGCACATTATTGCAGCCAGTTAACTTCACTAAAAAACACACTTTCCTCAAAAATTAAACAGCATTAAACCAAGTGAATAAAATCAAATCAGCTGATATCAGTCACCATTCACTGTATCCCAATCTAGGCACATTCTCCACTCCAAAATTAACATTAAACTATTCGTTCATCCTGTTTCATAATGAAATCCTTTAACTCGTTAGGATTTTCATAGTTAATGGTCTTATTATTAACAATTGCCCGCATAATTGCTGGGTAAAACAGTCCAAACTTTGCCCCCATCTGCCGGAGCTGTGGTCGCAAAAGAAGAAACTCCTTTCTTACAGCTGCTATATGTTTGACAAAGTCAGACAGAATTGAGATCTTATTATCCTGCTAATTAAGGGGTCTTATTTGCTTGGCAGCAGTCAGGATTTGCATCGTTTGTTGATGTCTTAACAGTCTAACAATCTTGGTCCTACCTGCTTGCTTGATCTGTGAGCCGGCAAGTGGTGTGCTCACTCAATTTCAAAGGGAGAGGAGAATTTAAGTGATAAAAGTCCAGGTAAGAATTCCTCCAAAAATTGGATGATATTAGTCCCCTCCACTCCCTCTGGGAGTCCTAGCAGATAAAAGTTATTTTGTCTTCTGTAGTTGTCAGCTGCTTCTAAATCCTTCACAAGGCGATTTATTATTTTTCTGTCAGCTGATATTTTAATCACATCCTCTTCAATTGATGAAACTCTCTGCTCTAGCTAGTCCATTCTGGTGGAACAAATTGTTAACTTGTGTAACAGGCTAAGGGCCTCCACTTGAATTGAATTGAGCTTTTCAGTATTCCCCTGTATCAAATCTTGTATCTTTTTTAATTCAAACATTATCAGATCAATGTTTCTCCCTGGCTCAGCTGGCAAAGGCACCTTAGATGGTGTTGGAGGATCCTGCTTGGGTCTCTTCGCACCTCCACTGGTAGCTGCTGCAAATGCTGTCTCCAGTTTTGTCTGTTTCCTTGAAGCCATAATCTTATTCTTGAAATCAGATAATAATTCACCTTAAAAAAGGGTTTAATAATCGTTGCTGAAAGCTGTTAATAGTGCAGGAAGGGAAGAGCAACAGATCACACGTCCATTCCTGTCAGCAGCCAAGCTCTGCCCTCTTTTATGGCCAATTCTATTAGAGCAACAAGCAGGTCCCCAGAGTAGGGTTACCATATGGCTCCAGAGAAAGGAGGATGGATTGAGACATACGGGTTTTACTTCCATTGCTTTCAATGGACGTAAAACCTGGATGCCTCAATTGGTCCTCCTTTTTCTGGAGCCATATGGTAATCTTATCCTAGAGCTAGTGGTTGGTGCAGTGGACTATAGACACTTGTGGTAGAACATGCGAGCCCTCCAAAACCCACCAAAAACCTACTGTACCTATATACCTTTGTGCCTATGGGGTCTTCATGAGTGTACCCACTCTCTAACCATCTTGGTTAGCTGTTTTTGTTAATTATCACTAACTGTTTATCATCTATTGCTTCATGTAATGCTATATATGCCTGTTGCAATCCACTTAGAACTTTGGATAGTGTGGAATAGAAATGTAGAAAATAAATAAATAAATAAATGCTGCAGACATAAGGGCTACTGTAGAGTAAGTGGGTAATAGTAAGATGCGTTCCTGGGACATTTTATGTGAAATCCATTGCAGTCTCCCCTAGGTGCCCCACAGCTCCTCTGGGGTATCTGTAGGGCCAGTCAGCTAACAATGCTGCCCTCCCTCCCTTGGGCTTTTTATTTTTTGAAAATGGTCCTAAAAGATAGCACAAAAACATCTCTGGATGTTTTTCTGGATTTGAAAATGGTCATTTTCTCTACTGGATTTTTGAATGTTTTTTCTAAAAGGCCAACATCGGATTGTAACTTTTAAAGAATTTTCCTATTGTTTCTATATTGTTTTTTTCTTTTTTTTTTCATAGTTGTTTGTTTTTGAAATATTGTTTGTCTATGTAATAATTTACCTATGTTTTTAAATATTCGTACTATTTTGTATATCGCCTAGAATATAGATTAGGCGATTAATCAAACTGTATAATAAACTTGGAAACTTGGAAACTTTAGATATCATATTGAAAATGCCTCTCTTTACTACAACTCTTTAGTCCTGTTCCAAGCGTCGCTGAATATGATCAGTTTTTGTTACTGTGTTTCTTAATATACAGTCCCAGCCATTGATCCTGCCTTCAGTAAATATGTATGTTCTCATTTCTTCTGAGGTTTCACATAATTCCATAGTTTACTAATTTAAAAATTTTCTAGACTAGGGGGTAGGCAGTTCTGGTCCTCGAGATGCCACAGGTAGGTCAGGTTTTCAGGAAATCCACAATGAATATGTATGAGATGGATTTGCATGCACTGCCTCCTTGAGATGCAAATCTATCTCATGCATATTTATTGTGGATATCCTGAAAACCTGACCTGCCTGTGGCTCTCGAGGACCGGAATTGCCTACCCCTGGTCTAGACCATCACCTTTATTGTCTTTGAAAAGATCACCCAAAGTAGTGTACAAAATAGAGCATGACTACAGGCCCTCAGGGATTGTTTGGGTTTTTTTCTACATAAAATGCTGCTTTTCTAGCTTTATTGAACCATACTTGTTATCATGTTTAAATACTATCATATCTTTATTTTCCTTCTTTCCTGAAAGGAGCACATTATGAGTTATTTAAACCTCTTTGATTAGGCATTTGTGCTACCATATGAGAAACGTTTGAAAGAAGAATCTGGAGATACAGTATGCAATGATATACAAGCATATCAAGGGAATTAGCATTTTATAAGATAAATAATGTTTTGTTGAAATGATATAAAAGAATTGTTCCCAGAACATATGTCTACTTTAGCCTTCTGTGTAAAAAATAAATACTAAATTATCATTGTAAAGTGATATTTTACATGCAGTGCCATGGATTCTCAAGTATTTTCATTAAAATTATGCATCACACTATTTTATATCCCCTTGGTATATCAACGTATGCTTACCACGCAGTACTGTACCTCTCCTTTTGATAATTTACCATAGGACTTAAATAATAATATAAAACAAAAAATGCAAGACTACCTGGATTTCAATGCAGTCACTTCTGCTTTTTCAAAGTCTATTATCAGGAAGTTTAGGATTACACAAACAAGCTCAGTATAATTACAATTGAGAACAACGGTTCCCTGACTAATCTCAGTTATTAGCCTTGCAAAAATAATGAGAAAAAAAAAACATTTTCAAAGTAATTCAACACATTAATGCTTTTATACAAAATTAATTTTTCTAATGTAAGATGAACAAATCACTTTTTTAAAAATTTGGTCTTTCAAACTAGCCTGATGTCTCAGTGGAAGTGCTCTGTCGTGCTACATGGAGTTTGATTTTCAAGTTAGAGCTTTTATTCCCAGACCATCTGGAGCTAATGATGCTGTGGAGGGACTGATTATTGTCAGGGAAGGAGAGATGAAAGGAAGGAAAAGAGAGAAGAGACGACAAGGGAAAAAGTCAGCCGTCCTTTATTATCCAACCACTAGTGGCATGCATTATCAAGAAACAGTGTGCACTCTTCCTCATTAGAGTGCACTTTTTCAAAAAGAGTGTGTAGTCTTGTGCCTTACAGAATGAAAACAAAACAAACCGTGGACGAGACACAATGTTCTTGACCTTCCTTTATTTCTTCAAGAGAAATATCCACATCAACCGTATTAAAACCCAAATAGTAGCAATTTTCCATACTACCGATCCCAGGGCAAGCACTGGCTTCCCCCATGTCTGTCTCTGTGGATATTTGAAGAGGCACTGCACCTGATGAAATTGCTAAGTGAAACGTTTGGGCAGCCGTTGGGCAAAAGATAAGTGCTCTTCCTTTATAAATTCATTAACACACTATCAATCTTAACATAGAAACATAGAAACATAGAAATAGACGGCAGATAAGGGCCCACGGCCCATCCAGTCTGCCCACCTTAATGTCCCTCCCCTACCTTTGCCCTGTGAATAGATCCCATGTGCCGATCCCATTTGGCCTTAAAATCAGGCACGCTGCTGGCCTCAATCACCTGTAGTGGAAGACTATTCCAGCGATCAACCACTCTTTCAGTGAAAAAGAATTTCCTGGTGTCACCTAGTAGTTTCCCGCCCCTGATTTTCAACGGATGCCCTCTTGTTGTCGTGGGACCCTTGAAAAAGAAGATATCTTCCTCCGCCTCGATGCGGCCCGTAAGATACTTGAACGTCTCGATCATGTCTCCCCTCTCTCTGCGCTCCTCGAGCGAGTATAGCTATAATTTGTCAAGCCATTTTTCATATTTTGTGTATATGCCTTAAACAAAGACCAATGATGAACATATCACCCCTGTAAGGGCACGAGAAAATGTTGAAGTAGTGCCTTGGGTGTTTGAAGTCTTGTGGTAAAATTGGCTAGATACTATACAAGTTTGTTCTCTGTGAGTTTGAAATTGTTTTTTGAACAATTTAGATTTTCCCATTTAGCAGATTGGATTACCACATACAAATCTCCACACACTGCAACTATACAACCTACACTCTCCAATCCCCTAAAAAGCAACCCCATCACATCCCCCTCCCCCGCATACACCCTCCACAAATGTGTCAAAGAGCAAGCCCTATGCCATGCTTCTGCATTCCTTCTTGTTTAACCATAGGAATCAGTCTCAAAGTTTAGTTTTTCCCCTAGATTTCTAAGAACAGAAAAGGACAAACTGTTCACTTGTAAAGAGATTTTCTTTTTAGTTCAAAAAATTAACAAATGCTTGTCCTTACATTTAAACAATACCACAGCCTAAAAAAACACCACAGCGTACCTATGCTCTAGGTGAGCATCACTGAGCTTCCAGAAAGAAAAATACAATAGCAATGATAAAGTTCAAAAATCAGAGAACTAGCACCTAAGCCCAAAATCCCACGAGGTAGGAAAAAGCCTCAGAACCCGGCCTCCACCAGACAATAATGTAGCCAGATAGGTAGAGAACTACACTGGGGTAAAGTTACTTCATCGGCATAAAAAACCTCCTCACGTGGCTATTTTTACATGGCCTTGTGCAATGCAAAGCTTCTGGTATTGAACAAATCACCACGAAACTATGCAAGAACAGAGAAGTACTTATCTACTGCTGAATCCACTGGACACCGACGATGGCCAGTGTTTTGCTAAATTCCAGCTGCCTCAGGATGAGGAGGTATTAATTCTTCCTTCTTTAGAAACTCCGTGTCTCATCAAGGCTGCTCCCCGAACACCTTACCTTTAAAACAGCTTGCAAAAATAAAGCAAAATACAGGTACTTACAATTTCAATCCAGGTTCATATGCTCGATATCAGGCTTCCACCTTTTCAATAGAAAAACATATTCATACAGCCTAATACATATTCATTGCTATACTCACCTTTTCAGAGGATGCTTCAGTGGCACTAATCTTTAGTCAGACCTGACTTCCAGTGAAAAGATTAAACCCATATGCTCCTGCAAAGAATCAAGTTACAGTCAAGCTTCATAGAACCTATAACTTATCCAACATGAGTTAAAGTATCATTAATCAAAAAGTATTCCTTTCACAATTCAGTATTTATAGTACAGTTCTACCACAGATAATCTATAACTTTTTTTTAATGATATTTTAAAGCATGACATCTGTGAAACCTGTGGAAACCTTTACAGCCGCTTAATAAAAGAGGGCCTTTATTTTAAAACCATTAAACATAGTTTTGAAATGCACTGATATCCTTTGAGGACATGTTTGGGTGTAACAGGTTGGTTTGGTTAATACCAGGGTGGAAGGCAACCTGAGAATTCAATTTATATTCTTTACTGTTAAAGTCTAGCCTCTAGGGCAGGGGTGTCCAATGTCGGTCCTCGAGGGCCGCAATCCAGTCGGGTTTTCAGGATTTCCTCAATGAATATGCATTGAAAGCAGTGCATGCAAATAGATCTCATGCATATTCATTGGGGAAATCCAGAAAACCCGACTGGACTGCGGCCCTCGAGGACCGACATTGGACACCCCTGCTCTAGGGAAATGTCTGGCTAAGTTTCTCCTTTTGGGATGAATATTTATTTCTCCTTTTGTTCTGAATATTTATTCTAGTTTCTAGCCATCATTTAATTGTTTGTATTCATTTGTAAATTGATAAAAATGAAGGGGTTGCTAATCAAAAGGCAAGAGAGGCTCATGTCTGGTTAAGCCCTGCTGAGCTGCAGAATAACCCCTCTGACTGCCAAAACACTGAACCCTCCCATATTCTGTAAATGGCATCTTAAGTTGTGCACACAAATTGGTACACACAGCCAATTCTTTAAGGTGTATAACTTTTATAGAATCGCGCTAAGTGCCATTCTTGACATGGGGCAAGCCACTACTTGCCCTGGATTAGTATCATGGAATGTTGCTACTATTTGGGTTTTGGCCAGGTATTAGTGACCCGGATTGGCCACTGTGAGAACGGGCTACTGGGCTTGATGGACCATTGGTCTGACCCAGTAAAGCTACTCTTATGTTCTTAAACTCAGTATTCAAGCCAGCAGAAAATATAAGAATACATATACTCTACTGAAGTTGTAAATTATTTGCTCTTCTCATACAAATATTTAAAAATAAAACACTGGGGGGCTCATAATCGAAAGAGAAAAATGTCCAAAAACTGGCCTAAGTCGGCACTTGGACGAACATTGTCAAAATATGTCCAAGTGCCGATAATAAAAACAGGTTTTGAATGTATTTCTAAATGACCTAGGCCTTCATAGTGCCGCTGAATGACCATAGCTAAACGGGGCGTTTCAGGAGGAGTGTAGAGGGTGAGAGTTGGGCAGGATGTGGGCCAGCTTAGATTTAGTCGTACCGCATGTATAACCGAAAGTTATGCAGCACAGGATCGACGGAACTTGGACGTTCTGACTTAGATCATTTAAAACATGGTCTAAGTCTCAAAAACCCACCTAAAGTCACCAGATAAGCACTGCAAACACATAATACAGACCCAAACACCCCACCCCACTGATCACCGATCCCCCCCCCAGCCATAAGGGCTATTAGGGTGGTAGATAAGTGGGTCTAGGGGATTGTGGAGGTGGTTTGGGGGCTCACCATGAGCTATAAGGGAGCTGTATTAAGATGATGACATGGCACCCTTTTTGTGAAGTTCACAGCAGTGCCCTGTAAGGTACCCCATTATTTAGGTGCCATGTCTGGGTGTTAATTCCATCACTTTGCAGCCCCCCCCCCCCTACACACACACACACACACACACATCCAACAGGGCTTGTTCTAGGCATTTTTGACTTGGACGAAAAGTTGGACAAAAATGTGATATAAAGATGGACGAATTAGTGACTTGGATTATCTGATCGGCAGGACGTATACTTAGACGATTTTTGAAATGAAAAAAAATTTGGACATATTTTTTGAAAATGTGTCCTAAGCTGTTTTTTACTTTGGACAATTTGTGACTTAGACAAAAACGGACATAGACATTCCTTTCGATTATACCCCTCCATGAATATAAATGGCAAAAAAATCTATTTGTTTTTAGACTTTCAGATTTTTTTTTTTAATTTTCAAGTGTTTTTTTTTTTTTTTGTCAGTTCTTTCCATATATTTGTTTTTATTTTACATACTTTATACGTTAGAACTTTCTAGCACACACAAATTGATTGCAAATGCATTAATTCATGAGGGAGGGAGGCAGGCTAATGTTAATGCCAAAACTGCAACCCGTAATTAAATAACCTTGAAGTAGCTGCTTGTTAGCGGCGAAACAGGTCCCCGTTGGATTTAACATATGGGGCTGTAGCGGCAGTTTGATTTATGCCGTTAGAACTCAAGCTGAAAGATAAGTGCTTTTATTCTTAAGAGTTGTTCCTGAAAGTTGGCTGTGAGTTATTTATAAAATAGGCTATCTAAAAATATGCCAGTGATATAATGCTTTTTGCACTTGAATGAATAAGACAGTTTTTGAATCTCGCTAGGCTTTTTTTTAAAAATATGCCATTTGCACAATGCTATTTGCACTAGAATAGAATGAACAAGACTGTTTTGAATTTTGCTCTTTGCACGTTATTTGCACTAGTTTAAATGTTGAAATATTTATTTTGTTCTCATAAAAAAATCTTTTCTAAACATTAAAAAATTAAGAGACAAATTTAAATTATAATATTAAAATTTTGAGTAGTAAATATTAAAAATTTTAAACCAATGTGTTATATAAATGCACTTTTATAATATGAAGGTTTTGGATCGATGAAAGATACCCTCGCCACAATTCCTTATATGGATAATACTATTATGATCCTCGGAGTGGCAATTCTGAGATTCTTTCCTTCATTGAATTAATTAATTAATTTAATTAATTAATTTATCTCCTGGTAGATTAACCTTTTTGAGGATCTGATTGGCTGTGGTTAATCATTTTTCATTTCTTTATACTATGTTGTTGTTGTTTTGTCAGTTCTTTCCACATATTTGTTTTTATTTTACATACTTTATACGTTAGAACTTTCTAGCACACACAAATTGATTGCAAATGCATTAATTCATGAGTGCTGTTCAGAAAATCTTTTCAAAATATTTGCTGAAACCTTTTATCAAAAATACCATTGAGGAGCCATAGCCCCACTTCCTTTATACTACCAAATGTCACCAGAATCCTTTCAATTCACCCAAATCACGTTCCTCTACTGTGTATACCTGATTTCTATCCTCCAGCAATCTACTATCTTAAAACAACTGAGCTCCATATAATAAGGTTACTCAATTCCGGTCCTCAAGGTCCACAGGCAGGCCAGAGATTTCCACACACTGCCTCCTTGGTATGCAAATCTCTCTCATGCTTATTCATAGTGGATATCCTGAAAACATGGCCTGCCTATGGACCTCGAGAACCAAAATTAAGTAGCCCTGCGATTTAAGATATTTCTCTTTACTCCTTTCAACCTTCCCTCTACAGTTCACCAACAACCTTAACCCACACCACTCAAACCTATCACTTCCTCTTTAAGCATTGTTCCCTCTAAGCTGAGCAGGAGTCCTCCAGCTGCATTGCCACCAGTAGGGGGTGGTGCTTCAATACTGTGTTTTCAATCTCTAGAGATAGGCAGGTTCCCTGGAGTCCAGCAGAGCTTGCCTGTCCCTCTCTACTGAAAATGTGATAGTGAAACAGCCCATTCGCCCCTTTGGCAGGACTGTATGTAGAGGACTCCAGTTCATCTTGGAGCAGTGGTCTCCAACATGCAGACCCCCAAAGTTCTCCACTGTGGCCATCAAACAGTTGGTTGAAATAACGTGATCATTTATTTTTTTCATCAAAATGGGACATCTATTGTCAGTCCAGCCCCAAATCCCGTCTTAGCCCCACCCCAATATCACCCTAGCTCCGCCCCAAAACTCACCCCCAATCTGCTAGCATTTTTAGCGCACACCCAAGATTAGCGCGTGCCATAGCATGCGCTAACCGAAAAATTACCGCCTGCTTAAAAGGAGGGGGAATCGCCTAGCACGCGATATTACACGCGTTATGGTCCTAATGCACCTTTGTAAAAGGAGCCCATAATATCATTAATTCATAATGGTAACCATAAAATTTAAAAAAACCACAAAGCACACTATACGCAGAGAAAATGTTAATTATAATTTATATTTGGGGGTTTTCAAAGATGTCACCTCAGTAACTATAGAAAAATAGGTAAATATAGTGCAAAATATAGACAGCAGATATAAATTCTCAAAACTGACACATTTTGATCACTAAATTGAAAATAAAATCATTTTTCCTACCTTTGCTGTCTGGTGATTTCATGAGTCTTTGGTTGTGTTTCCTTCTGACTGTTCATCCTTTCTTTCATTCTGTACTCAGGCCCAACAATTATCCCTTTCTATTCCCTCCCTCCTTTCTTCCTTCCTATATCCTTAGTGCCCCCAGTGCCTCCTTTCTATGTCCTTAACGCCCCTTCCTTTGTCCTTAGTACCCCCAGTGCTCCTTCCTATGTCCCCCTTACTGCCTTCCAGCCTTTGTCCCACCCCCTCCCTCGAAGCCAGCCAGCCAGCCTGCCTCTCTCCCTCCAGCACTGAAGCCTAAGCCTGCCCCCCCCCCCCGGACCAGCCCCAACTGCTGCTACCTACCCACCGAAGCCTGGCCTACCACCTCTTCAAATCCTCCTCCCCCCGGTCCGCTGCTTTTGCCATCCGCTGCAACTATAAAAAAGAAAGGTCCAGGTGCCAGCCCACAAACTTTCTTCCCGATGTCAATTCTGACGTTGGAAAGGAAGTTCCAGGCCAGCCAGGCAGCAATTGACGTCGGGAAGAAGGTTTGTGGGCCGGCGCCTGGACCTTTCTTTTCAATAGTGGCGGCGGGAGGCAGCAGTGGACCGGGGAGGGGGGTTTGAAGCGGCGGTAGGCCAGGCTTCGGCGGGTAGGTAGCAGCAGCATGGGCCAGTCCAGGGGGGCAGGCTTCGGCTTCGGCGCTGGAGGGAGGTAGGTAGGCAGGCTAGCTTTACCGTGGCAGGGAGGGAGGGAGAGGAAGCGATTGCCTGTCCTATTGTCCCAGTGCACATCAGGACGTATGGTCACCTTATCCTTAAATCCTGTAAGCATAGAAACATAGACACATGATGGCAGATAAAGGCCAATTGGCCCATCTTGTCTGCCCATCCACAGCATCAATCTTGCCCACTTGATAAAGTAACTGCAAACAATTTCTTATATGTGTTACTCAGGTGTCTCATTTATGGAATTTGCTACTGTTGACAATCTATATATATAAAATAGGAGGTATGTATGTGTGTATGTATGTATGTGCCGCGATCACGCAAAAACGGCTTGACCGATTTGAACGAAACTTGGTATGCTGATCCCTCACTACCTGGGATGATATGTTCTGGGGGTCTCGCAGCCCACCTGCACACGTGGGCGGAGCTACAAACAGAAAATCAGATGTCACCCATTCATGTCAATGGAAAAAATGTAAAAAGCTGCCATTCTCACAGTAATTCAAAAACGGCTTGACCGATTTGAACGAAACTTGGTATGCTGATCCCTCACTACCTGGGGTGATATGTTCTGGGGGTCTCGCGGCCCACCTGCACACATGGGCGTAGCTACAAATAGGACATCAGATTTCACCCATTCATGTCAATGGTAAAATTGTAAAAAGCTGCCATTCTCACAGTACTTCAAATACGGCTTAACCGAATTGAACGAAACTTGGTATGCAGATCCCTCACAACCTGGGGTGATATGTTCTGGGGGTCTCGCGGCCCACCTGCACACATGGGCGGAGCTACAAATAGGACATCAGATTTCACCCATTCATGTCAATGGTAAAATTGTAAAAAGCTGCCATTCTCACAGTACTTCAAATACGGCTTGACCGAATTGAACGAAACTTGGTATGCAGATCCCTCACTACCTGGGGTGATATGTTCTGGGGGTCTCGCGGCCCACCTGCACACATGGGCGGAGCTACAAATAGGACATCAGATTTCACGCATTCATGTCAATGGTAAAATTGTAAAAAGCTGCCATTCTCACAGTACTTCAAATACGGCTTGACCGAATTGAACGAAACTTGTTATGCAGATCCCTCACTACCTGGGGTGATATGTTCTGGGGGTCTCGCGGCCCACCTGCACACGTGGGCGGAACTACAAACAGAAAATGAGATTTCACCCATTCATGTCAATGGAAAGGATGTAAAAAGCTGCCATTCTCACAGTAATTCCAACTATAAAACACTTTCTATGACACTATAACCACTAGGGACATCGTTTCTATTCTACCACGGACACCATACATATAGAGTTTGTATGTTCTAACTGTGTTTGTAACTGTTTCCTTCATGCACCCCAGTTCATAATGTTATTACATTACATGAGTACTCACATATGCTGAACTAGGAACACAGGTTCCATTCTGAACCGGGAAAAAACTGCATGGAGTTTCTTTTCAACCTGAGTTTCCACATATTGAGTTGTTTAAATCAATACTGAAACTTTTGGATGCCACTTATTCCAACATATCTTCCTTTTCAGTTTAAGAGATTGCAAATTCCAGTGAGACTTGCATTCTCTATCACAATCAACAAATCACAGGGACAGACTATTACATACTGTGGAGTGGATTTAAGATCCCCCTGTTTTTCCCATGGACAACTCTATGTTGCTTGCTCAAGGGTGGGTTCACCCAAGAATTTATATGTTCTTGCTCCTGGAGGTGAAACTAAAAATGTTGTTTATAATCAAGTTTTGTGTTAGTTGTATTGTATTCATTTTGTCAAATATTTCACATTATAATTTGAATATTGTACTTTTTATAAAGCTGTTAAAAAATAATTTCATTCACCACTATAAAGTATCTTTATTTGAATCCATTTACAGTGTTATTGCTATAATTAAATACCCGTGCAACGCCGGGGCATCAGCTAGTACAAAATAAAGTGAGTTTTTAAATATATCCTTGAAGTGTTGTGGAGTCAGTATTAGTATTAATTTTTAATGTTTAATACCCAGTCTGAACAAGCATGTCAAGTTAATTAACAAAAAATTTGTGGTATGTATAAACCTTAAATTTTGGGCTTAGCTTTCTTGTATTTATGCTGTGGCCCTTTACATGAAAAATGTTGGAGACCATTGACTTGGAGGGAACAGTGCCCTTAAGCCCAATCAACCACTTCAAATTGTCATTGCACTTCCCTGAGCTAGTCCACCTTACCAACTGCAGCTCTTGCCCTTTCGATGCCCAGGCACACATCTGCTCTCTCAAAATTCAAACCTCATTGCCGCTTCTCAGCACAGCTCAACGGAACCACTGATACACTTGATTGCTGCCGCTGCCAAAACTGTCACAGCCTCCTGCCAATTCACCACATCCCAGCTGTCCTGGCTCCAAATCTGTATGTTATGACTATACAGTAAAAGCGGACATTTGTACCATCTCTGTCCACTAAGTTTGTATTTCCCACCAAAGTTTGGCCTGCTTATACTGTGAATTTACTCTTGTAACCCGTTCTGGGCTCCTTTGGGAGGACAGGCTAAAGAAATGAATGAATAAATAAATTTATTTCTGCCCCTATAAAACTGTCACACTGCTGCACCACGAATCTGCCATGGACCATCAATGGACGTCAATAAAAGCAAAGGGTTAAAATAAAACTTCCTCATTTTGCCCTGCTTACCACCTGTACCAATACTATTTATTCATTTCTCTATGCCATTCTCCCAAGGGAGCCCAGAATGGTTTACATGTATTTATTCAGGTACTCAAGCATTTTTCCCTGTCTGTCCTGGCAGGCTCACAATCTATTTAATGTATCTGGGGCAATGGAGGAATTAAAAGACTTGTCCAAGGTCACAAGGAGCAGCATGGGTTTGAACCCACAACCCCAGGGTGCTGAGGCTGTAGTTTTAACCAATGTGCCACACACTCCTCTCTTGTGCATTAATCCCCCTCCCCTGCCTGTCCTAACAGTAACTCCTCTGCCTAAATAGGCTCAGGCTCTGAAATGTTATTGGCCCTTCAGTCTACTTTCCATTGGCACCAGGTCCTTATTATATGATTTACCTGTGGTTGGATTTGAACCTGAATGAGAAAAAAAATACAATGATTGAGAGCTTTCACTGAGTTAAACAGAGAAAGGGGGTGGAATGCAAACAGAGAAACTTGCCCATCTTTTTTACAACGCCACACTAGCGGCTGTTGCTGTGGCAACTGCTCTGAAGCCCAGAGAGATTTAAAGAGCTTCGAGGCTTTTGCTACGCAGCTTTGTAAAAAAAGGGGGGGGGGGGGCTTAATTTAAAAGAAATAATTTTGTTGACTAAAGTGAATCTGTACAAAAGATAAAAGTATGGGGTCCTTTTACTAAGGTGTTAAACGCTAACGCGTCCATAGACTTATAATGGGCGCGTTAGCGTTTAGTGCGCACTAAAACAGCTAACGCACCTTAGTAAAAGGACCCCTATATGTTTCAATGCTCATGGAGAATTATTTTTCTGAACAAAATCCAAATGTCTGCATTTCAATAGCTTAATATTTAGCAGGATAGTTACACAGATATTTAGTTCTATCACCTGTCCTCCAAGCTACTTAAAGCAGCATACGCCATGTTTTTATTTCCTAGCATCTTCGCCTTTCCTGTAAACCCCCACAAGCAACATGTTGGCTCATTCATCATTTACTAGACTGACGAAACATAAGATTGTATTGGTTGCAGCACAGAGACCTCTCCTTGTGTATACAGTATACCTGGAGAAGGCAACAAGGTCCACAGAGCATTCCACCCAGTCCACAGAGCATTCCACCCAGTAGCATTACCAGAAACCCTACTGTGCCACCATGATTCCAACAACAGGAAAGATCCACAGAGCTTGACTATGCCTGCTTTACCAGTTGATTTACAATACAGGAAATATACTCTCTTCCCAAATTAGCTGAAAATGTTTCTTAAACGCACGTTTGCTACAAGCAATTTGTGTTCATTTGAATCACTCTGCTTATGGTGCTTTGATGTCTGTGAGCTACTAAAGGCATTTTAAAATAACTAAACGTGTGCAAATATTTCAACAGACTCTAAAGTCCTTAGAATGTTATTGTGCTAATCCTTTTATTTCCATGTTAGATATTAGGGAATCAAGAGTAGTAAGTTTCTTTGGATTTCTCACCACGTCTTTCATTTCACTTATAAAGCCTGAAAGTGTAGGAGGGAATTTAGAAGAGGATTAAAGTATTTAGCCTTACAACAAGCTCTAAAGGTTATTTATCTTCTTAACCAATGTGACCCTCAAGCTTTATTTCTTTTAAAATTCTTCATAAATTCTCAAGTCTAACTAAAAGAGGCAATGGACAAAATAAAATTTCCAAGATTATCAAGCATCATTCTATGTCACATCATATACACTCTAAGGTCACAGTCACAATTTAAGATTCTCGTCACATAGATAGAAGAATTTTAGCATACCAGCGTCACACTGTGCTAACCCTTCTCAGCAGAATGCTGAAATCTTCAGCGCAAATAGTCATGAAAATCCAACTTCTCTTTCCAGCAGCCAGGATATGTGCAAATAACCTTTCTAAGTCTGTATCCATTTATAAAATTTTGGACAGAAGTAAAACAAGAAATATTAAACCATTTACAGTACATTCTGAAATGTGACCTTGCTAAAAAAAATATGCTGACTCAAATATACAGTAATGATTTAGCATTTGTTCAAACACATCAGGCTAATAAATTTTTTTCATTGAATTTTGAATTCTAATATTAATAGTACCTTGTTTTTATTATTTTATGATTTACACTGAAAAAAAACAGAAAAATCCAACGGGTCTGCAGTAAAAGGCGAACACCCAAAACAAAGAAAAAACTGCAGAGCGGAATGTACAAGGTGCAGGAATCTTTATTAAAAATCTATACAAAATTGTAATCCATAAAAATGGCTCTTATATACACGGAGTACGGATCCAACACAGTCCGAGTTTCACTCCTTTCTCAGGGGTCCGGTATGTTCGATGTATCACATATAGAGAGAACAACGTTGTAATATAAAATATTCAAAATTTTAGAATCGGAGGCAAGAAATTCTCCTTCTGGGCTAACGCAGAAGAAACGAAGCATGATCATGATGCAGTTTTGGATTTATTGCAATTACCACCATACTCCTCTTTTACTAAACCGTGATAGCGATTATTAGTACAGGGAGTCACACTGAATGCTATGCGCTGCTCCTGAGACTCATCGAACTCTATGAGCATCAGGAGCAGTGCAGAGTATTCAGAGCGGCTCCCTGCGCTAATAATTACAATCGCAGTTTAGTAAAAGGGAGGGGGTTAATGCAGAAATAATATGAATAGTTTAAAGCAGGGTTATCCAACCTTTGCCCTTGTTTTTTTTTAGGAGTTCTCCAATGAAAAAGCATGAGATCTATTTGCATACAATGGAGGCAGTGGGTGCAAATACATTTCATGCATATTCATCTGGGAAACTCTGAAAACCTGACTTGATTGTTGCCCTCGAGGATCAAGGTTGGACACCCCTGATTCAGAGAGAACTGGAAAAAGCTAAGAAATGCCAATGTAGTGAAGTAAAAGGTACACTTGACATAGAGGCCCTTATACTAAACTGTATTAGACACTAAGGCCCTGATTCTGTATAGGTTGCCCGGGAGAGGTGTCCTATACAGAATCGGGCCTACACTAATCCCAATTCTGTAACGGCGTCCATGTTACAGACGCCGGTTAGAGAATCGGGTTAGATTAGATGCGGCTGCTACACTTATTGCGGCAAGGGATAAGTATAGCGGCCACTTGTCCGATCGCCGGCAGGAGGGTGTCAAACCCCTCCTGCAGGAATGCCGCCCCTCCCCCCCAAACTCCCAATTGCCAGCAGGAGGGTGCCCAACCCCTCCTGCCTGAACGCTGCCTCCCCAAACTCCCAATCTCCGGCAGGAAGGTGCCTAAGCTCTCCTGCCGGAAAGCCAGACCCTCCTCTGGACCCCCCATGCTAAAGACCTCCCCCCCATGACTCCCCTAACCTCCCCCCCAACTAACCTCCCCCCCAACTAACCTTTAAATGTTGGTTGGCTGGACGGGTCTTGCCCGCCCCTTCCCGGCCCATCCCCGCTAAGTCTAAGGCCTGATTGGCCCAGGCTCTAGAGGTCTGGGCCAATCAGGCCTTAGGCATAGCGGGTCCGCCCATCCCCACTAATCCTAAGGCCTGATTGGCCCAGGTGCCTAGGTTCGCCTAAGGCCCTTAGGTGAACTTAGGCGTCTTGCGGGCCTCCCTAGGCTCCCAGAGGCACCTTCAATATAGGCGGCCTGCCTGGGGAGCATTTTTTTTTAAAATGTGCATCCCGATTGGTTGATTAAACAGCTGTAGGACGCCTACAGCTGCCTAAAATCGGGACGGCACTTTTCAGAATCAGGACCTAACATGCCCCTAACACAGCTTAAAATGGTATACTAGGGGATGTGCTCAGTCATCCCTTGCAAAGTGCCTATTTTTCATGCACAAATTCAGTGTTTCCCAAGTTGGTTTTGGAGTACCCCTTTGCAAGTCAGATTTTCAGTATGTCCACAATGAATATGCATGAAAGAGATTTGCATGCAATGCACTGTATGCAAATCAATTGCATGCATATTCATTGTAGATATCCTGAAAACCTGATTGGCAAGGAGGTACTCCAGGACTGACTCGGGAACACTGCACAAATCCACATGCTAAAAGTTTTTCTAGTTTTGGGGAAGGGGCATGTCAGGGGATTGTTCCTGTTAGGGCCTGATTCCGTATAGGACGCCTGCATTAGGTGCTACTAGGTTTCCTAATCAAGGATGAGTGTGGCGCAGTGGTTAAAGCTATAGCTTCAGCACCCTGAGGTTGTGGGTTCAAACCCATGCTGCTCCTTGTGACCCTGGGCAAGTCACTTAATCCCCCCATTGCTTCAGGTACATTAGAGAGATTGTGAGCCCACCAGGACAGACAGGGAAAAATGCTTGGGAGAACAGTATAAATAAACAATGTCTATCTTCAGAATCTGTGTGCAACTTTTTTAAACATTGGTTTGGTAATTGACCATGCCAATTTTTAGTCAATCAAAATACATTAAATTACCAATTAAGGGTTCAGTGTGGAACTGCATAGCGACTCCTAAGTCGAGGTACCTAGTGATGCCTAACAATGCCTACCTGGAAAGTAGGCATGGTTAGGGGCGGAGAATTGGTGTGCTTTACTTAGACATCACTAGGCGTTGGAGATAGGCGCTGGTAAATTAGGCCAGGTAAAAACTTGCTTGACAACCACATGGAGCAGCAGCTACAATGAAAGCACGCTTAGGCACCATTTATAGAATCTGGCCCTTAGTGCAGCTACATTTCCTCCTGCTAACTGGTTAGTGCAGGATTAGTTCTTGCATTAGTGTTGTGCATTAGTTCTTGCCCCCCCACACCCAAATTCTATAATTGTGCCTAAGTTAAGTGCCTACATCAGTTTGCTTAGCCAATGTAGACAGCTAACTTAATTGGCTAATAGAATTAATTGGCACTGATAATTGGCACCTCATAATTGGCATTAATTGGACTTAATTGAAAGTTAGGCGCCTAACTTGAAAAAAACCTCAATTCTATAAAACGTACGTGCCTAGTCCAAAGCACCTACCTAAAAGTGTGTATGGTTAGGGGCGAATCCTGGGCTTGTTTTTGACTTAGGTGCCTATTTTTGAATTAGGTGCTGTTGTGCATCTAACTTAGGTACACTCATTTAGGCCAAAAAAATCCTGGCATAAATGCAGTGCACCTAAAGTTAGGATGCCTAGCAATGCCTAACACCACTTAGGCCGTGCTAAGTGTGATTCTGTACAGTGCACCTAACTTTTATAGAGTCATGCGTAGCACCGCACTAGTTGGTGCTGACTTTTTAGGCAACCTATACAGAATCAGGGCCTTACTGCCTACAAAATGGCTGGTGGTAATATTTGTAATGATCTCATGCTAATGGCAATATTAGTGCATGGCCATTAATACAGGAAATGGAAAATTGGCCATTTTACAGCTGTGGAAAAAAAATGCCTTAATAGGCAGGAAATAGTAATGCAAGGGAGCACTAAGCTTATTAAAAGGACTTCATAGTTTTTTGAAAAAGACCGTCTCATTCTGTATCCTGGGAGCCTAGAATTTTCATTCCCTACCCCTTGCAGCATTGTTATTAGGATCGAAATTTCTTTCAGTCTCTGTTGTTGTTAGATGCCATCGACTCGTGTTCGAGTCCTAGTGACTTGAGGAATTGTGGAAATCGGTTTTGTGCTAGTCTAGAAAGGTCCTCCAGCGTCATCCCCATGGTTTTCAACATGTCCAGCCATTTGATTGCAGGTCACCCTCTTCACCTGGTTCCTTCAATCCTCCCAAACATGAAGTCCATCTCCAGTGATCTCTCTCTTCTGATGGTGTGACCAAAATAAGACAGACGTAATGTCATCATTTGGGCTTCTAGTGACATAGCCGGTTTGATCTCTCCCAGAATCGATTTGTTAGTTCTGGTAGTCCATGGCATGCCTAAAATCCTTCTCCAGCACCAAAGCTCAAATGAGTCAATCTCCTTTCTGTCTTGTTTCTATAGTGTCAGTCTATAGAGGGCAAAATTATTTTTCAACAGCAGCACTTGTCTTCTGCTGTCCCATTCTCCCAACCTAGGACACCAAATTTATTTAGCCTTCAGAGTTTGACGGATCACTACTAACAAGATGATGCCAAGGGTGCAACTCAAAGAAATTTGCCCTTGATATCAAGGACCAAGGAACAACTGTGGGGATATTTATATGGGACTGGCTGGATGTGGTTAAATGTATGTAATTTGGGGGTATTGTATATTGCATTTTAGTTTCTATGTGGCACATATATCCCTAATGAGAGCCTGTGTTAGGTTGTTGAATATTGAGACTATATATTTTACATTGTTTGCATTGTATGCCATTATAAGTTGAGTAGGGTTATTCTAATAAGAAAAGCAGTCTATACATGTTAAATGTATTCACTGTTATTAGAGCTGAATTGAGAAAGATTCTTTTCTTTGTAGATGTACCAGCTTCAGAAGAAAGACAGTGATATAAGTTTGAGTAACTAGTAGGTGGTATAATGATGGTTTATTCCCTGATTAGAGGGAAACCATCAAATTCTGATCTGTGATTACATTCATTAACTCTACCCATAATCCAGGTATTCAACAATGGGTGAGAACAGGATTATAATCACAGTGCACAATAAGAATCTTTAAACTGTGGCTGTAAAAAAAAAAAAAAAAACCCTCATATTTCAACACCACTGTCAGGCCTACTTTCCTCTGTTTTGCTACTAGATTGTAGAAATCTATGACTGTAGACAAAGTTTCCATAATTGAATGGTTACGATTGCCACTGCTATTACACCAGTGCCTATCTAAGACTGAAAAGAAGAACACAAACACAATAGTTAAGGTATCAGTTACACACTTCAGGCAGTGAAAAACTATTAGATAAGATGTAAATTTATGTATTTATTCACTGATGCAGTTTATAACATTTTTGTAGAATAGATTCATTCAACAGAGTTTACAGCATTAGAAAAAACAATAACAGTAACGTAAAAAATAGAAAAAACAAATATGAATTTAAACAACATAAATACTTACACATTATCTATAAAACTAATAAAATCACCCACTTTTGAAAATATAAAGATCTTCTTAGGCCCTTTCCTATAAGATAATAAAGTTTGAAGTGTTGTAAATTTGCTAAAAAGCCAATTGTTTGCATCTTTCAGATATACTGATCATTTTTCTCTTGGTGTCATTGTAGCCAGTGTCATTGAAACCAGATGTTGAACAGACATGATTGTTTATATCAGCAAACCACTGGCTTTTTAGGATGCTGATGAGGAATTTATAGATAAAAGGCATTTTCCTAGATAACAGATCATGGTTTGAAGCCTGTGATTTTTTTTTTTTGGGGGGGGAGGGGGTGATAGAAGTGTGGCTGGTACTGGCATGTGGTCAGGGCCTTCAAGGGATTTAATGAATTCCCAGCCAAAACTTTTCCAGAGGATGGAAGAACTAGAGGACATGAATTTAAATTGCAGAGGGGCTGACTCAGAAATAGCATCAAGAAGTACTTTTTCACAGAGAGGGTGGTATATGCCTGGAATGTCCTCCCACGGGATAAACATAAATAAATTCTATCTGGAAGGCATAGAACCAAACAAGCTTAGGAGGTGATTAGATGGTTATTGAGAAGCAAAGTCTGTTGGGCAGACTTCTACAGTCTGTGCCCTAATTGTATTTGAACAGATAGGCCAATGCCGGACAAACTTCTATAGCCTGTGCTCCATATATGACAAGTCAGATCAGGGATGAGCTCATAGGCACATGCTCATAGTCTCTCCAGATGCGGCTGGAGCTCATCGGGGCTTTCCAAAACCCAAACAAATGCCAGGTTTGGAAAGTCCATCTGGGAACTCAGACAGTCCTGTAAAAAGAGGACATGTCGGCGCACTGTTCCCTCTAAGCTGAGCAGGAGTCCTCCACCCACAGTCTCACCAATAGAGGGTGCTGTTTTACTGTCACATTTTTCAATTGTGAGGGACATGCAAGTTCTGCAGGACTCCAGGGAACATACCTGTCCTTAGCGACTGAAAATATTCCACCCCCTAGTGGTAGCAATGCAGCTACCCTAAGCAAAAAGAGGGTTAACAGAATATAAGAGCAAGATGTCATCTGCATAGTAAAAAGCATAAATGTCTAGAATGCCTAGATCTTAAGTAAGAAGGGTTAGCAGACCAAGGAAGATTTTGCAAAGAAGACTTGTAGGACAGAACTCTGAGGAACACCACAAATAATAGGGCATGAGGTAGAGAATGACACGGTGACAAAATTCATCATTGTTCCTGTCCATGCAGATAACCATGGGAAACCAACTCCATGTCATTCTTTAAGGAAAGAGGGAAGAATCAGAGTATGAATGGACACGACCACTGATCCTCAAGCCTTGCATTGAAGAATGCTGGTGTAGATAGACACTAAAGAATGACGCAGGATGGTTATCTGCGGGGACAGGAACGGTGATGAATTTTGTCACTGTGATATTCTGTAGTAGAGAGCATAAGGAAGTAAAAAAAACAGAATGAACGATAACCACTTAGAAAATACTTGAGCCATGAGAGAACTGTACCAGAAATACCAATAGCTTTGAGTCTAGTAAGAATTTCATGATTGATGAGATCAAAATAAATACATATAGGGATAATACTAATATATAATTGTGATAATATATTAAATCACTGTAACTACAAATATCACAATACAATTGATATTCAAATAAAATTAAATAACTAAATGAATAGTGCTCAGACCCGCAACCATCAGTGTTTAAGTGCAATCATATACACAACACCAGCTGCCATTAGACCATCATGGCACTATTCTTGTCTATACCATCAATTAAACTTTCCATATACTTTATTAATGCAATGAACTTATCTTTTTGGTGGTTAGTCCTGTGTTGATGGTTACCCAATAGGCAACTTGGAGTTCTAAAGTGCTTGTGCATAATCTAAAAGACTTTTGAAAGCCATGAAACACAAGTCCTCCCTCCGACTCGAGTTTTGCATAGCGTGTGCTTCCTCAGGAAGGGATTATCTACCAAATCATAAATATAACTGTTACCTAAATATCATCATAAAATCATTTAAACACTGACATTTATTAATACGTTTCATCTATTTCTTAAAATGTCTACCATGTAATACCTTAACTCAGCTTCCATGAACGAACTTCATCCAACCTGCTCCACCAGAGCAATCCACTAACAATCCTCACAACGTTGATTCAATGTCATCATTACTAAACTCCTCCCTTTATCCAATGAGACCTCAACACAGGACTGACCACCCAAAAAGATAAGTTCATTGCATTAATAAAGTATATGGAAAGTTTAATTGGTGGTATAGACAAGAATAGTGCCATGATGGTCTAATGCAGTGGTTCCCAAACCTGTCCTGGGGGACCCCCAGCCAGTCAGGTTTTCAAGATATCCCTAATGAATATGCATGAGAGAGATTTGCATATAATGGAAGTGACAGGTATGCAAATCTCTCTCATGCATATTCATTAGGGATATCTTGAAAACCTGACTGGCTGGGGGTCCCCCAGGACAGGTTTGGGAACCACTGGTCTAATGTGTATATGATTTTGTGTATATGATTGCACTTAAACACTGATAGTTGTGGGTCTGAGCACTATTCATTTAGTTATTTAATTTTATTTGAATATCGATTATATTGTGATGTTTGTAGTTACAATGATGAGATCAAAAGCCGTGAGTGAGATCCAGGGTATTTAAATGACAGTGGGGGAATGCTGGGCAAGGTGGAAAGGGGGAAAGAGCATTGAGAGAGGATATGAAAGGTGTTTTTATGGGGAGTAGAAAATGTTATGCCGAGTCCCTACTTTTGTTTTAGTAAAAGATGCTATATTGAGGCTGCTGAGCCCCTTCCCTCTTCCTGGGGAGTGCAACCTGTTACGTTAGGGATGTTTTTGTTGGACTGGGAGATATTGTGGCTGCCAAGCCCCTTCTTATTGTTTTAGTTGGAGTGGGAGGTGTTATACTGGGACCTCAAAGCCCCTATTTGTTCATTTTGTTGGGGTAGCAGGAGCTGTGCTGAGGCCACCCAAACCCCTCTTGTTGTACAGTATTTTGTGTGAGCAGAAATCGCTATGTTGGTGCTGCCAAGCTTCTCGTTTTTTGGGGGGGCCCATTTGTTGAATCTCTTACTGTTACTGCACACCTCTGAATGCTGCTTATACATTTTGACAATTATTGCTTTGTAACTATAAAAACTTATTACCATGATTTAATACATGTCCTTATGTCCAGACTCTGAGTCAACATTTGCTGGACTCTGGAAGGAACTAATGTATGTATTCCCTAGCTGAAGGTTGTCACAGTGATGGCTGTACTGCATTAAAAATGAGATATACAAAGAGAAGGAATAAAAAAAGTAAGTGCACATGGTTGTCACAACCCAACAAAAACTGGTTCTGATTAATTTGGAATAGAGGTCTGCATGAGAACAGGGATCGCGGGAATCCTGCGGGTCCCGCGAGAATCCCCCCTAACCCACGGGACTCCCATGGGGACCCCCCTCTGGCCCACAGGACTCCCATGGGGACCCCTCTCTAGCCAACGGGACTCCCACGGGGTGAAAGGCTTTGGAAGTAGAGCTCGTCCATATAATATAATGGACATGTCAGCCTTAGTAAAAGAGGGGGTTTATAAGTTAAATACCTGAACAGAAAACAAAAAAAGGGTTCCACCAAAGAGATTCCACAAGGAAAACAGCAACGCAAACACAAAAGAAACAGTGGAATTGATGATCCTGTCAGAAGTAATTGCTGCTTTTTATGTGGACGGGCGGGGATGGAGGTAATTCCTTGCGGGGACGGGTGGGGACGGAGAGGATCCTGGCGGGGACGGGTGGGGACGGAGAGGATCCTGGTGGGGACAGGTGGAGATGGGTGGGATTTCTGTCCCCGTGCAACTCTCTAATTTGGAAGCCCAGAGGAGAAGGATGAAATGGCCAAGTCAAAAAAGAAAAATCTGAGGTGATAAACAAGAGGGATCAAATGCACAAAAAATCTGGAAAATAATCAGTTTACATGGAGATGGTAGAAGCACATTGTGGCGTTGCCGGTGCCCATGTATACGCACTCAGAACAGCCTGCGTCCTACGTGCTTCCAGAGAAAGCTGGAAGTCCTGCTGGTCCCACAGTTCAATGAAGAAGCAAAAAGATTCAAAACAGTCAATTTCAAATGAAAATAAAGTCCCACTTTATTGTGGCTATCAATCCTGAACAGGGTTCAGTTCATACTTTTCCATAAACATAAGAAAACAGGAAAAAGTAAAATTGAGTTGAAAAACACACAACTCACACCTTTCTTGCCGGTGTCACAGGTAAGTAGCAGGGTGCAGTCTTAATCGTTCTGCCTTTGTAAATAAAGACAGTGTTGTGTCCAAGCCTAGATTAAAGCCGGCTTGGCCCTAACCAACTTAACAGTAGTTGGTGGGGGAGGGGAGTAGCCGAATCCACTAATTTTACTCTGTAAGAAACAGAATGCCACAAATGGCCCCACAATCCCAACCTAGGATATTATGTGGATTCTTCCCCAAAACTACCTCCCAGGCACACAATCACAATTGAAGCTTTTCTTGCTTTCAAAAACCAAAACCTAAACCAAACAGTCCAGCACAATTAACCCTAACAAAAAGGTTTCCAGTTCCAGACACCTTGCAAGGAGCTCAGCACTGCTCCCTTACTTCTCACAGGTGCAAACAGGTTCCCCAGAAAGAAGCCCAAAAGATTGCTAGCTTGAGCATACAAAAAAGAAAACAACCAGCAATGGTACTTAGCTCTCTTCCATGGGGCAAGCTTCTGTATTCATGGCAGTTTCTATACAGTCCATGGGCTCTGGTTCAGCTAGCTGGTTGGCTTCAGAGTCAGGGGCTGGATCCACCATCTCAACGTCCTGATAGTGGTGAGGCTCAGGAGAGCAGTCCTGTAAGCCTCCTTCCTGGGCTGGCCCAGGGCAGACTGACTGCTTCCTCCTCAGTGCAGCCTCAAGAGCATTGAGGTGGCCACGCCCTGTTCTATGAGGGGGAAGGGCAACCTGCAGCTTCTGCTTATGTTTCCCAGTGCTCCTCATTAAACCCTGCAGCTGTGTGTTAGCTGAGCTAGTGTAATCGTGCTGAGGCTGTTCCAGGCTGTTACCCTCATAGTCCTCACCTCCCCAGGGTTCTGTAAGCTGGGAACTAAGAGGCAACTCAGAGCCTAACTTTCTATTATGGTTTGCTCTGTTACACTGGTTAGCCCTTTTAACAGCCAGGCTAGGTTTAGGCATAGCCCTCCCCGGCACAAGCCGAGCTTTAGGGCTAGGGTTGTGACAACATGGATAGCTATTGTGCTAATTATAATACAGTCTCCCAAATCAAATACTGAGAACTAAACAGTGGAGAAAAAAGGACCTCAGGAATAAAAGCAACCAGCCTTGTGGTACTCAACCATCAATATGGACCACAGCACAAACATCATCAGTCACTAATGTTTACCAGTATTATTGTTACAAATATGGCTCACACGAGTGCTTCTCCTACTATAAATACCAGGGTAACCTTCAAATATTTTTCATGTTGGAACTCTTTTAAGTCTAAAATCACTTTAATTTTCCTCAAAGGGAATCAATATTCAATCACAGTCTCCTCTTAATCTGTTATATTCAGATAGAGGCAAACAGAATCCAATCTCCTCAACAGAAGCCCTGTTTCACTGAACGCTGCATCAGGAGAATGAAGCAGCCTCTCGGTTCATGCCCATGACTCTCAAAATGGTTATGGGAAGAAGAAAACGCAAATGTGCCTTTAGTGACCTCACTATGTATGAGCATTCATTTTTTTTTTAATTTCAACACTTTTTATTCAGCATAATTCTATATTTAAATCATTTTTATTGAACACCACAAGTAGCAATACAAAACACAATAAAGAACAGAGTTTTAAACATAATTCAACTCCAATCCCCTGTCCCCCCAACCACCCACCCCACCCGGGCAGTAGTAGCGGCAATCAACTCAAAAAGTAATAGCAAAAGAATAAAACAAGTAATAAACAAACTAAGTATTCCAAATTTGACTTTGAACATAAGGAGTAAAAGTTAAACTAAAGGGCTGCCAACATTGACAGAACAACCGGCCCGCTTTAGCAGACATGTCCACAATATCTTTGCGTTCCAGTAACATTTGCTGTAACATTAATGCTCTCCACTGGGGGATAGAAGGAGGTTGTGTCGAAAGCCATTGTAACAAAATACATTTCCGTCCCAGCAACACAGTTTTCCGAAGAAAGACCGCACAGCCTGGTCTAGGCGGGTGAAAACGAATCTGTAAGGTGAAGAGAAAGCTTGGATGCAGCCTCCAGGAACAACTCCAAAGCTGTGCCACGGAGGACACCAATTGTATCCAAAAGGAAGACACCAAGGGACAAGTCCAAAACATGTGTCCAAAGGATGCCATAGGGTGTGCACATTTACCACAGCAATGTCCCAAACTGATCCCCATCACATGAGCTCTCTTAGGTGGATAGAAAGCACGTAACAAAAATTCAGCATAATTCTAATCAAAGAATCAAAAATCTAAACAGCCCTGCCATCAGACATGAACCTTAAACACACTTAATACTGCTAAAGGCTTCAACCATAATTAGAACAGTTAAGTTTAAAGGATGTTCAGTTCTTACTAGCTTTTAAAGGAATTATTACAAAGAATAGGTACATAAAAACAAAAAAAATGAAGTCAGATAAAGACCATATGGATTATCCTGCACATCCATGTCATCTATGCTCACTTTTACTCTCTTAGAGGTCCTATTTACTTATAGCAACCAACTCCAATCACAGTGTTTTCCTAGTATAAATTATGTACTCCAACACTCATCTATTCCAGATACTAAGAATTATAAGAACTTTAATATAACATTACCACTAGGATTACTATTAAGGGAGAAAAAGAGACCTCAGGAATCATATAAAGAACTCTTATTTCATCCCTTTATTCACTTTGGGACAGATTCTGCAAACGGCGCCTCAATCGGTGGCTACCTACAAAAACAATGCCGTTCACGCATCAATCATGCTATGGCACCATTTGCAGAATCGCAGCTCCTGTTAAAGTCAGGCACTGGTAATGTGGGCCAGGGTTATAAAAGCCTACATTACCGACGCCTACCTTTGACGGAGAATCATGCCTAACGGCGATTTGGCTGCCCTTTTTGTAGGCACCTGCAGGCACCTACATTTTTTAAAATGAGATTTTATTTGTTTTTTTGATCAGCGCAAACCAACAACCCTACTGTAAATGGACAAATGCAGTAGCGAGCTGGTCTTTTTTACTATTCTTAAAAATTGCTTACAAATCTTTTTTTTTTTTTTTTTTAATTTTTCATGGGGTCGTAAAGTAGCTTGAGCACCCACAGCTACTTGAGATTTAAACTTGTCTTAGCAAGTAGCCTGAATGCGAGCTATCACTGGAGAAACTGTCCTCTCTTTTCTTCTTTTTTTCTTTTCTTTTTTATATTGTTCTTTATCTTTTTAATAAATCACTTATTTGTGTTAATCCAAACACTCATGTGTTGTATTATTGTTGCTCTTTCTAGGAACCCATGACCTAATGTAAATAGTACTTAGCCTGGAGTTTGCTCTGCCAAGCTTGATAGGTGGAATACAACGGAGCGTCTCCGTTTCACTCTATGGCTTGTAAAGAGAGCTTCTTCATGATTTGGGTTGTTCTATTATTTCAAAGCTTTAGTACTGCTGTCGGCGTTCACTAGCCATTAGAAAAGTCTCTATGGACTGTGGTCAATTAGTGTACCAATTAAACCAATTACATTTTAGGTCACCTAAAAAATTGTTACTGACAAGTGTGGCGTTAAACACGAGTTTATAAAAGGCACACAGTATAGAATGTTCTAGAATGTTGCCTGAGTAAGACCTGGGCTTCATTGTCTCTCTTTTTTATATTTTTAAGTTTTTAGTTCTATTTAGTTTTATTTTGTTGGTTTCTACTTTATTTTGTTACTTTCATCTACCTTATTCATAGTTTTACATGGTTCTGTACTTTTTTCTTTTAATTTTCACATGGGCAAGTCAGAAAACATCTTGGATAGGAGGAGTTTGCCAGTTATAGAATCATAGCATAACTGTCTACTAACCTAAAGGCCTGGAAAGGGTTCATTTTCAGCAGAGGCCCTTCCTACCTGCGTGTGGTGACTGGAGATTGTTGCGAGGAGATCGTTGCTGAAGGCGGGGCCAGTGGAGGCATAGTGGATCGCTGCTGGTGGTTGCCTAGGACGGGGCGGCGTCTGCTCTCTCATTGGGGAAGAGCTGGTGGTGTCTCTGGATCCATGGAGTGGGCCCATGCCGTGGACTCTTCCTCCCGATTGTCCGATGGAGGCAGAGTGCTATATTCTTTGGGAGCTGCCCATGAGCATCCCCCGCCCACCGCGAGCAGTGCGGCCCGGCGCTGGATTGTTCTATCTCTGTGCATCTTCTGCCTGGAAGCGATGAGTCGGGGCTGCAGCAGCTGGAAAGCTCAAGCTGATATCTGTCCCATCTGGACTTTTGCCATTGGGATTATTTAAAATATGCTGAGGCAACAGAGTTGCTTCAGGAAATTGAATTTCTGCCAGACTTATTTGATTTTGTTTTTCAAATTTTTCTTCAAGTTTATTTTAAATTTTATTCCATTGTTTTTACCCCTATTCTTTTTATTTTATTAACTGAATTCTATTGTTTAACGGTTCCTCCCTTCTCTTCCTTTTTACATATTACTTTAATTCATTTAGATATCATTTACATAGATGATGCTCCTATCTGTAAAGTTAGGAATTTCTATGAAATATTCTACATTCTTCTCTCCTCTCCACTCCTTCCTGCCCTCCATAGTGCTCCCTACCCTCTTCTAACCCCTTCCTCTGTAATGTCGCCTAGAGCTTGTATAGGTATGGGTGACGCACAAATGGAAGAAATAAAATAAATTAAAATAAAATAAATCACGCTTAATGCCGCCTAAGTATCACTTTATTGTCATTGTAGTAGCTGCCCTCTGGACTAATGGGCGGCTCAACATTTAGCTCACGCTGGTTGGCAGCACAGCTTGATAAAAGAAGGATCAGGAATTAGAAATATCAAACTCACCCCCCATCCCCACTACCACCACCACCACATACAGACACACACACACACACATATACTCCTTTACACTCCACTGTGGAAAGATTCAAAGTATTAATGTCAAGGAGTGCTACAAAACATCAAGGAAATTGACAGATCCAAAGAGAAGAGAGATGCTGTTACCCAACTTCTCACGTCAAATTGGAAAATTACACAACAATTACCATTGTATTACAAGCAAATGAGACTGTCATTATTAGTAGTAAATATAAAAAAACACGTTCAATGAAGCCAGTTAAAAATTATTCAGCAATTGGTTCTTGCATTTCTTTTACAAAATTGGCATAGAAATTTGTCAAGATTTCTCACTCCTTCCTCCTGCCATGGACAATCTGGGTGGGGGGGGGGGGGTTCAGGGGTGGCAACAAGAGGGAGTGGGTATCCCTCCTGCTGCGAACAGTCTCAGGGATTCCCTGCTGCAGCCGCTAACGCAGCTGCTCAGCTGATCGCATCAGGGAGCTTCCCTTGCCATGATCAGCTCAGTGGCTGTGTCTATTTAATATGTAGGCCAGCATTTTGCTTGCCTACATTTCAGGCATCTATCGCAGCCCTAGGGAGATGCCTAGGGTTGCTTTAGCTCACCCAATGCCACTTCCAGGCAAAACCATGCCCATGCCCAGCCTTGGCAAACTTAACGTGTCTCCCTGCATCCGGGGCAGACGCCTATAGTGTAGTCAGTCTGCCTTGTTTGTTTGGGTTTTTTACATGTGTTCCAACTGACTGGTTATACAGCGGTAGGACTACCGCTGCCTACAATTGTGACACCATTTATAGTATTTGTCACTATGTTATTTGTGTTTGATATTCTGAGGGATGTACTTGATTGAATTTTTCTTTTCTATATTTGTTGGTTTTGTTTTTGTTGCTTGGAAATGGGAATTGTCCATTTATGATGTTTGGTTTTAGTTCACACTGAGAAAAGCATTAAGCCATGGGCTATTAATTTACTTTTACACTGAAAAAAAGCACTAAGTTATTTGTGTGTAATATTCTGAGGGCTGTTCTTGATATCTTTGCAATTGTGTCTGTTTCGTTCACAATTTAAAAAAACAAAACACATTCACTTCTTGCTTTTTGTTGCAATTTTGTGAACTGAATAAGAAATAAAATTTTGGGGAGACTCAGGGCTCCTTTTATCAAGCCGCGCTAGTGGTTTAACGCATGTAATAGCGTGCGTTAAACCGCCGGCCCCGCTAGCCGCTAACACCTGCCTTAAGCAGGCGGTAGTTTTTTGGCCAACGCGGGGGTTAGCGCGTGATTAAAAGTCATGCATGCTTACCCTGTTAGCGCGGCTTGATAAAAAGAGCTCTTAGACTAAAATATCACTAGTATGGAGCTGATGTTTGATTTTCTGTATACAATGCAGAACCCAGCATGCCTCGCAAGTTGTACTTTTATTGATATTCTTTCAATCAAAATAAAACTTAGAACCCCATTCCCCACACAAACACACACTATAGGCTTAAAATGTTTATTTGCAATACCTTAGGCCCATAAAATTGCATAAAATCATCTTTCTGCTTTGAACAGGGAGATGTGGGG
The DNA here is from genome assembly GCF_902459505.1 of Geotrypetes seraphini. Lineage (NCBI taxonomy): Eukaryota > Metazoa > Chordata > Amphibia > Gymnophiona > Dermophiidae > Geotrypetes > Geotrypetes seraphini. Next base: position 180,272,836 of record NC_047084.1, on the reverse strand, counting down.
GAAAAATTAAAACTGGGAGGACGTGAGAGGACGTTGATGAAAAATATGGGGATGGTGAGGTTTTACTGCAGGGATGGGGATGAATCTTTGTCCCTGCGTTACTCTCTACTAGTGCTGCCCGATTCACGTTTCGAATCGGTTCACCGATTCACTTCGGGTGAATCAATTTGAATCGGTTGAAAACAAAAAAAAAAAACCAGCTTCCCGATTCGTCTGACCCTCCCCCCTCGCCCCCTAAAGCAGGAGCAGCAGCTGCCACACCTGCTTTAGAAGACGAGGGGGGAGGGTCAGTCGGGAAGTGCTGCTGTCGGCTTCCCCCCTCCCGGCATCCGGCTTCCGGCTTCCACCCCCTTGGCCTTCTGCTTCCCCCATGGCCTCCCCGCACTGTTTACCTTCCAGCCGGAACAGCTTGCAAACAAGATTTCGGTGTTAGTGATATTAATACCGCTTCGCGGTCCCACCCCCTACTCTGACGTCAGAGGAGGGGTGGGACCGCGACGGAGGAACCAGCTCCAAAGTGGTACTAAGATCTCTAACACCGCGATCTTGTTTGCAGGCTGTTCCGGCTGGAAGGTAAACAGTGCGGGGAGGCCAGGGAGGGAAGTAGAAGGCCAGGGGAGGTGGAAGCCGGACGCCGGGGGGGGGGGAGAGTGAGCAGTCCTTCGGGGTGGGACAGGCAGGCAGGCCTTCAAAGGGGGGTGGACAGGCCTTCAAGGGTGGGATAGGCTTTCAAGGGGGGAAAAGCCTTCAAGGAGGAGACAGGCCTTCAAAGGGGGGGACAGGTCTTCAAGGGGGGACAGGCCTTTAGAGGGGACAGGCAGGCTTTCAGGGGTGGGATAGGCTTTCAAGGGGGGGATAGGCCATCAAGGGGGGGGGCAAGCCTTCAATGGGGGGAGGCAGGCCTTCAAAGGGGGGGGGACAGGTAGGCCTTCAGGGGGGACAGGCAGGCCTTAAGGGTGGGATGCAGACCTTTAAGGGGGGGGGACAAGCCTTCAAGGGGGAAACAGGCCTTCAGGGATGTTGGCACAGGCCTTTAGGGATGGGGTGCAGGCCTTCAGGGGGGACAGACCTTCAAGGGGGGACAGACCTTCAGGGGAGGGGGGCCCTGGTAGAGAAGTACACGGAGAGAGGGAAGGAGGGGGTTCAAAGAGATGTGCATATGCAGGACTTTGGGGAGGAAGAAATGGGTCTGAAAATAGAGGAGAGGGAGAGAGGGAGAGAGATGATGGACAATGGGATTTAGGGAGGGAAGGAACAGAAAGGGAGAGAAGTTGGACGCAAAATTTGAATAATGACCAGATAACAAAAGGTAGAAAAACTAATTTTATTTTCTGTTTTGTGATTACAATATGTCAGATTTGAAATGTGTATCCTGCCAGAGCTGGTGTTATACTGCAAACGTGAGCTAGGATTTAACAGAGAGAGGAAAAGTCTTTTTTGTTTGTTTATTTTGTTTACACCACAGTGCCAGTGTGGTTAGGAGAAGGCAAAGGGGGTGAAGAGGCTGTAAAATAAACCCACCAGGATGTTTGAAAAAAAATCACCCAATTGGGCAGGAAAATCAAATCGAATCGAATCGAAAAACCAATTCAATAGGCTGAATCGAATCAAAATTTTTTTCCTGAATCGGGCAGCACTACTCTCTACTCTTCAGGGAGAGGCTATGTTGGGATAGCATCTTCAGGGAGTGCTGCATATTCTTCTTATACTTCAATTTAGAACAAGGGTAGGGAACTCCGGTCCTCGAGAGCCGTATTCCAGTCGGGGTTTTGGGATTTCGCCAAAGAATATGCATTGAAATCAGTGCATGCAAATAGATCTCATGCATATTCATTGGGGAAATCCTGAAAACCCGACTGGAATATGGCTCTCGAGGACCGGAGTTTCTTACCCCTGATTTAGAACATAAGAATAGCCTTATTTGGTCAGACCAATAGAAACTGACGGCAGAAAAGGGCCACAGCCCATCAAGTCTGCCCACTCTAATGACCCACCCCCCCTGACTTTACCCCCTTAGAGATCCCACGTGAATATCCCATTTAATTTTAAAATCTGACACGCTGCTGGCCTCAATCACCTGCAGCGGGAGTTCATTCCAATGATCGACCACCCTTTCTGTGAAGAAATACTTTCTGCAGTCACCATGAAATTTCCCTCCCCTGATTTTCAGCGGATGCCCTCTTGTGGACGAGGGTCCTTTAAGAAGGAAGATTTCATCTTCCACCTCGATACGGCCCATGATATATTTGAACATCTCAATCATGTCTCCTCTCTCTCTTCGTTCCTCAAGTGAGTACAGCTGCAATTTATTCAGCCTTTCCTCATACAGGAGATCCTTGAGCCCCGAGACCATCCTGGTGGCCATTTGCTGAACCTACTCAATTCTCAGCACATCTTTCCGGTAATGTGGTCTCCAGAATTGTACACAATATTCCAAGTGAGATCTCACCATGGATCTGTACAATGGCATTATGACTTCGGGGATCCTGCTGACAAAACCTCTACGGATACAACCCATCATTTGTCTTGCCTTGGAGGAAGCCTTCGCCACTTGATTGGCAGTTTTCATGTCATCACTAATGATCACTCCTAAATCACGTTCTGCCGTAGTCCTAGCTAAGGTCTCACCATTTAATGTGTAAGGTCTGCACAGATTTCTGTTACCCAAGTGCATTACTTTACATTTTTTAGCATTGAAGCTTAGTTGCCAAGTCGATGACCAGTGTTCCAATAGTAGTAGGTCCCGCGTCATACTGTCTGGCAAAGTGCTTTTACCTACTATGTTGCACAGTTTGGCGTCATCGGCAAACAATGACATTTTCCCCCTGAGCCCTTGGGTCAGATCTCCTATGAATATGTTGAAGAGGATCAGGCTCAAGTCTGAGCCCTGCGGCACTCCACTAGTCACTTCCGACGTTTTGGAGGGGGTACCGTTTACCACCACCCTCTGCAGCCTACTGCTTAGCCAATCCTTAACCCATGCATTTAGTGTTTCCCCTAATCCCAGCGACTTCAGCTTGTTCAATAACCTGCAGTGTGGGACGCTATCAAAAGCTTTACTGAAGTCCAAATACACGACGTCCAGGGACTCCCCGGCATCCAGCTTTCTTGTTACCCAGTCAAAGAAGCTAATCAGATTTGATTGGCAGGACCTGCCCTTGGTAAATCCGTGTTGGTGGGGATCACGTAGATTCTCCTCGTCCAGGATTGTATCAAGTTTCTGTCTGATCAGTGTTTCCATGAGTTTGCTCACTATGGATGTTAGACTCACCGGTCTATAATTCGCTGTCTCTGTCCTGCAGCCCTTTTTGTGGAGTGGAATAACATTAGTTGTTTTCCAATCCAAGGGGACTCTTCCCGTGCTTAGGGAAAGATTGAAGAGCTCGGATAATGGTTCCACCAGGACATCACACAACTATCTGAGCACCCTGTGGTGTAGGTTGTCCGGTCCCATGGCTTTGTTTACTTTGAGTCTTGATAGTTCGCAGTAGACGCTACTGGGCGTAAACTCAAAATCTTGAAACAGGTCTTTCTGGCTTTCCCTTGTCTGTAACTGTGGACCGGATCCCGGCGCCTCACAGGTGAAGACTGAGCAGAAGTATTCATTTAGTAGTTTGGCCTTATCGGAATCTGATTCTGCATAATTCCCGTCTGATTGCCTAAAGCGTTCTGTGTTTCTTTTCTTGTCGCTAATATACCTGAAGAAGAAGGATTTATCCCTTTTCTTAATGTTCCTCACTAGATTCTCCTCTATTCGAAGCTTGGCCTCTCTGATTGCCTTTTTGACAGCTTTAGACCTGTCCAGATAGTCTTCTTTTGCCTCCCCTTTTCCTAAATGTTTGTAGGCAATAAATGCTTTTTTCTTCTCTTTAACGAGGTCTGAAATCTCTGTATTGAACCACTGGGGGCCTTTTGTTTCTCCGACGTTTGCTTATTGTTTTTATATAGCAGTTAGTTGCTTCATGCAGGGTGGATTTCAGAGTTGACCACCTAACTTCCACATTATCAGTTTCAGCTTGGTTTTCCAGCTTCCGATAAACAAAATCTCCCATGCGTTCGAAGTCTGCACCTTGAAAGTTGAGGACCCTCGTCGCTGTGTTTGATCTAGAGAAACCTTTCTTAAGGTTAAGCCATACCATGTTATGGTCACTGGAGACCAGCGTATCACCTACCGAAACCTCCGAGATGCTGTCTCCGTTGGTGAGTATCAGGTCCAGTATCGCCTGGTCTCTATTGTGCTCCAATACCATTTGTTTGAGTCGTGCACCCTTTATGGAGGTTAATATTCTTCTGCTGCCACAGGTAGTTGCAGAGAGTGTGTTCTAATCTGCATCGGGCATGTTGAAGTTCCCTAACAGTACTGTTTCCCCACGCAAAATGATGTTCTCTATGTCTTCGATCAATTCTATATCCTTGTCTTCCTGTTGTCTTGGAAGTCTATATACCACACCAAGGTATAGGCATTTTTCATTCCCTCTGGCCAGGTTTACCCAGAGGGATTCCCCGGTGTATCTAACATCCGTGATTCTGGTAGTTTTGATGTTTTATTTAGTGTATAGTGCTACCCCTCCTCCTCCATCAAGCCCAGTAGTCTGTTCTCATGGTGGCCAATCCAGGTCACTAGTACCTGGCCCAAACCCAAAGAGTAGCAACATTCCATGCTACTGATCCAAGGCAAGCAGAGGCTTCCCCCATGTTTTAATAACAAACTGGACTTTTCCTCCAGGAATTTGTCCAAACCTTTCTTAAAACCAGCTAAACTAGCCGCTTTTACCACAACCTTTGGCAACGCGTTGCAGAGCTTAACTATTCTCTTAGTGAAAAAATATTTCCTCCTATTGGTTTTAAAAGTATTTCCCTGCAGTTTCATTGAGAGTCCCCTAGTCTTTGTAGCTTTTGACGGAGCGAAAAATCGATCCACTTGTAACCATTCTACTCCACTTAGGATTTTATAGACTTAAATCATATTTCTCCTCAGCCATCTCTTTTCCAAGCTGAAGAGCCCTAACCTTTTTAGTCTTTCCTCATATGAGAGGCGTTCCATCTCCTTTATCATCTTGGTCGCTCTTCTTTGAACCTTTTCTAGTGCCGCTATATCTTTCTTGAGATAAGGAGACCAGAACTGAATGCAATACTCCAGGACAGATCGCATCATGGAGTGATACAGAGGCATTATAATATCTTTAGTCTTTATGATACTGCCTGGGAGCATCAGGCCACAGCTCAGTGGACCTTTACCAATGGTCACAGGCGAGAAACATAATTCCAACTTTGAGTTGATATTATTTTTCCTGGAATAATACAGTTTATGATGTTTACCACAAACTGTGTTATTTAGTTTATGCAATAATGAAGCATTTTGCTTGCTTTGCATCTCATTGCTATACATCCCAGGGTAACAAATTAATGCACATTACAATAAGATGATGGATGTTATTGCTGTTTAATAAGCATGAAGTGGGTCAATAATTTACATTATTGCTGTAACATTCCTTAATAACTACCCCCTAAGAAAAAAAAAAGTCTACACATTTATCGGGGCTTTAATGAACAGGCACACAAGTGGAAAATTAGTTCCCATAATCAAGTAAAAATTCATTAAAATCATATTTTAATTCATTATAGTAATATGACTAACAACAAGGGTAAAAAAAATCTCCCTAAGTACTTTTGCAGTGTGAGCATATTAATATATTTTTTATTAGAGGTTTAAGTAGATTAAAAAAAATAATGGTTTTAGATTATTGGGCAGTAACAGAGAATACCTGTCAATCCATATATTAAAAAAAATGTTAATCTATTCATATTGACAGTTTTTTCAAACTGAAAAATAAGTATAATTAGCTTTCTGGTATTCCCATATTATATTTACACACTGAACTACACCATTTCCTATTGACTGAATAAATCAATAATACATACTTTTGTGCTAAATCTGTAAAGTGATTACATCAGACAATGTTATTTTCAAAAGTCATGGTGCCAGAAATGTATATTAACAGTACAGTTTAGATAATGAATTGCGTTATATTACTTTGCTTGTCACAATAAAATAAAACTGTCAGATTTGCATTGATTTTATTTACATGCTGTGCTAAGAGAGTTTCCTCTCTAAACTCTTCTATCAGTGAATTGCTGTTCTTGCCTTTACTTGTATTGTGTTGGTAAGACCAAAGGACTGGTGTATTAAGGTGCAGTAAGTGTTTGTTAGGTGCCACTGGCTCGGGTTCAAGTCCTAGCAACATAATGAGTTAAATATTTAAAAAATAAGCATGGAGGGGGTCAATAATTTATATTGACAGTGCTAGTCCAATGAGGTCCTCCAGCATCACCCCTAGTAATTATCAATGTATCCATTCATCTAGTTGCAGGTTGCCCTCTTTGCCTTGTTCCTTCGATCTTCCCAAACATGATGTCCTTCTCCAGTAATCCTTCTAACAGTGTGAAAACAATAAGGTAGTTGTAACTTCATCATGTAGCCTAAAGTGACATGTCTAGTCTGATGTCTTCCAAAATTGATTTGTTAGTTCTCCTGGTGGTCCACAGCATGTATAGAATCCTTTTCCAGCATTCTCTTTCTGTCTTGTCTCCATAATATCCAATATGTGTGGACATTTGTGAGCCGCCTTGGACAAAGGCGGATTAGAAATGTTTTAAATAAATAAATGACTGTAACCTTCACTGTATTATTTTCATCAATATTTGCTGGTGTGCAGAAGTAATGCAAGCGTCCTATAGCCCTCCCCACTGACTACAGCCAACAACCCTCTTTCAATTGCTGTCATCAATGCAAGATCCGCCAACAACAAATCCATCATTCTTCACGAGCTCCTCAACAACAACTGATGGGATGCCCTCATGATTACAGAGACCTGGCTCCAAGACAACGAAGGGGTAGCACTGGGTGATCTTTGCCCCCCTGATTACCAAGGCTTGGCCTGATCTTGCACTGTAAAGAAGGGAGGTGGCATAGTTGCAATCATCAAAACAAGTGCCTCTTCTAAATTGATAGATTCCCTCACCCTCTCCACACTAGCATGCCTCGCATTCACCATGGGCCCCAACAGTGAAGTTACTTTCATCCTGCTTTACAGGGCACCTCACTCCCCTTCTGATACCCTCAAGGTCCTCCTTGACTTCATCACCAACTTGTTCATCTCCTACAAGCGTATAACCATCTTAGGAGACTTCAATTTCCCAGACTATCCCAATACCTCTGGAACGAGCGCTGACTTCCTGACAACCTTAACCGATTTAGGATTCCACCAAGCAATTACCTCTGCAACCCACACTGCTGGCAACACCCTGGACTTAGTCTTCACTCATAGGGACCAGACCACTGTGCCTCCTGAGCTGGCCTACACCACCACACCGGTCCCATGGTCAGACCATCTCTTCATCCAACTCTGCCTGCCGCCCATGGCCGCCACCCCGAAACCACAGGGCTCCACCCAAACTAAGCAAACTTGGAATCCAAACACAGTCGATCCTGTAGCCATGTCCACTGGAATCCGGGACCTCAGTAAAACCTGCTACCAAAATCTCCACTCCATTGACCTGATCACCCCCACCTGGCACACAGGGATTCAGGCTCTCTGATATCCTGGCACAAACAAAAACTACATGCTTAGATATTAACAAAAACCCTGCTCCCTGGTTCAATGATGACCTCCGATCCCAAAAGAGAGCTCCAAGACAAGAAGAGAGGAAATGGGTCAAGCACCAAAAAGAGAACTACAAATCACACTGGAGAAAATTATCAAACACCTACAAAGCTGACATTCTGGAAGCAAAGAAATCTCACTACACACACCTCTTACAGAAAGTTCCAAACCGTTCCAGATACCTGTTTACCTTGACTAACCACCTCTTCTCCGCTGAGCACGGATGCAATCATAATACCCCCCCTCCCCACTAACCTAGACAGTGAAACTCTCTCTAACTTTTTCCAAACAAAAATTGATAACATATGAAGCAATCTCGACTCCGCTCCCAGCAATATCCCCCCCCCAGACTCATCCCTCTCACATGCCCAAGACCCCACCTTGTAGAACCCTTTCCCAATTTCACCCGGTCACACATGCTGAGCTCTAGAAATGCTACAAGAGCTCCGACCCTCCAATTCCATCCTTGACCCATGCCCATCCAACCTCCTTTTGTCCTCCAAAGATGCCTTTGCAGAATCAATCCTTCTCATCATCAACACCTCACTGTCAACTGGGAAAATTCCCCTCAATTGGAAATCGTCCATTATCAAACCCACCCTCAAAAACTTTCCCTTGACCCAAATGATCCAAGCAACTACCACCCCATTTTTAACCTCCCCTTCATCTCCAAACTACTGGAGAAGATAGTACTCCACCAACTGTAACCTTTCATTGATCAACAAGAAGCTCTATCTCCAGACCAGTCAGGTTTCCAACCAGGCCATAGTACAGAATCTGTCCTCCTTGACATCATAGACAACAGCTTGACAATGCTGGATAAAGGAAATGATGCCTTACTGGTCCTTCTTGACCTTAGTGCCGCCTTCAATACTATAGATCATCAACTTCTACTAGACCGACTCACTGACATAGGAATCAAGAAATCAGCACTGCAATGGTTTACCTCCTTCCTGGATCAAAGAACACATTCTGTGCTACTAGGGACAGCTAAATCAAAACCCAAATCAATTAAATACGGAGTTCCCCCAAGGTGCCTTGCTATCCCCTCTCCTCTTCAATCTGTATATCAGGCCAGTCATCGGCATTGCACACAAATACAACATTAAGATTCATTCCTATGCTGATGACCTTCAACTATTGCTCCCTCTATCAGAGAAAGCGTCACCAAGTTTTTTCCACCTTCTTCACACATCAAGATGGACTCTGCTTCTGACACAATGTGACCAGTCTTTTTGAGGCAATTGGAATCACCTGTAACCCAAAAGAATGGCGCCTCTTGTCAGCTCATCCAGGAGCATCAAAGCTGTGCTGCTCCATAATGGGAACAAGTACCCATCTCTTCCACTGGCTCACTCAGTGCACCTTAAAGAGGACTACAGTAGCATTAAGAACTTATTTGCTGCCTTGAAGTAAGATGAGTACTGGGAGATTGTTGGAGACTTCAGAATGGTGGCATTCTTCATGGGTCTCCAAGGTAATTTTACCAAGTTCTCCTGCTATCTCTGCCTTTGGGACAGAAGGAACACAAAGACACACCATCTCTGTGGGGAGAAACAATGTCAAACGGGAACCACTAGTAAAAAAAACACAGTGATAATGAATCAATAAATTACACTCACACACCAACAGGCCAAAATACCGCTCAAAGAACCCCCCAGCCAACTCCAAAAAGATGACACTTAGCTTGAATTGACGAGAAGAACCCTGACTGATGAACTAATTGCCTTTTGTTTTTGAACGTGTGGCTTCTTGAAGGATTTCATCTTCTCGTCAGTTCAAGCTAAGTGTCATCTTTTTGGAGTTGGCTGGGGGATCCTTTGAGCGGTATTTTGGCCTGTTGGTGTGTGAGTGTAATTTATTGATTCATTATCACTGTGTTTTTTTCACTGCACCAGTATTCACTTTTATGTTAGGCACAAAAGAGATATCCCGTGATGGTGTGCAGGTAGGGGCTTCCCGCTGCTGCCTTGTTGTTAGTGCTGGAGGCTTGTCCTCCCCTCGCTATAAGCTCACACTGAGGATATCCCATTCACCTTCCCTGGTGTTTGACTTAAACTAGTTTATATTAGTTTAGGGTATTTTACCCAGTTCACTCTCTGACGGCCAGGATACCGCTCTCTGAACCTATTGACTATACTGCATTTTTTGTTTTTTCTTTTCATAACATACTTCCAACATGCCCCCTTGAGATTTAGATGCACTGTAGACAAAAAACCTAGTAAAATGTCTAGAAAATTGGTTTTGAAAAAAAATGACTTGAGTCATTTTGGTGAGAAAAATATCTAAGTGCTACTTTATGCCATTTAAGAACATAAGAATTACCGCTGCTGGGTCAGACCATCGTGCCCAGCAGTCCGCTCACAAGGCAGTCCTTAGGTCAAAGACTGGTGCACTAACTGAGACTAGCCTTACCTGCATTCAGCAGGAACTTGTCTAACTTTGTCTTGAATCCCTAGAGGGTGTTTTCCCCTATTTTTTGGGACGTCTTTCTGTTTTGAAAATGAGCCCCTTATGTATGTAACAGCATTTGAGGAAGATCATCTATATGTTGCAGAGAATTTTCAACCAGTAAAACTGCGCTATCAGATAGTACAAAGGAAGAACCTGATGAATTTGTATTACAGGCTAATTTTTTGGATCCCAATTTACAATTTATTAAGGACCTCTTTTACAAAGTTACAGTAGCAATGCGGTAAATGCACCAAAGCTCATTCAATTCCACAGATTTGTAAAAGCTATCAATACTAATTATCACTTTTATTCCTTATATCAGAGCAAAAGCTTCAAGTTTAACCCCCAAAATATAATTTTTAAATGAGCAGGCCCATCAAATACAGTATATTAAGAGACTTCAAGCTATCACCACACTTTATCCATATCTTCTCTAATGATATTATCAGTTCAATTCTATTTTAAGATTTAGTCCAATCTATCAGTTCCAGTCTTAGTACTGAAACTCAAGCACAATTTTGGAAAGCATTTCAAAGCTGGATAATGTAGAATACATTTGATAACATGCATTAAAGTCTATTTATAAACATATAAGTCCACTGACACAATTATGAGCCACTCTGCTTCAGAGCGAGATTTAGTGGGCACTGTGTTTTGTCCTAACTCGGCATCTCATGTATTGTAACACCATTACAGAAGCTCATGTAACCACTCTGAATTGGTATAGAAGCTTCCAATAAACAAATCTCCAGCACCAAGGGAGATGCCTTAAAATCAGGTCTCTTCAGTTTTTCAAGTGTCACTTCAAACATGGTCAGCTGTTGTACATGGCTACCCACTGGAAATACTGCCAATATAACCTCTCTTCTTCAGCAATTACTACCTTTAATGGTTGGAATAATTTTTCTGAGGAAATCATGGAACACCCTTACTGTGCACCCACCATCTTGCTTTGCCTACCAATTTTGCCTTTCCATCCCACTGAGCTTGGAAAGTTGGTCCTCAACCTGGCAGCTAGGCTTCAATGCTAAGAAATGTAAGGTCATGCACCTTGGAAGCGGAAATCCATGCAGGACGTACTTCTTGAATGGAGAAACTTTAACTAGGACTTCAGCAGAACGAGATTTAGGAGTAATCATCAGTGCAGACATGAAAACTGCCAATCAAGTGGAGAAGGCTTCAGCTAAGGCAAGGCAGATATTGGGTTGTATCAATAGAAGTTTCGTCAGCCGAAAGCCTGAAGTCATAATGCCATTGTACAGGGCCATGGTGAGACCTCATCTGGAGTACTGTGTGCAATTCTGGAGGCCACATTACAGTAAAGATGTGCGCAGAATCGAATTGGTTCAACGGACGGCCACCAGGATGATCTCGGGGCTCAAGGGTCTCTCGTACGAAGAGAGACTGAACAAATTGCAGCTCTACACTCTTGAGGAACGTAGGGAGAGGGGAGACATGATCAAAACATTTAAGTACCTCACGGGACGTGTCAAAGTGGAAGATGATATTTTCTTTCTCAAGGGACCCTCGGCCACAAGAGGGCACCCGCTCAAACTCAGGGGCGGAAAATTTCATGGCGACACCAGAAAGTATTTCTTCACAGAGAGAGTGGTTGATCATTGGAACAAGCTTCCAGTGCAGGTGATCGAGGCAGACAGCGTGCCAGACTTTAAGAATAAATGGGATACCCATGTGGGATCCCTACGAGGGTCAAGATAAGGAAATTGGGTCATTAGGGCATAGACAGGGGGTGGGTAAGCAGAGTGGGCAGACTTGATGGGCTGTAGCCCTTTTCTGCCGTCATCTTCTATGTTTCTATGTTTCTAATAGCTCCCTCACAACAGCTCCCCGAGTTGTTGTGAGGGAGCTGACTTTATTGTGATCTTCTAATTGCTGGATTATCCTGTTGTTCCTTGCCAGTTTTGCTTATTTATTCCAGCCTCGCTCTTCTCTCCAGCACTATTTGGTTCTGAATGAGTTTGCAGTGCATGGGTACCTGAATTCTTGCAATGGTCTCACAACTCCTTGAGAACCATACAATACCCAACTGGGCTATTTTAGGGCTGCAGTGTGGCAGCTGCCGCAAAGAAGGACATTCCAAATATCATGAAGTAATTTCTAGGTGCCATGATAATCTAGTCCCAAGGATTTGTCAAGCCTTAGCTTAAAGCTTCTCTTTACTATTTTAATGCATACTGTATAGTAGTACTGTATTTACAATGATTATATTTTAATTGAGGAATATGTGAAGGTGAGGTTTATGGAGGTGTAGATGTTGCTGTCTGTCAATGTTTTGACTGAATATTCACCTCTTGTCCGGAAAACAAAAAAGTTATCCATGTCATCTCTCTATCATAGATATATCAGATATTTGAAAAACTGCTGTGAGGAAGTCATTTTCCAAGTTAGCCAATTTTTTCTCATTCTTGTCTTTCTCTCCTCCTGTCTCTCTCACTTTTTAATGACAGAGAGCTGGTGATACCTTGTAGACTGACCAGTTTATCGAGGTACAGTATGACCTTTCAAAGACGAGACCAATTTATCATTTGATGAAGTGAACCTTTGTCATTGAAAGCTCATTTCTCAATAAATTGGTTAGGTCTATTATGTGGCACCAGTATCTATATTGCTTTTGCTATTGAAGGCTAACAAGGCTGTCCTTCTGAAAGTTTTCATCAATTTTAATGTTTCTTTTCCTTCTCTCTTTCTGTGTTTTCTCTCTTTTTTTTTTTATTTCTCACTATATCTGATAATTGGTCTCTTTTTTCCCCTTCATCCCTCTTCTATTAAATTCTCAATCAAACCCCCACCCCCCTCTCAATTCCAATTCTTTCTATTTCTTTCCTCTCTCACCCACGGGACCTTCTCTTATATTAAAAAGATAAATGACAGCAGATTAAGACCAAAATGGCCCAACCAATCTGCCCAGTTTAGATTTATTCTCTTTGGTTAGAGGTGCATATAACAGTTCTCAAATGCTACCCCTCACTAACGCCCCTTTTAGTCACCTGAACACGCAGAAATCCTCTCATATCATACTTGCCGTTGGTTTTCAAGGACCAATCATGTCAAAGAATGATGCCTGTCTGGGCGGTTGTATCCTTATGCACACAGACGCTCATAGCACTGACAGATTTTTGCATATGCGACGTACACGTCATCTCATCTAGTGTATACTTATGAAGGGAATTTTTAAAAATCAAGTACCATTCTGAAATCACTTTGGGGCATACCACTATGCTGTGGCACACAGTGTGTTAAAGGAATCGAGCAGGATTTTTGCCTCAATGTGCATTAAGGGATCCTTTTATCAAGCTGCGTTAGGGGTTTAACGCACATAATATCGCGCATTAAACTGCCTGCCGCGCTAGATGCTAACGCCTGCATTGAGCAGGCGTTAGTTTTTTTAGCCGGACGGGGGGGTTAGCGCGTGATGAAATGTCCGACGCACTAACCCCACTAGCGCGGCTTGATAAAAAGACCCCTAAATGACAAAATCATATGTTACCCTAATGCACTCTAATGTGAACACCACGTTCTTATGCAAATCGAATAATGTACATTTCTCCCTCCGTATTCGCTGTGATAGGGGATTAACAGAACCGCAAATACAGAAAAACCGCAAATAACTTTTTCATATGTTATTCGCTGTTTTCTATTACAAACCATCGTGAATATGGTGAAGCCGCGAATAACATGGTGGGAGACCTGGCCTGTTCCTGAAGGAGAGGCAAAACACGGTGAAGAAAGTGCCAGGAATCGACAATTTTCTCGGTAAACGCTTGGAATTGGCGATTTCTCTATGCAAGCTGATGTAATTGGGGGGGGGGGGAGGAAGCCAGCAAGCTAAAAAACATGAATAGTTGAAACCATAAATGCTGAAACCGTGAATACGGAAGGAGAAGTATAGTTGGTATGTTATTCATGGAAACCCCCCCCCCCCCCCAGCTTATAGCTGGCATCAGTTTTCTTTCCCAGAAACAGCCCAATACTCCCAGGGCCTCTCTTAAAGGGAACAGAGCCTCTCAAAGCTAGAGTGCTCTCCACTCAGTGGCGTAGCGAAGGCGAGAGGCGCCCTGGGTGGAGGCGCCCCTTCCCTGCCCACCTCTACACCTCTCATGCTCCCCCTCCCCCACTGTGCGTGCACCCCTTTGAGTAACAACTTCAACGTGTTCCTCATGATCCCGGTGGCTCTCTCTCTGATGTCACTTCCTATGTGCAGCATCAGGAAGTGATGTCAGCGGGAGAGCTGATGCAGCCGCGAAAAACCCATTGAAGTTGTTGCTCACAGTGGTGAACAGGGAAGATACAGTGGTGAACAGTGGAGGTACAGGGAAGATAAGGGGTGGGGGCAAGCACGTGGTGAGGGGAGGTGTGAGAAGAGGAGGAGGGAGTGGAACGGAGGAGGGGTGCCATGCCTCCGCCAACATGGCACCAAGAGCAAGCTGCCCCCTTGCCCCCCCTTACTACACCACTGTCCCTCCAAATATTTTCCAAATGCCCCCCTTCATTGCAGTCCACCCCCCCCCCCCCAGATCTACTTTATCAACTCCTAATGGCCTAGGCCAGTGTTTCTCAACTCGGTCCTGCCAGTCAGGCTTTCAAGATATCCACAATGAATATGCATACACTTGATTTGCATACACTGCCTCCACTATATGTAAATTTCTTTCATGCATATTCATTGTAGATATCTTGAAAACCTGACTGGCAAGGGGGTACTCCAGGACCAAGTTGAGAAACACTGGCCTAGGGATTCTGGTGCAGGAGCAATCTGCAATTTCTCCTGGGCTTTTGGTGCTTTGTTTCAAATGTTGCCTCTGTTTGCTAGCAGTAGTGCTGCATTTGGATCCCAGCACCAGTTGGGTAGAACCTCTAAACCAGTGGCTCCCAACCGGGTCCTGGAGGACCACCAGGCCAGTTGGGTTTTCAGAATAGCCCTAATGAATATACATGGAGCAGATTTGCATGCCTGGCACCTCCATTATATGCAGATCTCTCTCATGCATATTCATTAGGGCTATCCTGAAAATCCGACTGGCCTGGTGGTCCTCCAGGACAGGGTTGGGAACCACTGCTCTAGACCAGGGTTGTCCAATATAAGCCCTCCAGGGCCGCAATCTAGTCGGGTTTTCAGGATTTTCCCAATGAATTTGCAGGAGATCTGGTTGCATGCACTACTTCCATTGTATGCGAATAGATCTCATGCATATTAATTTGGGAAATCCTGAAGAACCTGACCTGGTGAGGGCTGATGTTGGGTGCCTCTGCTCTAGACCATCAGGGAACAATAGAGAACAATATAAGATAAGTGTTGCTAAGGATTTTGAATATATTTTTGAAGAAGACACTTATGTGGATGTTTATTTAGCAGATGAGGTCATTATAAAAGAAGTTGTGTTTTTTTTTATTCACAACTGGTGGTCTGAAGCTTTTTCCTCCCAAAAGTAATGGTTTGTTAGTAATATATTTTTTTTGTGGTGGTAAATACAATTTATGTAGATTTCATCGACACAAGGTCCAAGGGAGCCAATTTGGATAAAGGTGTTCCAAGGGGAGCACTCCAGCTTTGAGAAGCTCCAGCCTCTTTATTAAGGCTCTAAGGAGCTGAATAACACAATTTTTGAGGCTTATTAGAAGTTGCATAATTCATTTACTGTATGAATCATTAACTTGTGATACTGAGTTACTAATAAATGAAGTTGTCGTGATTTGTCAATTTTTACTGCAACTTTGTAACTCCCTCCTGAACTGATATCAGTAGGGTAGCGAGGGTGAGAGGTGCCCGGGGCGGTGGTGTCCCTCCCCCGCCCTGATCTCCGCCACCATACACGCCCCTTTCCCACCCCTTCCTGCCGCACAGGCACCACTTCCCTTCTCCCCGTACCTCTGTAATGTTCCAAGCACGAGAAGCAACCCCCTCCCCCCAAGCTGCCGCCGTGCCAGCGTCGGCTTCCCTCCGACGTCACTTCTTAGGTGCGGGTCTCGGAAATGACATCAGAAGAAGAGCCGATGCTGGCGCGACAGCAGTTTGGGGATTGCTGCTCTTGCCGCACAGCAATGGGGGACTGGGGAAAGGAGTGGAAGGGAGTGGAGAGGAGAACAGGTGCCCACGCCCTCAGAGCAGACCCCCCCCCCCCCCCCGGCTCCCCCTTACTATGCCACTGACTAAGATTTTCCTTTGTGTCTGTGTAGGCAACCATTTCCAATTCCTTAGAGCAGGGGTGTCAAACTCAATCACATTAAGGGGCCAAAATCCAAAACACAGGCTAAGTCGCGGGCTAGACCTCGCCCAATTTCCACCCCGACACAATTTTTTCCATACCTTTTTCATATATACACACACAATATAATCTATATTATATATAATGGTTAACCACAAAATTAAACTACTGTACGCTTCTCAACATTCATTCCTACCAGAACCTAGATAACACCTAGGCAAATACGGGACCCAAAACTAAAAGTACTAATATATAAAAAAGAAACCCTAAGATTCAAGACTCTGCATGCAGTACAACCACCAGAGAAAAAGAAACAAATGTATTTCTTCCTGAGCAGTGCAAAATATAGACAGCAGATGAAAATTCTCAAAATTGGCACAATTCAAGCACTAAATTGAAAATAAAATCATTCCCCCTATCTTTGTTGTCTCCCTCCCTCTATGCTGTGTCTTACCTTCTGGCCGTTTTATGCAGTCCACAGTCCGATAGCCCCAGTGTTATCTTGTGGCCAGCTCCCTCCTCCTCAAAGCCACAGTGTGCACGAAGCCACGGGCCTTGAGTTTGACACCTGTGTCTTAGAGCATCAAGATCAGAAGAGTCATAACCCTATTGATTCTCATTTTTGTAACAGTTCTTGGTTAAACTAGATGAGCTGCATTGAAGGATTGCCAGTGAACTGGTAGATCACAAGGCATAATGCTCAGAGGAAAATGATTTTAGTTTCTGTCATGTGAGAACGCATTGTTATGAGATATACTGTAGCTCCACGGTTTGATAGAGATGTATAAGACACAAAACATAGCTTATACAGATTGGAATGTGGACAGTGAAAGTTGCATTCCTCTGGGGATAAAACCAAGTACTTTTCATACTTGACTTACTTTAAAGCATTCAGAGAGAAGACTAAGGAAGCTATTTACAGTTACGCCAAAGAGATTCAGTGACTGTTAGACAAGCCTAGGAAATACTGAACTCCACAAAAGTTGATTAAGATACCTTCTTTGAGAAGGGGAGTATTTTCATTTGTTCCTAATCATTGAGAAAACAATTATTATTTACGAGTCAATAATGCATAAGTCAAATCCACCTTTAATGTAGGAACCTTTCATCGACCTTGGCAGCAGCTGAAATTTCAAAGGTAATAAAAATGTAGAGACAATCAGAGAAAAACGATGGCCCATCCGGTCTACCCATGCATATCATCCATTATCTCTTCCTCTCCCTAAGAGATCCTATGGCTTGAGCCATGCTTTCTTGAATTCAGATACAGTCATTTGCAGGGCTGGCTGAAGGGACTGTAGCTCCCTGAGCCAACTTTTGTATTGGTGCTTCCCTCCACATCCCCCTCCCCCAGCCTCAGTGCCTTCACCTGCCACAGATTTCCCCCACATCAGCTCTCTTCTAACTAGCTAGATCATCTGCATAACTCTGACTCACCCCAGGTTTCCTGGGGATAATGAGGGAAGGGCAGAATTGAATCCCCACACGCTCTTGCCCTTGTGGCTGACTTCTTCAAGACGATGCCTTTAATGGGTTCAAGCTTCCATATAAAAGGGAAAAAAGCCCTTCTGTGGCAGCTTGAAAAGCTCACCGGTAGTTATACAAGACTGTTGCCGGGGGTCACCAACACCAATATGAAGAAGACTCTTAAACATCAATACATCTACTGGGAAAGCTAAAAAAAAGTCAGAATTTCCATGCTTCACAGAATTCATGCTTAGCATATAGAAAGAATATCAGAGAATATAGAATAAGTTACCATAAATTATAAATAGAAATATATACACAAATTAAACTGAACCTCAAGAAACCACATTCTTCATAAAACACCAGAGAAATATGAGCTGTACTGTACATGATATAAAATTTGTTGTTTTAAATTCTTTTTTAAATTAATCTTTATTAATTTTTCAAAGCCAACAACAGTGCAAAACAATATACATACATATAATAATAATCATAATAAGCACTTATAATCAATCAGTAACAATATAGAAAAATAAACCCCCATTCCCATCCAAATCTTCCATTAGGGAACAGAAACAAACCCTCCCTCCCCTGGACGTGTGTGAGCTAAACAACAAAAAATAAAAGCAACTACAATGAACCCACAAAAGACGTCAATGGACCCCACACTAATTTAAATAAATTATTGTGCCCCAGCATATCAGCGTTCATCTTTTCATACTTATAACATAAGCATAGATTTGCCCACCAAAAAGTAAAACTAAGGCGATTGCAGTTTTTCCAATTGCGAGTAACCATTTGCATGGCTATCCCGGTCATAATAAATAAAAAAAACATTTATATCGGTCCAATGGGGGTTTAATATGCAATATCATCCCACATACGAATACATCATATGCCAATGGAATTGATAACTCCAGTATGGTATTAATCTGTCCCCATATTGACTTCCAAAAGTTGAATATTAAAGGACAATAGAACAACAAATGATCCAGTGCCAGCATCTATTACACTTAGAACTACAGTGGAACCTTGTTTTACAAGCGTAATTTGTTCCAGAAGCATGCTGGTAAACCAAAATACTCATATATCAAAGCGAGTTTCCCCTTAGGAAATAATGGAAACTTGCTTTGATAAGTTCCCCCCCACCCGAGGCCAGCGGAGCTGCTCTCCCCCCCCCCCCCCCACTCACAAACTGGCAACCCCTCCCCGCGCAAACCGGCACCCCCGCCCAAACAATTTAAACGTACCTCCCCGTCTGGCACTGGCACGCAGACCACAGGATGTGCCGGTGCCGCTAGAAGATCTTCCCTGCTTCTGCCGGCCTTGAGCATGCATCTGCGCATGCTCAAGGACTTCTAATTCTCCCTCTCGCCGAGATTCTCAGAGATCTCCGAGAATCTCGGCGAGAGGGAGAATTAGAAGTCCTTGAGCATGCACAGATGCATGCTCAAGGCCAGCAGAAGCAGGGAAGATCTAGCGGCGCCGGCATGTCCTGTGGGCTGCGTGCCGGTGCCAGACGGGAGGGTAAGTTTAAGTTGTTTGGGCGAGGGGTGCCGGTTTGCGCGGGGAGGGGTTGCCAGTTTGTGAGTGGGGGGGAGAGCAGCGCCGCTGGCCTCGGGGTGGGGGGGGGAACGTATCAAAGCAAGTTTCCATTATTTCCTAAGGGGAAACTCGCTTTGATATATGAGTATTTTGGTTTACCAGCATGCTTCTGCGGGAGGGTGCCTGTTTGCGCAGGGGGCCTTTGCGAGCGGGGGGAGCGATGCTGGTTATCAGGGGGGGTGCTCATAAATCGAGTCAACACTTGGTTTGCGAGACACGTTTTGTGAGAATGTTTTGCTCGTCTTTCAAAACACTCGCAAACCGGGTTACTCACAAACCAAGGTTTGACTGTATCTAATTTCTGCAAACGAATAGGGGTCCAGAAACTTCTATGTAACAAACAAAAACATGTTTGTCTCATAGATGCTGACTCTGTACACCTCATCCTCTAAGTCCAAATCTGTGGCCATTGAGAAGCAATGCTCCAAATGTCTCTCAGACTAGATTTGGGGGTTTTGTTCAAATATTCCGATATTAATTTACACCACTTGGTGGCCTGATATCATAGGAAATCAATCTGGAAGCATAGGCCCGGCAAACTATACTGATCCTTTAAATTTCGCCAATCAGGGAACCCCTTCTGAATGGACTGCTTCAACTGCAACCACTTATAAACTTGAGACTTTGCTATGCCAAATGATTGTTGCAGTTGTGAAAAATCAAGCATTCTCCTTTTTGATATCACATCATCTAAAGTACATATACCTGCCTGCATCCAATGCTTCCAGATGATCTTGGAATTCAACCATATAGATTGACACATGGATTGTTGTATTGGTATAGATATTAGATGATCAATAAATTTTAATGTTTTCCATGTATCACATCAGTAACGTGGCAGACTGAATTCATGAGCGGACAAGGCCAAAGCAGCCTGTTTAGCGTGCTGCAGGCCCGACGCAGCTTAGGGAGGTAAGTAAGGCTCACAGTGGTGTTCCAATGGGAGGGAGGAAAAGAAGGAAGGATGGGGATTCGGCTGTGCGGCGGGTGCGGGTGCTCGGGGAGCCGGTGCTCGCTCAAAGGTTCTGCTGCACAAGGGAGGGGAGGGAGGGAAGGGAAACTGCCGGCGAATCCCAGGACTAGGTCTTATTTTAGTGGTAGGGCTTATATTAAGACCTACCCCAAAAATCCTGCTAGGACTTATTTTCGGAGTAGGTCTTATTTTTGGGGAAACACGGTATATATAGAATACTGTATAGTCTTCACTGCATAACCTAACTATACATGAGATATATTGTATATTACATTCATTTTTATACTGTATCATCTAGTCACCAGGCTTGCAATGAATTCTTCCCCAAAATATCAGTTATCCATGTGCCAGTAATAATTCCTAAAAATAATATCATTCTATCACTAATTATTCTGAAGTATAATTCCTAAAAATAATATTGCATGAGCACACCCAACACCTATTTTCTAATTAGTTAGCACATGGCAATATAGTTTGTGCTAACTCAGTGGTTCCCAAACTTTTTCTGTTCATGGCTCATTTAATGTTTCAAAATTTTTCCACAGCTGCCCAGGTCAAATGATAGTTCTGTGATCTAATACAGAGTTTCTCAACTTTTTCAAGCCAAGTATCCTCTAACAAATATCAGTCGAGTACCCCTGCCCAATCTCTGTCCCAGACTCACCCAGGCTCTGCCCCAGACCTGCCAAGGCTCTGCCTCAGACCTCCGCCCCCATAATAATAGTACTAATTGTAATGCAATTTCTTCCATCCATTTTTGATATACACACAATATAATCTTAATACATAATGGTAACCACAAAATTTTAAAAAACACAAAGCACACTGTACGTAGAGAAAATGTTAATTATATTCGGGGGGGTTTCAAAGAGGTCAAGGCAGATTACTTTAAAATATGCAATGTCACTTCAGTAACAACTATAGAAAAACAGAAAAATATAGACAGCAGATACAAATTCTCAAAACTGACACATTTTAATAACTAAATTGAAAATGAAATCATGCTTCCTTTCATGAATCTCTGGTTGCACTTCCTTCTGACTGTGCATCCAATATTTCATTCTTTCTACCTCCTGCTTGCTTCCTCTCCTCCAGACCTCATTCATTTCCCCAACCAACATCTCTCTCTGTTCCTCCATGAGTCCAACTTTTCTTACTCCCTCCTCCACCCCCATTGGAAACATGTCTCTTCCTCTCTCTCTCTCTCTCTCTCTCTCTCTTTCTCTCTCTCTCTCTCACTGTCCTTCTCTCATACCCTCCCTTGCTACAAAGGGAGTGGGAAAGAGAGAGATCCAGGGTGCATCTCTCTCACTCCCTCTACTGCCACATCCAACATTTATCTCTCTCTCATTCCCCGGATCTGGATCCAATCAAAAGCACGCAAGACAATTGCGCATGGACAAACCCGCCCAGACAATTGCACACAGGACATCCCCCTGTGCCACCAAATTTTCTTCCTCTTACCTCTTACCTCTTACCTCCCCCTGTGCCATTAGATATCCTTCCTCTCCTTCCCTGTATTCCAAGGCTTGCTTCTTTAGGTCATGGTATCGGCACTGATTCTCACATACTGCCTGCTGCTAACCCAGAAGTCTCCCCTCTGCCGTAGAGAGAATTCTGAGTCAGTGGGCAGCATGTGGGAATTGCTACCAATATCGTGATGAGATTCGATGCTGATTCGCCCCTCCCTCGTCTCTGATTCGATGCTGATTCACCCCCTCCCCACCTCCAATTTGATGCTGATTCACCCCCTCCCCCGTCCTAAACAGCAGCGTTACACAAAGTGCTCAGCAGCCTGCCTACCAGGGATTCCCTCTGCTACATCATCAGTGATGTCATCAGTGGCACGGCAAAGAGAAGGCCACAGTGGGCAGGTTAGGAGCAGCACCGCTGCTGCTGCTTTGACCCGGAAGAAACAAATCCATTCAAATCGATTCACCAAAGTGAATTGGTGAATCGATTTGAATGAATCGGGCAGCACTACCGCGTCATCCCAACAAATGGCTTGGTACCGTGCATTGAGAAACACTGTTGTAAAAGATGTCTAATATAAGAATAATCTGCGGCTCCCCTGTACGTCAATCACGGTTCCCCAGGGAGCCGCAGCTTACAGTTTGGGAACCGCTGTGCTATCTGATTAACACAGAACACACCTACTCTCCACCCTCTACTCATGTCCCTGGGCTAGTTTTTCAAAAATGAAACCTGTGCAGAGTTGAGCAATTTAAGGAAGACATATTGTGGAGAATTACATAGGTTTGCCAGTCTAAGACTTTAATATGGCCTGTTGCAGCACAGAGTCTTATAACTTGCTTTATGTTATATAACTATACTTCAGAGCAACTACAGTTACTGATGGTGTGATGATATTTATAGGAATTATTACTGGCATATGAGCATTTCTGATATTTTGGGGAGGAATTCATTGGAAACTTGATGATTGGATAATACCATCTAACAAATGAACATAAAAATATGATATACAATATAACAAATGAATATATATTCTGGCTTTTACAAAGCTGTGGTAGGGATTTCTAATGCGGGCCAACGAGGTAAAAGCTCTGATGCCCGTAGAACTCCAACAAGCATCAGAGCATTTACCTCGCTGGCCCAAAGTAGAAACCTCTACTGTGGCTTTGTAAAAGGAGCCCATACTTAGGTTATGCAGTGAGGACTATATTCTATTTATGGCGTGCCCCCCCAAAATTGGCACTGACTAAAATGGCATGTAATGCAATTCTATAAAAGTGCATGTACCTTATAGAATCATGCTAAGCGCCATTGCTTCACATAACCTTTGGGCACATCTATTTAGGTCAAGGAAAGCCAGGCCTAAATACCTGGGTCCAACTTGTGCATGCATTAACCAAACTAGACGCACATCTCCTTACGGGAGGCATAGAGGGATATGGGTGACTAAAATTACGCCAGGTGTACACCTGGCTTGGCCTCCGCGTGTGCGGATCGCCGGACTTGATGGACCGAAGGTCTGATCCAGAGATGGCAGTTCTTATGCTCTTATGTCCAATAGTGCGCATAAATTTTTGGAACGCCCACAATCGGCCCATGCTCTTCCTGCAGCCATGCTCCCTTTTCAGATTTGCACACTAGAACTTGCGCGTAGCACTTTATAGAATACACAGACCAAGTTATGCAGGCAACTTTTAATTAGGTCCAAATTAGCCTCAATTATGAGGTGTTAATTGCCAGTTATCGGCGCTGATTAGGTTTGTTAAGCAATTACGTTGTGCAAACAAATCAGCTGTGCACACCATAAACAGAATTTGGGGGTGCCTAAATAAAAGTGCTAAGGGTTCCCTCTGCTTGCACAAATATTTTTATGATGTTATTGATACATTTTTATGAAGTCTTTCATGTACCTATGTGAGACATTTAAGTTGTGGTTGCTGTTATTAAGAGATAGCATTAAAGTATTATATTTTGGGCATTTTTTTGAACTGGTCGTACGTACTGTGCTATATTTGAATGTGTCATCGTCTCTGATCTTAATCATTTTCATTTCTCGTGTGCGTTGATATACCACATTACAAGTCGATATACATCAACTGAGCAGGTGGCTCTGCATAGTCCCAGATGTCTTAGCCTCTATTTATTATGCCACTCCAGATTCTTCAGATGCCAGGCAAATTTCTGATGGCTCAGATACTGGATTAAGGGATGAAAGAGCTAATACCCTTATCTGTAGTAGGGAAATGAAGTGCTGCACTTGAGGCTTAAGCTTAGCAATATCACTAAACTATAAGAATCAAATTCTAGGCAGGGTCACAGTATATGTAATGTAATTTTGAAAAGATCCTAAAAGAGTAGTGCATTATTAAGTATGCTTGACAAAATCGCAGCAAACTAGAAAAAGACGGACCAATTTACTATAGAACATGCTACAATAAGGGCCTCTTTTACGAAGCCGTTTAGCGCTCGCCACTGCGGTAACAGCCCCAAAGCCCATAGAGCAGGGCTGCCCAAGTCCGGTCCTCAAGATCTACTGTCAGGCCAGGTTTTCAGGATATCCACAATGAATATGCATGAGAGAGATTTGCCTGCACTGCCTTCTTGGTATGCAAATCTCTCTCGTGCATGTTCGTTGTGGATATCCTGAAAACCTGGCCTGCCAGTAGATCTTGAGGACCGGACTTGGGCAGCCCTGCCATAGAGATTTAAAGAGCTTCAGGGCTGTTGCAGCGCAGCTTTGTAAAAGAGAGGGTAATGACAACATAAATAACAACAACATGCTCAAAATCTTATAGCGCAGCAAACATACATACCACGAGAAATGCACATCATCCCTTGAAAAATGCATCTAAATGTTCATGGGGTTATTCAAAGTACCCAGGTCCAGCACGTTTTCGGCTTTCCCTTGAAAAAAATCACCTCGAGGTAGGAAAAAGCCTCAGAGCCCCTCCTACACCGACCAAACATCAAAATTAATGAAGAGGTAGAGACTATCATGGGGTAAAGTTAAATCATTGGCATAAAAAAACCTCCTCGATTGATATTTTTCTAGGAAAAAGCCTTGTGCAATGCAAACCTTTAGGTACCGAATAAAGCCACCACGAAAATGTTGTTTTAAAAAACAAATTTTCTTATAACCACAATGGAGAGATACTCATCTGACGTTAGAAACACACCACACACCGACAAAGGCCAGCGTTTCTCGCCAATCAGCTGTCTCAGAATGTGAAGGTGATTAATCTTTCATTGGAACTCCGCGTTACATCATGGCAGATCCTCAAACACAGAAAGCAGCCCTGCCTCCAAATAATGACAACACCTGTACCTCAAATTCATTGTCATGCCATTAAAGCGGTAGTCTATTTTGTGACTCTACACATCACAACTCCAGCAAGCAAAGTCACACAATTAATGATTGACACTTTTAACTCTCGCGATTTCAGTGATGAAGACACAATGCTAGAATAAACCTCAGCCCCAACTAGAATCAAAGTTTTCTCTGTGATAAATTAAAGCGGCGAGATGAAGATTGATCGAAGATGATTTATTTGAGCTGGCAGACACATAATATATTAGGCACATATAGAAAAAGTACAGCATCTCAATGCCAAGTGCAAAATGTTCTGTACCAGTGTCATCAAGTTTCCTGATGGTGTCTTACGAAAGGTTTACAAATAAGTTCAACAAATAAGAACTGATATGAGGTCAGATATCATTCAATGTGGGGCAAAATTCATATAACCATCATTATTTTGTCATTATGTATAATTGAATTTAGCTCATGACATATGATATAGTCCTAAAAGAGTAAATAATCAAATTACCTATGGTAAGGCAAAGCTGGAGTTTAAAACATAACTCTCATAGGGTTTAAAACAAACTGGAGAACTGTAATTATTTTTTTTAATTGTTTATTAATTATATATAGCAAAATATAGCTGATACACAGTGTAAGAAAATTTATATAAATTAGCAATATATTCAGAAAACAGCAAGAAATTATACATAAATAACTTAAGACCAACCCCCAACCCCAAAAAATAAGTCCACCCCCACCCACCTCCTGTATTTGTATAAAAGGATCTTGAACTGAAACCAAGTCCAAAAGGGTACATTTTATGTGAGTATGTATAAAGAAAATTAACTTGTGTATCTAACGGACCCCATGTTTCTTTACATTTTCGAAACTCCCCAGATTTTTCTGACATCTCTCTTTCAAACCTATAATACTGACATACAGTTTCCCACCAGAACGAAAAATTCAAACAATCCCATAGTTTCAAATTTCTCGTTAACATCTGTATTGCAATTCTGGTCATAATTAGTAACACTTTATCTTTATCTGCTCTAAGCGGAGTTTTAGTTAAAGAAGTGCCGAAGATAACCGTACCGTAAGACAATGGTAAAGTCACTTCAAGAATGAGAATAATTTTGCTCCAAATAGACCTCAAAAAACCCTTTATTAAAAGACAATGAAACAAAAGATGATCTAAAGTGCCTGCTTCAATTTGACAGTGCCAACATCTGTTAGAATGTATACTATCTAATTTTTGTAATCTCACCTGAGTCCAAAATATTCTGCATAATAAAAAAATAAAGTATTTTTCTCATTGAAGCAGAAGCAGTACAGTAGACCCTTTTATTCCAAAGCTGGGGCCACATAGCAGGAGAGATATTATGTTGTATTACTGATATCTCGTAGGCCCCTAGTAATTTTTTTAGGTAAATAATCATTTATGAACTTACACCACACAGAGGCCTTGTGTCCATGAAATGCCACTTGGAAACAGAAAAATGGAAGGCTTTGTTGACCTTTTAAAGTATGCCAATCCGGAATACCGTTTAGAATTGCCTGTTTTAATTGTAACTATTTCAAGTGCTGACTAGATTGTAAACCAAATGACTGTTTCAATTGGAGAAAAGACATCAATTTATCTTGATGACAAACATCTTCTAGGGTTCTATTCCCAGCTTGCAACCATGTTTTCCTTAAAATATTTGTTTTCCCCACCATAATTTTAGAATTTAGCCGTAAAGACTGGGATTTTGTTTTCATAATAGGAGTTGGAAGTAAATTATCCATTAATTTTAAAGTCTTCCAAGTTGCTTGAAAAATCAAATTACCTTTATATATTCTTGGGAGATTAATACTCAACAAGTGTTTAAGATGAAGAGGGGTCATCATTGACTTTCAAAACTTAACCAATCTGGCCTTGGAGAACTGTAATTAAACTCTGCAATTCATTGCCAGAGAATGCAGTGAAAGCAGTTAGCTTTGCAGGCTTTAAAAAAAGGTTTGGATAACTTCCTAAAGTCCATAAGCCGTTATTAAAATTGACTTTCCACTGTTATTCCTAGAATAAGCAGCATAAAATCTGTTTTACTCTTGAGGATCTTGCCAGGTACTTGTGACTTGGGTTGTCCACCGTTAGAAAGAGGATAGTGGGCTTGATGGACCTCTGGTCTGTCCCAGTATGTCAACTTTTATGATCTTATATACCTAGCTGACATTGTATTCTATAGTACAAATTAGAAGACCCACTTAAGTGCAAGTAAGCCTATCAAATCTGTGGGAAGCTGGGTTAACAAGAAACCCAATGAAATACTTTCTGAGAGGACAAGAAGCCCTGGAATGCATTGCCAGCAGTTGTGGTAAGAGTGGATAGCGTAGCTGGTTTTAAAAAAAGGTTTGGACAATTTTCTGGAGGATAAGTCTATAGTCTGGAGACATGGGGGAAGCTACCTTGCTTTCCAAGCTGTGTCGGAGGAATCGAGAGTCTCAGCGCAGTCCAGTTGTTCCTGAGGAAGGGGGTGTGTACCCCCGAAACGGAGTCCTGTTGGACGAAGTTATCATCTGCTGGCTGTTCGTCACACGGAGAAGCTAAGTATTTCCAGTTTGTGACTGGCTTGGTTAGATTTGGACACTTACCTTCCTTTTTTTGGCCCCCCAGAAAAGGGGCAGAGACAAACGTAAACCAGTTTCAAGAGTGTGTGTTTTTTTGATTCATTTATTCACATTTTTTCACACACTGCACTTTTGGGGTGCACTTGATGTTTCACACGAACGGAAGGACCCGGGGATTTTTCACAGTTGACACTCTTCTGGGTGTAAGCCAGTGACAGCCTTTCCTCTGGGAATTCCCAGTAGGTGGCTGTGTGACTGAGGGTTCTTCTGTTCTTTCAAAATTTGTTGTTATAATTGGTCTACCTTTGACGTTGTTCTGGTTACCTTTGTCTCTCCCCCTTTTCCTTTTTCCGTTCTTGGGGTTCGGGAGGTTTTTTCTTGTTTTGCCTTGGATTGGTAGCATGGAATGTTGCTACTCCTTGGGATTTGGCCAGATACTAGTGACCTGGATTGGCACCGTGAGAACGGGCTACTGGGCTTGATGGACCATTGGTCTGACCCAGTAAGGCTATTCTTATATTCTTGGGGCATGATTCAACTAGGGTAGCCAAAAGCCAAGCTGAGAAACAGGGAAGACAGAAACAGCCCATATATTTCCACCACTTATTTGTAAAGTATTAGAAAACTGGCTAAGGTAGGAGAAGGTATTCATTGGAACACTGTGAAATGATTAACCTTTGTGGTCTGGTGAGAGCCAGGCTTTTCTTCATTTAATACTGACTTCAAACTAATTCACACTGTGATTCTTGTGGCTGGGCAGGAGCTAGTCCTTGGTGATGAATGTAACTGACTTGCAAGAGGCTTTTCTTATTATTAAGTTACTATACTTCTGGAGAAAATAAGTGAAAGTATATATTTGTTTGACAATGCCAAGGGAGCTCAGAATGGTTTATTTGAATTTATTCAGGTGCTCAAACATCTGTCTGTCCTGGGGGGCTCACGATCTATCTAATGTACCTGGGGTGATTAAGTGAGTTGCCCAGGGTCTCAAGGAGCAGTGTGGGTTTGAATCCATAACCTCTGGGCGCTGAGGCCGTAGCTTTAACCACTGCACCACACTGTACAAGTTTCAAGTTTATTAAAAAAAAATTTATACCGCTTAATCAAATTTCTAGGTGGTGTACAGAAATAAAATATGTCTTAAAAAAAGAAACAAAACAAGTTAGAATTAAAATACTAAACAGAACCCCTAGCATTCATGTGCAAGAACACCAGCTTCATGGCTGGCAGTGCTCATGCCAAAATTAAAGATGTGTGTTTTATCCATTATGCTAGTATGTGATAGACCACACAAACACAAACACACATACACAACACACATACACACACACACAGGGGGCAGGTTTAGAACAAACGCTAGGAAGTTCTTTTTTACCCAGAGGGTGTTGGACACGTGGAGCGCGCTTCCGGAAGCCATGATAGGCCAGAGCACGTTACAGGGCTTCAAAGAAGGTTTGGATAGCTTCCTAGATGATAAGGGGATTGAGGGGTACAGATAGGAGTTGAGGTAGGTTATAGGAATAGTCAGGGACCACTGCATAGGTGATAGGCCTGAAGGGCCGCCGCGGGAGTGGACCGCTGGGCGGGATGGACCTCTGGTCTGACCCGGCAGAGGCAAATTCTTATGTTCTTATACACATACACGCACATACACAAACACACACACACACTTGCTCACTATGCCACTTAAGCATACCCTAATAGAATAGAGTTTAGTCACGTTCCTGATGTGCTCATAATTGTATATTTACTGTGAAGGTGTCAACATTCTAAGCATTCTTAAGACCTATCATTAAAAATAGAAATATAATAAAAATTAAAGGATCAAGAATATCAATATATATTAAAATATATACTGTATATATTTTTTTAAAAGAATGGATGCATTTCAACCATATAAAAGACTCCCTCATTCTAAAACTGGTTGTTTACAAATTGGCACTGAGGGCCTGATTCTAAAAAAGGTGCCCGAAGTTAGGCAGCAGTAGGCGCCTCATTTAATTGGTTTTAATTGGTTTAATTGTTGTACTAATTGGCTACACCAATTAAAAACCAATTAAAGCTAAAAAAATTTTTAAATGGAGGTGCCTACGGGCACCTCCAAAAAGGCCACCATTATTTCACCTATGGAGGTACCATATGATGTCTAACACAACTGTAGGCATGGTTAACGCTGGAAGTTGCATTAGGTGTCATAAAACGCCTCTGTAGGCCCGATTCTCTTAAAAGGTAGGGGCCAGAAATGTAGACCTTTAAAACCCTGGCCTACATTTTTAGCAACTACCTTTCACATAACCGTAGTTCTGCAAACAGCACCATTGCATGATTGATACATGATCGGTGGCCATTTTCTAGGCGGCTGATAGCACAGTTTACAGAATCCAGGCGAAACCAGAAGTTACATCAGAAGGAGGGACTTGGCCAGAAAAAGGTCATAGAGCAGCCCTGTGTGTGATGTTACCTCTTCTTCCATGAAGTTTCTAAGAGGCTTGTAGGCTCGCCCTGGGAGACACAAAGGTGCCAACTTAGAGGAGTCACAGAGGGGTTTTTTTATCTGTTTTTGACCCGCAATTAGGAGTGAGGGAGGGGGGCTGTGGGACCCACAATAGGAAGGGAGGGGGCTGCTGGACTCACGAGGGGAAGCTGCTGTTGCACCCACGAAGGGGGGAGGATGTTGTTTGGACTACTGGACCAGCTAGAGCTGAAGGGAAGGGAGACAGTTGCTGGATCTGGTCTGGGGATTGGGGGAAGTGAAAGCTGTTGGGCCCCTGTGGTGGGTGGAGTGGATCTGGAGGGAAGGGAAAGGTGCTAGTCCCAAACATAAAGGGAGGGAAGAGGATAGAGGTGTTGTACCCATGTTTAGGAGGCTAGAGGGAAGGGAGAGAGATGCAGGACCTACAGGGAGGAAGAGAGAGAAGGGAAAGAGAAAAGCTGAACCAAGGGGATGAAGGAAGAGTGAGTGAAATATTGAATATAGCAGAGGGAGGGAGGAATGAGAGAGTGTGAGAGACACATTGGTGTAAGGGAATAAGAGAGGGGAGAAGCTGGACACAGGGAGATATATATAAAAAAGGGGAGATGGTGGGCGTGGATGGGAGCATAGGAACAGGGACAAAAAGGGGAATGCTGAATGGTGTTGGTATAGGGACACAGAGGGATAATGCTAGACATAGGAGGGTATATAAACACAGAGAGAAGATGGCTAGACATGGGGGAGAATAAGAACGCAGAAGGAAGATGCTGGATGGGAGGCAAAGGGATATAGAGGAGTGATACTGTACATGGGGGAGGGGATCATAGAATGGCGAGATGATGAAGGCAGGGAGATGGGGAAACACTAGAAAGGGATATATAGGAAACAGAGAAGGGAGATACTGAACATGCATAGAGATACAATACATGCACAGAGATAGAAGATGGATGATGAGCATGGAGAAAGAAGAAATATCAAATGGTCAGAAGACCCTGGAAAGTGAGTTAAGAGAAGACAAAAGAAAACAGAGACCAGTGCCTGATACCAACATGATTTGAAGACTAAAATGATGAGACAACAAAAGGTAGAAAAAATAATTTTATTTTCTATTTTGTGATTAGAATATATCAGTTTTGAAATATATATCTTGCTAGAACTGGTGTTAGACATAACTGGGAATTACAAAGCCCAGGCCATGCTTCTTTAGCTTCCAGCTGGCTTAGGGCTGTCTCTGACCAGGGGGTCAGTTGCCCTAAAACTATTCCTGTCATGTGTGATTGCGGTATTCTGTTAGCATGATTTTTCTGTGTACCATTCTGTATAATTTGGCTTATTCAGTTTTCTCAGTAGCGGAGAGAATATTTATGAAGGGGAGGGGAGATGAGGCTTTTGTTGATCTTATGTGTTTATAAAATGACAATTGTACAGAATATCGGAGGGGTTTTTATACTTTAATAAAATAAGTTCAATATAAAATCATAACTATTCCAAGATTGTGCAGATGTGATCAGAAGGTTAACAGGGACGGGATGGGGAAGGGGACCAAGCTCGCAGGGATGAGGTAGGGACAGGGAATGAACTTGTGGGGATCGGGTGGGGACAGGGACCGAACTCGCAGGGATGGGGACAAATTTTTTCCTTATGTCATTCTCTAGTGCAAAGCCTTGCACCTTGCACCTAAACCTTGCACCTAAAATTAAGCATTAAGCATTCTATAATTATGCACATTGAGGCACTCCAAATCCATCCATGAACCTCCCCTTTTTGGCCCCATGTGTAAATTGTAAGTGTGAATCCTGTACTTAAATTTACATGCATACATTTAAATTAAAACCAATTAACATAAATTGCTTGTTAAAAAGCCAATTTTATTCAGTTATATTACATGCCCAAATATGTGTGAACCATTTATAGAATTTTGGGGATATTGTAGCACCCAGTTACAGAACTGTTTCCAGGTGTCCATAAAAACAAATAGGAGTGATCAATAAATGATATAATAAAAAAATAAAATAAAAATTGACACATAAAAAAACAACTGGGAGTAATCAATAAATGTTGTAATGTTGCAATAAAAAATAAAAAATTGAAAGCATAAAAAAATAACCTAACAAAAAAATATTATGCAAATTAAAAACAAAGAAAGTGATAAATGATAACAAAACATGTTTTCTATTTAAATACAAGGGTGATTAAATTATTTTAAAAAATACATTCATGTCCAGTTCTTGATTAAGACCATTGGGTGTCACTGTCTCCTCATCAAATATGCAGTCATGGCCAAAAGTTTGTGATCATTAAATTTGCAATTGTTATAGTGGACTATATTGTCATTTATTTTGTTTTAAATGTAGTTGAGCTGTAATCTCTATTTGGGCTATATATTTTTTTTGTTTTGTTTTGGTGGCTGCAGTCATATTGATAGCTATTGTCACATCAAAATAGATCGTTTGGCATTTATGACATATGTGGTGAATTTTATGTAACTCAAAGCATTTATTTGCTTTATTATTTTTATAACTGTAATTGACTCTTTGGTATTGTCAAAACAAGTAGCCTTGAAAGTGATGAAGTAGTCACAGCTGTGAATGATATCAAGGAGTTTTGTGAGTGATGATTAAAATAGTTGTCATAACCCATTTCACAGTTGCTTTTAGACTCACTTAACCATAAGAAGGGTGCAAATGAATATATCTCTTATGTCCTAAGAAACTACCCCCCCCCTTTCACAAAGCCCCGATAGCAGCTGCCACACAACAAATGCTCCAATGCCCATTAAATCCCTACTTCTGCGGCTTTATAAAAAGAATCCTAAATATCTGGAGGCATTTGCATACTTTTGGTATATTCTATGGTGCTTCTTAGACTGCAGTTAGGTTTATGAACTGGATACGGCATCACCAGAGAAGTTCCTAATGAAGTCTTTCGTGTACCTGGTGTGAGATAATTAAGTTGCGGTTGCTGCTATTAAGAGAGTATTAAAGAATTATATTTTGGCCATTTTTACACTGTTCTTATGCAGTATGCATCACCAGAGACACACACATGCAGTTCCTTATTCTTTAGAAAGTTACTGAGCAGAAGTGCTGAGTATACAGTGCAGAACTGTGGTAAAATGTGATAACCAAGAGAGGGTGTGAAGAACCAGTATGAATTTGGATAAATAGCCTGAATATAGAACTGATTATGTGCCGAGATGTGCACATAGGAAAAGTTGTTTTTCTGTTGAGATACAGCTACTAAAGTGAAGCAAATAACTTGAACCCCTATCCCTCCCATTTTTAGATGTGTTATCACTTACCGGGATATAACAGATAGGAAAGACAGAAAACTATGAGAAAGAGAACTCAGACCAAGCCAGTTTAAATTGTCTGAAAAGCTAGGCTTATTGCAACTTATGAATATGTATGAATATTAATACTGACTGACTGTTGAAAAGTATTTAACCTGGAACCAAACCCAGGCAAGGTGGGGGTATTTACATTCCGCTGGCAGAAACGTCTGTCTTTAACATCTGTTTTTGGATGTGTCCACACTAACTGTCTTTGTTTACTGAGAGTTATGTGCTATGATAGATGGATGCCTGTTGGTAGGGGGCCATTGTTTAAAAATATAAGTTTTCTTGCTGGTACATAAGCTAGATCATTCAATAGTATACAAAAGCCACTGTTGTTTTTAGTCAATCAAATCATATACTGTGTTTGTCTTGATTAATCTCACACCAAGGACTAACAATAATATATTCTATTGATCAACCTATTAAGGGTATATTTCTCATATACATAAGCAAGAACATAGCTATTAGAATGGGGGAGGCCACAGGGGCCATAACTTCCCCAAAATTTGGCGGTCAGAAGAGTCAGTTATGGCTCTACTCACCTACCTATCTCCTCCCAGCCGCTATTATTTTAAATCTTTGGACAGCTGCCGCACAGTGTCAACGAACAGGAAGTCACTGCAGAATGAAGACTTCCGGGGCAGGCCTGCTCATTGACGCTGCAGAGCAGCTGCCTGAAGATTTACAATTACAGCAACTGGGGAAGGTAGGTGGGAGAGTCGGGAGCTGGAGAGAGAGGTTATGTTGCAGGATCCTGTTGGGCTAGGGTGGAGTTTTTGCCCTTTCCCCCCCCCCCCCCAAACAAAAAAAGCATTCCACTGTCTATGAGCTAGAATAAAAAAAGGAAAAATGATTTTAATGTCTGATTGGTATTTTTGCTGAATGAGTGTCTTGTCTTCTATACGTATGTAATCTTGAGAACCCCGATAGGTTACGTGTAAGTGGTTATAGCCTTTCTTGCTTCTGGCCCAGTGGAAAAGGCACCTTTACACTCCTAGAAATCTATACCAGAAAAATCTACAAGAATCCAGACCCAAGTTTCAACCTGCCTGTCCAAAATTGCTCTCTGGATGTCTCACCACCACTTAAAACTGAACATGGCCAAGACTACTTATCCTTCCACCTAAAACTACCTCTCTTTTCCCCCCACTCTCCATGGAATATTGCTACTCCTTGGATTTTGGCCAGGTACTAGTGACCTGGATTGGCCACCGTGAGAACAGGCTACTGGGCTTGATGGACCATTGGTCTGACCCAGTAAGGCTATTCTTATGTTCCATCTCAGTGGATAACACTTTCATCTTCCCTGTCTCATTAGCTAACAACCTCGGGGTTATTTTTGACTCCTCTTTTTCTCTACATAAATCCAACAGATCGCCAAAACCTGTTGTTTCTTTCTCTATAATATCACCAAAATCTGACCTTTTCTTTCTGAGCACACTATCAAAACCCTTATCCACACCCTTAGCACCTTTCATCTAGACTACTGCAACTTGCTTCTCACAGGTCTTCCACTTAACCATTTCTCTCCCCTTCAATCCATTCAAAATTCTGCTGCACGATTTGTATTCCACCAGAGTCACTATGCTCACATCACCCCTGTCCTCATGTCATTTCTTTGGTTCCCTATCCATTTCCACAAACAGTTCAAACTCCTCTTATTGACTTACAAGTGCATTCACTCTGCAGCCCTGCTATATCTCTCCTCTCTTATCTCTCCCTAAACTCCTACCATTGTCCCTGAGACAAGAAAAGAACCTTAACAACTTTAAATCTAATCTCAAAACATTTCTTTTCAGAGATGCTTTTGAGATTTATATCTAGCTCTTCTTATTCAAAATCTCAGACATTACGCCAGATATTAAAGATTCCCCCTACTCCTATTGTATTTCGCCTCCCCTTTCTTTTATTTTAAGCAATGTAGCCTTCCCATTTGCCCTTATGTATCTTGTTTTGTCTGTAATGTTCTTGCAAAATTGTTCCCCATGATTTTATATATATATTTTTAACATCTTTTTTTTTTTTTTTTTTTTTTAATTTAAATTTTTTCAAAACAACAATTCACAAGCATAATCTTGTTCCATGAAATACAGAGAAAGAAAAAGAAAACAGATTCCACCAACTTAATATATCAAATTTGAACAAAACAATTCAAATTGAAAAATTAAAGAAAATTAAAGAAATACATTTCTATCCCTTCCTTAGACCACTAAAGAAAGGGGGTGTGATAATCATATACAAGTTGGAGACATAAATTTAAGAATTTAATTTAAAGGAAAAGGCTTAATGAGGCACGGCTACCCTTCAATTTATTTTATCCTTTTCTACATCATACCTTGGTGATAATCTTTTTAACTTTTAGAAACTCCTTTAAATGTTCTGAAAAGAAGAAAACATATTTGACTCCCAAATACCTTACCAAACATTTACAGGGGTAAGCTAGAAGAAATGTAGCACCCAATTTAAGAATTTCTTGTCGTAGGGAAAGAAATTCTTTCCTACGCTCTTGAGTCACTTTAGAGACATCCGGATAAATCCAAATACGTTGTGCCCCAAATAATTTTTGAGAATTTTTCAAGTATAATCTTAAGATCATATTTAAATCTTGCTCAAAAACAAAAGATATTAGAAGTGTAGATCTTGCAGTATCTGGGTTCAAGGTTTGTTCCAAAAGAGCAGTAACATTGGCAAAGTCAATCTGTTCCTCTTGTCCATTATTTTTCTCTTGTTCAGCATTTTTTTCCTGAGGAAATTTTTTATTTGGCAAATAATAAATCTTATTTAAAGGAGGAATATTTTCAGGAGAAATTCCCAAATTTTCAATCAAATATCTTTTGAAGAAATCAATAGGCGGAGTAACAGATGAAATTGGGAAATTCAATATACGAAGATTCAATCTCCTATTATAATTTTCAAATTGCTCTAATTTCCTATTTATAGAGGAATTATATTTAATTATTGCTGTTTTAAACATTTGAAGCTGTTGTATATCCCCCTGTATCTGTTTGTTTTGGTTTGAGAAATCCAGTTTAACTGAGTCAATAGATTTAGTTAAAGTATCAATTTTAAAGTTGATATTTGTTACCTCCTCAGTATTTTTAACCATAGAAGCCTCCATACGTTGCAGAAGCACCCAGATATCTCCCAAGGAAGCCTCCGATGGTGTAGGTGTAGATATGCTGATTGTTGGTTCTTTCAGCTTCCCTGCACTTGCTCGTTCCGGTCCAGCGCCCTCACCGGGCAGTCCCATGATTTCCCTTCCGGGGTCATGTTTCTCCCGCTGCTGAGTCCCGGCTGTAGCAGGACACCCGGGGACGAAAGGATCCGGAGGGGACAGAGATATTCCACTCCCCGAAAGGGAGAAAAGCTCTCCACCGCCTTCTCCCAAAACCGGGTCACCTCCTCCGATAACTCGGGTTGCCGTCGATTGAGTCGTAAAGAAGCGTTCCACCGTTTGCTGGATAGTTTGCTGCATGGGTGTCGAAGAGAGGGCTGGCGAGGGAACAGCCCTCAACACCCCTTTCCTTTTCGGCGGCATTACACTCAAAAGAGAGGTAAGAGGAAAAAAGCTCCTTCAAACGTCCGGCAAACGTCCCGATCTTCTTACACCGCTTTACTGCGACTCACTCACCGCCGCCATCTTGTCACTCCCCCAAGTCTCTCCTCCCTCTTCTGATGAAGGCAGAGTGACACTTGCAGTCTAATCTCCTTAACGTCTTTTTAATACTTTGTATAAATTGTAAACTGCTTTGCACTTAAAAGCAGTATATCAAGACCTAAATAAACTTGAAATCATCAGGAACTCCACTCATCAGGTATGTCTCTCTTATCTGCATCCTTATCCTCTACTGCTAATTCCAGACTACATCCCTTCCCTCTTGTTGCAACTTACACCTTGAACAGTCCATTCGTCAAACTCTGTCTATGGTAGTATTCAATTCTAGGTTAAAAGGCCACTTTTAACTCCTAATTCTCACTTGCTTATAAAGCACCCATGTCTGTTTTATCATTTCCTCTTTGAGAAACTCCCTAACCCCCTACTTATCCCGTTTCATCTACTTGACTGGATTGTAAACTCTACTGTCTCTTGAATGTTTAATGTACAGTGCTGTGTGTGTCTAGTAGAGCTAGAGAAATGATAAGTAATGGTATTATTTATCTCCCTTTCTGCTCTTTAACCAAAACTATGGTCGCCGTATATGAAGAAGGACACGGTACTACTCAAAAGGGTCCAGAGAAGAGCGACTAAAATGGTTAAAGGGCTGGAGGAGTTGCCGTACAGTGAGAGATTAGAGAAACTGGGCCTCTTCTCCCTTGAAAAGAGGAGATCGAGAGGGTACATGATCAAAACATTCAAGATAATGAAGGGAATAGACTTAGTAGATAGACAGGTTGTTTACCCTCTTCAAGGTGGAGAGAACGAGAGAGTACTCTCTAAAGTTAAAAGGGGATAGATTCCGTACAAACGTAAGGAAGTTCTTCTTCACTCAGAGAGTGGTAGAAAACTGGAACGTTCTTCTGGAGGCTATTATAGAGGAAAACACCCTCCAGGGATTCAAGATAAAGTTAGACATGTTCCTGCTGAACCAGAACGTACGCAAGTAAAGCTAATCTCAATTAGGACTCTGGTCTTTGACCTAAGGGCCGCCGTGTGAGTGGACTGCTAGGCACGATGTACCACAGGTCTGACCCAGCAGCGGCAATTCTTATGTTCTTATGTTCTCTAAAGGAATTCTATTTAGGTGACTTCTTGGGCATCATCTATTGCCCTGAACAGCCCCTGGTGGATGGCAGCCAGCCCAAGACTGGATGCTCTCCTAGGGCATCAGATGCCCTTGAATCGCAGATGAAAACCATTCCCTGGACTAAGAGTGCCTGAATTAGAGAGGATGTACCAAGTGCATCTGTTCCTTCTATTATAATTAATGCCAGAAGCATTTTTAATATTCTGTATGTTTATTCAAATTTCCTGATAATCTTAGTAATGCAGTGTCCTTCTGTTCCTCCACAAAATAAAGCAATCTGTTTTTCCTGTCACAGCCACTAGAGGAAGTAATTAATTATGTAAGCAATGTCATTTTGCTATAAAAAGTGCTCAAAATTATTCTGGTTCAGACAAAATTAATGACTTGGTTTGAGCATATTCAGTCTAACAATTAATCAGTAGGAGCACTGTGAGAAGTTGTCAAAAGACGTGGTAGAAACGAAAGACTCATGGGATTTACCAAACTCGGAATCTCTGCTGTACTCAGAGCTAAGCATATCAATTGCCAACCTGCAGATTCTGTGCAAGTACTAAGGGGCTCATAATAAAAAAAACATCTAAAAAGTGGCCTAAATGGCTGCTTGGATGATCAAAAAGCCTGATCTTCCAAGTACCCATAATCAAAGCTGGTTTTAGACGTATCTAAAACCAGCTTACGCCTTTCCCCTGCCTCTAAACGTACAAAGAGATAAGAGCCATTTTTAGAGGAGGGGAAAGGGCGGGCGGCGGGCGGGAGGTGGGCCGACCTACACCTAGGTGTACAACACCTATAACCAAAGATTTTGACAGGTTGCCTAGTCGGCACTTATACGTTTTGACTTATTCCAAGTCAAAACAGGTATAAGTGCCGAAAAAGGGGCCGCTAAGCTGATGGCAGCTGGCGCGATCAGCTCAGCGGAACTGCAACCTACCCACCCACCCCCAACACAACCATCGGGACAGGAGAGATGACTCATCTCCCCTACCACGATAGTGATACCACCAAGAGCCGCCAAATGCGGCCCTTGGGATCGCTAAAGTGGCAGGAGAGATGACCCATCTCTCCTGTAGCGATCCAGCCCTCCCCCTGATACGATCGGGCCAGGAGAGAGCCCAAACCCTCTTGCCCCGTTGAACCGCAAACCTCCCCCCACTGACATCGGAGCAAGAGGGAGCCCAAGCCCTCTTGCCCTACGATCTCCAACCTTCCCCCCCCCCCTGCCAAGTCCGATGGGGCCAGGAGGGAGCCCAAGCCCTCCTGGCCTGGCGACACCCTCTAACCCCCACCCCCCACTAAAATATGGGCAGGAGGGATTCCAGGTCCTCCTGCCCTCGACACAACCCCTCCCACGACCGCCCCCGAACCACCGATTGGCCCCCATGCCATCCCGCGACCCCCCCGATGACCCCATGACCCCCCTACCCCCAATCCCATCCCCCCATACCTTGCAATTGTTAGCCGGACGGACGGGTTCCAAGCCCACCCATCCGACAGGCCAGCCATCCCAGGAATGAGGCCGGATTGGCCCAGGCGACTCAAACCCCGCCCACAGTTGGGGCCTGAGACACCTGGGCCAACCAGAATAGGCCCAGGAACCTTAGGCTCCTCCTGTGGGCGGGGCCTTAGGCACATGGGCCGTGTGGGGTAGAGGGGGGTTGGAGATCGCTTGGCCAGGAGAGCTTGGGCTCCCTCTTGCCCTGATGTCTTCGGGGGGGGGGGGGGGGGGTCACGGTTCGACAGGGCAGGAGGGCTTGGGCTCCCTCCTGCCCAGTTCGTTGTAGGGGGTAGATTCTGTAACCAGTGTTGTTTTTGACAGACACCGGTTACAGAATCCAGCTTTGAGGTGAAGGACTGGCTCCTCCTTTGCCTAAAAGCCCTTGTATTGGACGTTTGGTGCTTAGGCTTCTTTTAGGTTGATTATATGGTATAAGTTTAGACGTAGTGGTGGTCTGGGCATTTAAACAGCTGAACGCAGAGGCAGGCCATTATCAAAAAAAACCCTCCTTTTGGACCTTTTTTTTGATAATGGACATTTTCCCTGCTTCTACTTTCAACGTTTAAGGCCTTAGGCCAAAAGGGGACTTAGATGTTTTTTTTTATTATGCCCCTCCACGCGTCTTACTGTGTTTTAAATTATACTACTAGTTTGCTGCTCTTATGATTATGTACCTGTAATCTGGATTATTCTTAAACATTAAATCTAACTTAATTTAATATATTAATTTATAGTTCGCTGTTTTCAGTTACAAAACTGGACCAAGTGTGTCACACTCAATCACCCCCAAACATCCCCGCTCTGATCCCAACAATAAAATCCAACATCTCACTTTTCAACCTTCAAAACAGGTAAAGCAAGCTTAAAACATGTGTATTTAAAATATTTTTTAAAGCCAAGGAGTCTTGGTAACCACTGACGTGCATTCCTGGGATGGCTGGCCTGTCGCATGGGTGGGCTTGGAACCCGTCCGTCCGGCTAACGATTGCAAGGTATGGGGGGATG
Organism: Geotrypetes seraphini; assembly: GCF_902459505.1. Classification (NCBI taxonomy): domain Eukaryota; kingdom Metazoa; phylum Chordata; class Amphibia; order Gymnophiona; family Dermophiidae; genus Geotrypetes; species Geotrypetes seraphini. The sequence goes on along the minus strand of NC_047084.1, from coordinate 180,232,016 downwards.
GGATTGGGGGTAGGAGGGTCGTGGGGTCATCGGGGGGGTCGCGGGACGGCATGGGGGCCAATCGGTGGTTCGGGGGCGGTCGTGGGAGGGGTTGTGTCGAGGGCAGGAGGACCTGGAATCCCTCCTGCGAGATTAGGGCTGTCCAGAAAAACCTAAAGTTGGAAAAATCATGTGGATTGAAGTTTTTCCCATGAATATGATTGTGTTTGATCAGAAAATAATTTTTAAAGATTGTTAAATCCCATTCTGGGGTCCCTCAAAGCCACTGATTACATAAAGGTCAATTTTTCTTAAAATTTGCTATAATTATTGCTTAATTGAGTACATTTCTTGGGATTATAGCTATAACTTTTATGTTTTTACACTCAGCAATGATACAAAGGGGAGCTGAAAAGATCTCAGCTTGACCAACCAACTTCTTGAATTCTGAGCATTATTTTGTCACTGTAGCTGAAAAGAGTGTTATCTTTATATATATATATATATATAGATATATAAAATTTATTTATCATTTCTCAATAACATATCAAGTATCCACTTGTACAGAAAGGAAAAGTTAAGCAGAAGATGAAATACAATACAGACTGTACAAAATAATCATCCATAATAAGAAAATTATAGCTTAACTTCAAGTCAAGACCTCAATATAGGATCCGAGATGTAGAATCAGCGAGCAATATTAATACAGTGTGGGATGAACACAGAAAATCTAGAATCAGAAAATAATAGTAAATGTTGAACTAAGGCCAGTACTGGGCAGATTTGCATGGCATGTGTCTGTATATGGCATTTTGGTTGAGGATGGGCTGGGGAGGGCTTCAATGGCTAGGAGGGTGTAGATGGGCTTGAGTGAGATTTGACGAAGGCTTAGTCATCTACCAATGTCGGTCCAAACACTCAAGCATTCAATGTTTTCTTTAGATAAGTCAGGATAAAACCTGTGATTCTGTTCAACTCCTTGCGACAAGGCCTCACACTGCACTCAGGTCTAGGGGCAGAAAGTAGTTCAGCTCCATTATCACATGAAAACTGATTAGCATGTGATAACCACAAGCCCTTACCGTCTACAAAATAAGTGGCGGTAGGGGCTCACAGCTAATGGGAAAATTAGAATTTGTCCTTTAATAGAAAAAAATTGGAAATTCAGCCATTGTTTACCCATGCAGTAAAAAGAACTTTGCGTATGGGAATGGCCTGCATAAGCACATGCTAAGGCCTTTTTTTTTTTTTACCATAGTTTGGTAAAAGAGTCCCCAAGTCTTTACCTCTATAAGGTATCTGCGAGATTAGGTAAACATATTGCATGTACTAACTTCTCTGTCTGCAGTCTTTGCAGGATTGTCATAGTTAATATACACCAATGTTTGCTTTGAAAATTATTTCAGGTACCAGCTGAGACTGTCATCTGGAGAAGTGACCTGAATTGTAACTCAATGCGAACACCAGTTTGGAAAGCTAAGCAATTCAATCTAAATGGCGTAGGAATTTGGACCATCTTCAAGTTTGAAAGAATTTGTTGGAATTTTCTAAAACTTTGGAAGAATCCAGTGAAGGTTTGTCTAATGTGTTATGAAAGGTTTGCACATCTGTGAAGGTAATGAGAATTGTTTCTTGGCTGTTATACTTTCACCCATTTGAAAGTGCTTTCATTTTCTGTTTTTTTTCCTTGAATATACAAGTATTTGACGTGAAATTAGCACATACTGATTTATTTCATTATGGAATCCATCTTGTTTTAAAAATACACAGTGTGTTGAAAAAGAAACAATATTAGAAAGACATATAATTCCCTGAGTTATATGGATAATTTTATCTATTCATCCTGCTATAGTGAGTTTATTTATCTAAAAGACATCCCTGGGATTCTATCCAACAATGAGCGTTCAACATTGCTCACACAACTTTGGGCATTCTTCGGAGATGCATGCACAAATAAGTTGGATAATGAGCTCTGAGCTATAGATAATTGGTACACATTAAAAATTGCATGCGCATCCGGATGCATGCTGTTCTATAAATGACTGTGCCTAATTCCCATGGGCCCTGATTTTAGTAGGCACCTAAATCAGGCATATGAAAAACAATAGGTTTTAAATTGAGCTTTAAAAGTTGAAAAAGACCTTTTCATATGAAGGTATAAGGGAAGTGAATTCCAAAGAGTAGGAGCCATTACTGAAAAGGCAGAGTTTCTATGAACATCCAAAAATAATTGCCTAAATGAAGGAACAGCCAATAGTGATTGAGATGAAGAATGAAGGGTTCTCTGGGGAGAATATTGAACTAAGTAACCAAATAAAAACAAGGGAAGACTACTGAAAAGAATTTGAAAAGAATATTGTATTTAAATGGAATCCGTTAAAAACCAGGAAGGATGTGTTCAGCCTTTAAGAGAGGAGTAACATGATTAGATTTGGAACAGTGATAGAGTAACCAAACTGCAGTATTTTGAACTATAACTGATGAAGTTGATAGTATGGTAAATCTATTAAAATAGAATTGCAATAATCTAGCTTTGAAAGAACTAAAGAATGAATAAGAATATGAATAGAAACCAAAAAAACTCTGTGGAGTGACGATGTTCCTGAAATGGACTTTATTAGAGTTTCAAAAGTCAACATAAACAATCCACATGAAAGTAAAATAATCCACATTTTACTTTCATGTGGATTGCTTATGTTGACTTTGGAAACTTTCAATAAAGTCCATTTCAGGAACATCGTCACTCCACAGAGGTTTTTTTTTGTGTGTGTGTCACTTAGATTGTTCTCTCTGTGGATTTCCCAGGGTCAATTTCCTTGTTTAAGAATATGAATAGAACAAGCTTGGAGAAGTGAGCGAATGGAACAAATCTGATGAAGAGCTAAAAAAGAAGAAACCACTTTGGAAATATGAGAATGAAAAGATAACGTATCACAACTCCTAAGACCTTGTTTCTTGTTAAAAATGGTAGAACAGTACCTTTCATAGTAAAATTTGGTGAATTTTGAAATGGAGTTCCTGAAGAAAAAAGTAATACAACAATTTTCTGAAAATTGATTTTTAATTTGTTTGATGTGAGCCAATCAGCAATTTTGTCTAACTTAGCAGATACATATCAGTGACAAGATGGAGTATGAGAGTCAAAAGCAGTGTATCGTAAACTGTGTGCCATGGCACACTAGTGTGCCTCCTGAGATTTCAGGTGTGTTGCCGCACACTTGGGGGGAGGAAAGGCGCCAGTTGATCACCTATAGGACATGCCTTTCACAGCGAGAGGCAATCAGCTAGCACCAGTGCCTCTTCTTCTCTCCAGCCCTCTTCCCTGCTGGCACCCCCCATTGGTATCTCAGAGACCGTCTGGAGGGCTTTATGCATGCGCGAACGTCAACATGATGATGTCATTCATATGCGTGATGTCATCACGGTGACATCTGCGCACTTCCAGATGCCTCAAGCTGTGGCTACTACATTTAGGGCTCCTTTTACAAAGATGCATTAGGGCCTTAACACGCGGAATAGCACGCGCTAAATTGGCATGCATGCTAGAACTTAATGCCAGCATTGAGCTGGTGTTATTCTAGAAGCGTACCGCGCAGTTTAGCATGCAGTAATTTTGTGCGTGCGCTAAAAACGCTAACGCACCTTAGTAAAAGGAGCCCTTAATGTGCCACGGCTCGAGAAAGTTTGCGGGACAATGGGCAAGAGGATAAAGAAGTTGAATATCATCTGCATAAATAAAGAAGAAAAAAATGAGAGATTAAATAATAATAATAATAATAATAACTTTATTTTTCTATACCGCCATAGTCAATCGACTTCTAGGCGGTTTACAGTGTAAGAAGGCTGGACAATCAGCGAATAACAAGAGGTCTCAATACAGTACAATAAGTCAACATACAATACAATACAATACAAAGATTTTGTATACAATACAGTTCCATATAGTACGAGTCTAACTACAATATAATACAAAAAATCTGAACACAATACAATACATAAGTCTGAATACAATACAATACATAAGTCTGAATATAATACTATGCATAAGTCTAAATACAGTATCCTACAATGAGTCTAAATATAATACAATATTGTAGAAGGGAAAGTTACGTATAGTTTGGAGTTCAATAGGTAATGAATATCTGAGTATTTCTTTAGAACTTCCATTGAGTTGGAGTTCTATGGAAAGCGAATATCTGAATATGTGAGGGGCATCTTTAGAGAAAGAAAGGCGTTTACAGTGAGGGAGTCCTATTGAAGGGGGGGACCATTTTAGCCCGTGAATTTTGCGAATAAGGCGGTTTTGATCGATTTGCGGAATGCACTGTAAGACTGATTAGGTTTATTTATGTAGTTTTTCAGCCAAACTTGCTGTCTGTTCGCTTGGAACTTAAAGGTTCTATCCAGAAATGATTTGTATCTGCAGCCAGTGATCTTTGGGTATGCAAAGATATTTTTGTTTCTGGTCGCTCGTGTGGGGTTGTGTAGGATGAAGTGAGTTTGTAGATATGAGGGTGCTAGTCCCCAGGCTTGCTTGAAACAGGTGCAAGCAAATTTGAATAGTATTCGCGCTTCAATTGGAAGCCAATGTAGTTTTTTATAGTAGGGGCTGATGTGGTCGTTTTTTCTTAGTCCGAAAATTAGTCGAACGGCGGTGTTTTGTATTAATCTCAGTTTTTTTATTGTTTTTTGTGGGATGCCCAGGTAGATGATGTTGCAGTAGTCAAGAATGGATAGGATCAGCGCCTGTACTAGCAACCTGAATGACGTCGGGTCAAAGTATTTTTTTATGGTCCTTAGTTTCCATAGCGTGTAAAAACATTTTTTCACTAGTGAGTTTGTGTGGTCAGTCATAGTTAGATGAGTGTCTAGGGTGATACCGAGTATTTTTATGTTTTTGGAAATTGGGTATTCGTGATTGTTTATTTTTATCAATGTTTTCGTGATTTTGTCATTAGGACTAGCCAGAAAGACTTTTGTTTTTTCTGCGTTTAGTTTTAGTTTGAAATTGGTGGTCCATTTATCGATTTCAGTCATTACGTTTGAGAGGTTGTCTACTATTTCTTTTGTGATGTCATTTAGGGGGACTAGAATGGATATGTCGTCTGCGTAAATGTAGTGTATTAGGTTTAGTTTTTGTAGGAGGTGACCTAAGGAGGCGATATAGATATTGAAGAGGGTGGGCGATAGGGGGGAACCTTGAGGTACGCCTGATGGGTTTTTCCATGGTTTGGAGTAATTTCCATTGCTGATTACTCGGTAGGATCTGTTTATTAGGAATTCTTGGAACCATTTCTTTGCCTTTCCAGTAATTCCCATCACTTCAAGGCACAGTAGCATGATTTCATGATCTACCAGGTCGAATGCGCTGCTAAGGTCTAATTGAAGAATTAGTGCGCTTTTTCCTTTGCTAAAGAGATCATAAAGGTGGTTTAGTAAGGAGGCTAAGACAGATTCTGTGTTGTATCCTTTCCTGAATCCTGATTGGTGTTCACTAAGGATGTTAAATTTGTCTAGGTAGTTGACTAGTTGAAGGTTGACCAATCCTTCCTGTAGCTTTGTGAAAAGGGGAATGCTTGCTATGGGTCTGAAATTGGATGTTAGTGCTGAAGAGGCTTTCTGATCTTTAGGGATTGGAGTGATTAGTATGTGTCCCATTTTTTTGTTTAGTGTTCCGCTTGTGAGGGCGGATGTAAGCCATTCAAATAGTTCCTTTTTAAATTCTGGAGGGGCGACTGTCATGATTTTAGGGGGACATGTATCAAGCAGACAGTTAGATTTGGTGTACTTGTTGAATAGGTTTAGGAACTGATGCCAGTTTGGGTATTCGAGGTGGTCCCATATCATGTCTACTCTGGTGTCTTGGTCGTGAGGTTCGAGGTATTGAAGGGCAGTTGTTATGGTAGTGGGTAGAGTTGTTCTTAAGTCAGCAATTTTATTTTGAAAGAAGTTGGCTAGGGTTTGTGCCGATGGAGTGGGTTCATTGTCCTTTTTCAGTATTTGTGTTGTATCGGTTATTGTTTTTACTAGTTTGAACAATTCTTTGCTGTTTATTTTTGAGGTACCAATTTTTTTTGCATAGTGCTTAGTGCGTTTTTCTTTGATCAAATTTTTGTATGTATTCATTTTTTGTTTCCAGTTTGTCTTGTCTGACTCATTGTTTGTTTTTTGCCAGATTCTCTCCAATTTTCTTAGTTCCTGTTTGGTGGTTAGTAGTTCACAGTCAAACCATTCATTTGGTGGTCTATTTTTCTTTTTGTATGTTTTATATGGTGCTATTTGGTCTAGGAGTTCTTTGCTGTAAGTTTCCCATCTTGTTGGGAACTCCTGACTTTCGTTGGTTATGGGGTGTAATTCATAGTGGGACCAGAATTCTGTTGGGTTAATAATGCCCCGGCTGGTTATTGTGTTCATGTTGACGTTTTTGTGTTTTTGTTGTGTGTTCTGTTTTTGTAAAGTCAAGAGAGCAAGGAAGATATTGAAAAGTATTGGTCCTATGACCAAACTTTAGGGAGCACCGGATTGAAGAGGGTAAGAGCCAGAGCATGTATTAAAATGGCATACAGTATTTGAATGATCAGATAGATAGGAACAAAACCATTTAAGAAATTATCTCATCTGGGCCTCATCTGGGGCAGCCTCCTTGTAGCGGCTGGGGCACGGGCAGTGTGTCTGGGAGGGAATGCATGGATGGGAGAACATCGCAGGGGAGGAGACATAGGCATCCTGGGACTGTCTGCCAAGTCTCTTCCCTGAAGAAGCCCTTTCTGGAAACGTCAATCGCTCCTCCTAAACTTACTTGCTCCACTTCATCACTGACGCTGAAACCGTGGATTGAAGACAAAGTTTTATTTTATTTTTCTTTCCAGCTTATGATTTATCTTTAATCTTATCTATTGTTTTGCCTTTTGTCTTTGTTTTGTTCTATTTCTATCATTTAAATTTCTCCAGAATTCTACTGTTCAACGGCTCCCCCTTCTGCTTCTATTCCTTTCTCTCCTCTCTTCTACCTTCCAAAGTATTTAGATCAATGCTGTCTTGTTAAAATGTTTATTTTATTTTTATTTTTCCTCTAACTCTACTTTTCACTTCTCTATTACCCTCCAGGTACTTTAGTTAGATTGTGAGCCTTCGGGACAGTAAGGGAATTTTTCAAGTACCTTTCTTATTTCTAATCTTAATGTATATTTTCTGTAAACCGCTTAGAACCTAACGGATGTAGCGGTATATAAGAAATAAATTACATTACATTAACATGTATTTCCTCCATGTGATTAAGGAGGCAAATCAAAGGCAGCAGATATATCTAACAAAAAGAGAACATCACAATTACTATCAAGGATTTGTCTAATGTGGTTGACTAGACCTAGTAAAGAATGGTCCCTAGAGTGATGAGATCTGAAACCTGTCTGCGTTAGTCTTTGATAAAAAGGCAGAAAGTTGAACTGCGACTACTTTTTCAACAATTTTGGAAACAGATTAGAAACAGGTCTATAATTAGACCTATAATTAGAATCAGAGCTATAGTTCTTTAACAAGGGATTAACAACCTTAGAGAGAGCCCCAGTATGGGCTGTAGGAATCAGGGATTAGTGTTCAAGGTGTATTTTGAAAGAGGATGGGGACTAAAGGTTTTGGGGAATACTAGACAAAGACAAGGCATTGGGGTTTGAGAGTTATTCTGAAACTATATCAGAGTCTGGGACTTGAAGGGATTAAGGGTGAGGAAATCAGAGATCTGAAAAGAGCTCAAGAGGGATGTATTTGACTAAGCCCTAGCGCCCAATCATTTATAAGAGCATATTAATTTTTGTTCTCTTAGGCCTCTGTGGCTGACACCATGATTGTTGCAGTTGTCCAGGTCTTAATGTGGCTTATTGAATTCATGATAAATTTTTCCATAATTAAATTTTTTTATTCAGAACATCGATTCCACAGTTTTCTCTTTTGAATTGGTTCACCACTTTTTTTCAGTGGAACATTTGGGTGCTATTTTTTGTTATCCAGATCTTGCCACATTTGGGCACCCAGTTAACTGCAATAAGTATAAATTCTTGGCTACAACTAGCTAAAATCCTAGGTTAGTGAATCCCATAGTATATATCCACATAATAAAATAATGCAACAATTCACTATTTTCCCATTAATTAATAATATAGGGGTTAAAGAAAAGCAAAATCTATTAAACTGATGCAATAATAAGGAGTATACCTCCAGCCCAGCTGGAGGGAAACCAAATAGATTGTAGTCCCTACCAGAGAATATTACCAGGGCAAATATACAGGAAGAACTATTTTTTTTCACTCAGAGAATAGTCAAGCTCTGGAACGCATTGCTAGAAGATATGACATGAGTGGTTAATGTATCTGGTTTTAAAAAAGGTTTGGACAAGTTCCTAGAGAAAAAGTCCATAGTCTTCTGTTGAGACAGACATGGGGGAAGCCACTGCTTGCTCTGGATCAGTAGCATGGAATGCTGCTACTATTTGGTTTCTTGCCAGGTACTTATGACTTGAATTGGCCTCTGTGAAAACAGGATTATGGCCTAGATGGACTATTTGGCAGTGGTGTACCAAGGGGGGCCGGTCTGCCCCGGGTGCACGCCCCAGGGGGGTTCACAGCTGGCCACCCACCGGGGTGGAGAGAGAAAGAAAGAAGGGGGTAGGGTGAAAGAATTGGGACAAGGAGAGAGAGAGAGAGAAATACAGACATACAGAAAGAAAGGGGGGCATGGAGAGAGAAAGAAAGAAGGGGGCAGGATGAAACAAAGAAAAAGTTGGGGGAGGGAATGAGGTCTGGAGGAGAGGAAGCATACAGGAGGCTGAAAGAAGGGAAGACATATTGGATGCACAGTCAGAAGAATAAAGTGCAACCAGAGACTGATGAAATTACCAAAGAAAGGTAGGAAAAATGATTTTATTTTAAATTTAGTGATCAAAATGTGTCCGTTTTGAGAATTTATATATGCTGTCTATATCTTGCACTATGGCCTCCTTTTACTAAACCGCAATAACAGTTTTTATCGCAGGGAGCCTATGAGTGTCGAGAGCAGCGTGGGGCATTCAGCGCAGCTCCCTGCTCTAAAAAAACGCTATCGCGGTTTAGTAAAAAGGGAGGGGGTATATTTGTCTATTTTTGTATAGTTGTTACTGAGGTGACATTGCATAAAGGCAACTGCCTTGACCTCGTTGAAAACCCACGGAATATAAATGATAATTAACATTTTCTCTGCGTACAGTGTGCTTTGTGTTTTTAAAATTTTATTGTTGGTAGATCATTTTGTCTTGGCCATGAAGGTAAGGGGGAGGGAGGGGAGCTGCTGAAAGACATCTAGTAATCCTTGCAGGCTTAACTGTGCTGGGAATTATTTTTGTAAAATCATGTTTTGTTATGTGACTGGCATTATTTAGACTTTAATTTCTATGAATGAATAGAATGAAAATGATATAAAATTACTTGCTTGTTTTTATGTGCATGTGCTGAAGGAAAGTGGAAAGAGAGTGGGCTGAGGACACTGAAGGGAAATGGGGAAGAGAGAGTGGGGAGAAAATGCTGATTTATAAATTGACAATTGTACAGAATATTGTTTCTTTTTATACTTTAATATAATAAATTCAATATAAAATGATTCAAGGCTTATGTGGATGGAATCAGGTGGTTTGTGGGGATGGGGACCAAGCTTACGGGGATTAGTCCAATAAAATGGTATTTTCTTATTTCTCATTATTTGTTTTATTTTTATTTGTTAATTTGTAAAGTGGTGATTGTTATGTCTTTATATTTTGCACAGTATTAGATGACATGTATTACTGTTGTTGTGGTGTTGCATTATATGAAGAGTCTGGTTTCTTGGCGTTTCAGTTTAACTTTTGTCTACATATTTCTATTTTTAGTTTTTGATTATTCCATATTGGGCGAGGGTGTATCTCTGTTCTGTGTGTATGAAAAGAACATAGTTTTCAGTTGGCATTGACTACAGGATCAATTGACTGTGCGGGATCTGGCTTGTTTAGTTTTACAATGTATGTGTTGGTGTTCTAGTGCTCACTGCAGTGTTTAAGATGCTGCCTTTTCCTAGGCACACTCTTGTTGTGCGATATGTGGATTGTTGCTAAAAATCATATTTTTCATATAAATGGGGGGGGTGTCAAAAAATGATGGGCCCCGGGTGTCACATATGCTAGGTACGCCACTGCTATTTGGCCTTTATCTGCCATCATGTTTCTATGTTTCTTATGTTTATATCTGACCAGATGTAGAATAGCATGGGATCTAAGCAGCCAAGGCCCAAAATGGGTCATAATAACCTCGGGAGTTTACCACCGAGGTAGCTGGAGACAGTAAACAGATGAACTGCAATCTCCCCAGTACCAATCTGTATTTATTTCTACATTTTATTTTCATACTTGAAATAAAACATATGGAGCTGGTATCTTAATTTTGCTGGTGTTTGTACCCCTGTATTCATTCTGAAGTGTAAAATGAAAAAAATGCTTCTTTGGCTCCATTGCTCAAACTCTTAACCTTCCTCAGAAGCTTCCTGTTCTAAAAGCATGAAAAGTACTATGTAAAAACTCTTGACCTTGAAAAATAATTTAATTAATAGGTAATTAATGGATGCTCATAATCTGTGCAACCAGAGGCCAGTTGAAATGCAAAATGAATGGCACAAAGTCTATCAATTTAGAATAATGTGACAGAAGATTTAGTAGCATGCTCCTGAATAGATAAAATTGCAGATTATTAAGGTAAGAGACTGATGTGTTGAAGGAAGGATTGAGGGTAAAGGAAAATGTTATTAGATGTGAAAGATTACAGTCTTTGTTAGAATTGTAGTTAAAAGGATAAATAGAACTATGAAATTCACTTTTAATAAAAGCAAAATTGGGCACATAGGGCGGGATTCTGTATAGGCACCCAATCTCAGAAGTCGCCTAAATAGCTTTTGAGAATCGCACACGGGTGTCCTATATAGAATCATGACTGTCCTCATGGACAGACACCTAAACCCACCTAATAACAGAATTCTCTAACTGGCATCCATTTCACAGGCACTGGTTAGAGAATTGGGTTGCCACTGAGATTATTGCGGCTTGGGATCTCCCTGCCGCGATACGTTTAGTGGCAACCTGATCCCCTCCCCCCAAGACTACAGGCAAGAGGGATACCCTGTCCCGCCTGCCGGAATACCCCCTCCCCCCCCATACATCGATGGCAGGAGGTATGCCCACAAATTGGCACGTGGACATCCTAATCGCCAGAATGTCCATGTGTCGATTTTCAAAACTGTTTTTCTGGATGTCTTGTGAGTTGTCCCAGACGCTGTGCATCCAGAACTAAAGGGGGGCAATTTGGAGGCATGCTCTGGGTGGGCTTTGGGAGTGCTTAAACTTGGACATCTTGCGGTAATAATCAAACCTTTCCCAAGACGTCCTGGACAGAACTTAGACGTTCTGAGCTAGATCTGTTTTAAAAGCATCTAAGTGCCAAAAAGGTACCCAAATTGACCAGATAATCACCTGAGGGATTAAGTTATGACCCCACCCCCACCCTCCACCCCCACCCACCTGTCTCTAGAAAAACAGCACCTATTATAGGAAATCCTAGAACAGCATCACACAGCTGTCTTAAGTAGCCTGGTGAGTGGGCTAGTAAGCCATAGAAAGGAGAACCCAGGCCCTTAAGCCATTCTAACCACTACATTTACGGTGGAAAGTGTGAGCCCACCAAAACCCATCAATATCCTACTATACTGCCATATAGGTGCCAACTGCAGCCATAAGGGCTATTGAGGTGGTAGACAGGTGGGTATAGTAGGTTTGGGGGGGAGGGGTTGGAGGGCTCACCATCTATATATATAAAATCGGATGTATGTATGTATGTGCCGCGATCACGCAAAAACGGCTTGACCGATTTGAACGAAACTTGGTATACAGATCCCTCACTACCCGGGATGATATGTTCTGGGGGTCTCGCGGCCCACCTGCACACGTGGGCGGAGCTACAAACAGATAATCGGATTTCACCCATTCATGTCAATGGAAAAAATGTAAAGAGCTGCCAACGCAAAAACGGCTTGCCCGATTTGAACAAAACTTGGTATGCCGATCCCTTACTACCTGGGGAGATACGTTCTGGGGGTCTCACGGCCCACCTGCACATGTGGGCGGAGCTACAAACATAAAATCAGATTTCACCCATTCATGTCAATGGAAAAAATGTAAAACAGCTGCCAACGCAAAAACGGCTTGCCCGATTTGAACGAAACTTGGTATGCAGATCCCTCACTACCTGGGGTGATATGTTCTGAGGGTATCGCGGCCAACCTGCACAACTGGGCGGAGCTACAAACAGAAAATCAGATTTCACCCATTCATGTCAATGGAAAAAATGTAAAAACTGCCTCCGCAAAACCGGCTTGCCCGATTTGAACGAAACTTGGTATGCGGATCCCTCACTACCCGGGATGATATGTTCTGGGGGTCTCGCGGCCCAACTGCACACATGGGCGGAGCTACAAACATAACTTCAGATTTCACCCATTCAAGTCAATGGGAAAAATGTAAAAAGCTGTGGGACCGATTTGAACTAAACTTGGTATGCTGATCCCTCACTACCTGGGGTGATATGTTCTGGGGGGTCTCGCGGCCCACCTGCACACATGGGCGGAGCTACAAACAGAAAATCAGATTTCATCCATTCATGTCAATGGAAAAAATGTAAAAAACTGCCATTCTCACAGTAATTCCAACTACCTGGGGTGATATGTTCTGGGGGTCTCGCGGCCCACCTGCACACGTGGGCGGAGCTACAAACAGAACATCAGATTTCACCCATTCATGTCAATGGAAAAAATGTAAAAAGCTGCCATTCTCACTGTGACCAATTTGGACGAAACTTGGTATGCAGATCCCTCACTACCTGGGGTGGTATGTTCTGGGGGTCTCGCGGCCCACCTGCACACGTGGGCGGAGCTACAAACAGAAAATCAGATTTCACCCATTCATGTCAATGGAAAAAATGTAAAAAGCTGCCATTCTCACAGTAATTCAAAACGGCTTGACCAATTTGAACGAAACTTGGTATGCAGATCCCTCACTACCTGGGGTGATATGTTCTTGGGGTCTCGCGGCCCACCTGCACACGTGGGCGGAGCTACAAACAGAAATTCAGATTTCACCCATTCATGTCAATGGAAAAAATGTAAAAACCTGCCATTCTCACAGTAATTCAAAAACGGCTTGACCGATTTGAACGAAACTTGGTATGCAGATCCCTCACTACCTGGGGTGATATGTTCTGGGGGTCTCTCGGCCCACAACTCTATGTTGCTTGCTCAAGGGTGGGTTCACCCAACAATTTATATATTCTTGCTCCTGGAGGTGAAACTAAAAATTTTGTTTATTATCACGTTTTGCGTTAGTTGTATTGTATTCATTTTGTCAAATATTTCACATTATAATTTGAATATTGTACTTTTTATTAAGCTGTAAAACAATAATTTCATTCACCACTATAAAGTATCTTTATTTGAATCTATTTACAGTGTTATTGCTATAATTAAATTCCCGTGCAACGCCGGGTCATCAGCTAGTAAATTATAAGAGGGTTATGATGAGATGTACTTCTGGCACCCTTTATATGAAGTTCATAGCAGTGTCCCCTAAAAGTGCCCCACTGCTCTGTTGGTATATCTGTGTGGCCAGTCCTTTATAATGCTTGCCCCTCCTACATCTAAATGGTCTGGATTTGGACGTTTTTGTGGTCGAAAATGGTGAACAAAGATGGCCATCCTATAGTTGGCCATCCTGGAGGCCAAGATATCTAAGTAGATGATTTAAAAAAAAAAAAAAAAAATTGGACATCTTGTGGTTTTGCTGGTTTCAAAAATGGCTATTACTCAACCTACGACGTTGGATTTTTTATGGGAAATGTCCAAAGTTGGACTTATCATAACTCATGGTATTCAATTCTATCTTACAGCTTTACTCTTCTTATGACATGCTTCAATCAGTAAACTTCATCATATAATTATAGATTAAAGATATATTCAAAGTCTTCCTTTCTTCATAAGACCTCAGGCCTACCCTTGAATTCTCTATTTTATGTATCATTCAAGTTAATAATAGCAAGCCTACTCATCGGTCTATCTTAAATATTAATCATGCATCTTATAAGATTAATAATATGCCATTAATATTAGAACATAAACAAAAAACACGTTAGTATAATTACTGTAACTTCTTAAAGATCCTCTTAGAACTCCATATTCCTTATTCTTTAATCAGTGGGTAGATTGTGCTCAGAGACATGGAGGAAAAAAGGGGACAAAAAGTCCCCAAAAACCTCACCACCCAATCATTGCAAAACTTCCACCTTAACACACTTCTATATGTGCATGACTTGAAAGATTATATTATCAAAGAAGCACTTATCTTATGTGTATAGTTCTTTGGCCTTGACGTGCCACGTTTCAAAATTTCTTCAGGAAGCCAAATGGTAACAGCAAAAGACTCTTAAGTCTTCCAAAATGGGTGTCAGTCTCTGCAACACGAATCCATAAGTTTTTATAAATAACTAAAATTGCTATTTGAAATACTAGATACTTTATTACACACATATATTTAAAATATTATATTAGGCTTGGCCGAAAGGTACCTGGTCTGGCTTGTACTTCAGCTTTCAGTTAACTTCCGATATCTGCTGACAATAGCAGGAAGACGCTCAAGGAGAATTTAATGAAGTGAACCCACGTGATTCCCTCCAGATGAATGTGCTTCCTGAGTAAGGATACTGCAGAGGGACAAACCACCTCTAATAATAGAACAGCACGGAGAGTGTGGTGGTCTGATCTAAATGGGGACTTTCCTTGAAACAGCTTATAGCGAAACGCAAATTCTTGTCGGAGTCCCTCTCTGCTGCTAACTAAGATAAGTGCCGCTGGCATATTATTAATCTTACTAGTGTTTAAGCCCATTAGATTAACGGGTGCTAGAATATATGTGCAGACTTAGGCTTTTCTTTTCTTTCTTTCTTTCTTTTTTTTCTTTCTCTCCCCCCTGTCCAACGGCACCCCTTCCCTGCTCCCCCTGTCTATGAGTAGCCCTTCTCCCTTGCTTTTACCTCCCCCCCCCTGTCCAGTAGTACCCTTTCCCTGCTCCCTCTGTCCAGCAGTAGCCCTTCTCCCTTGTTTTTACCTCCCCCACTGTCCAGTAGTACCCTTTCCCTGCTTCCCCTGTCTAGCAGTACTCCTTCTCCCTTGCTTTTACCTCCCCCCCTGTCCAGTAGTACCCTTTCCCTGCCCCCCCTGTCCAGCAGTAGCCCTTTTCCCTTGCTTTTACCTCCCCCCTGTCCAGTAGTACCCTTTCCCTGCTCCCCCTGTCCAGCAGTAGCCCTTCTCCCTTGCTTTTACCTCCCCCCTGTCCAGTAGTACCCTTTCCCTGCTCCCCCTGTCCAGCAGTAGCCCTTCTCCCTTGCTTTTACCTCCCTCTCTGTCCAGTAGTACCCTTTCCCTGCTCCCCTGTCCAGCAGTAGCCCTTCTCCCTTGCTTTTACCTAACCATATTCAAGATCCCATTTCCCCTTTACCTTATCTATTTCCATCTGGCGCTATTGGGATTTGGGCTCCGGGGGAGCTGGCTTCTGCATCATTTGCCGGCGCACTCTGGCGCGGGGCCTCTGCTGGGCTGTGGGGAAACGCCTTCCGCTTTATGCGTGAGATAGGTGCTATTTTTGAATCTTTGAGCCCATCGCATGAGTGTTTTCCATCTACTATCGTTGGTTTCCTGAGGCTTATTATCTTTGCAAGGCGTTATTTCTATTTTGTTACAATTTTCAACCCGATTTTGACCCCAGATAGAAAGAAGCAGTAATACAAATTGACTTCCTAAAACAACTTCTCATCCTGATGGTCCGAGTTTTGCAGTCGAAAATTCTGTTTTGCCTTTGCAGTTCCGCATTTCTCTTTCTCTCTAAAAATGCAGCTTCTTTTCGATCTACGGGAAGATCCAGTTTATACATTTTTGGAAGAAGAATAGATTGTTTTCACACCGCTACTGCAGCTTCTTAAATAGGCAGTGTCTGCTAAAACTATCTTGCTCGCCAAACCCCTCCCACTGCCCGCCAGTCTGTTAAAAGGTAATGCGTCGGTGTTGTGGGGGGGGGAGGTTGAAAAGCCATCTTTTAAAAACTTAGCTGTTTTATTTTAAAATGCCATCCGGGTTCAGCCGCCGCGGCCGACATCCGCCTCGGGGGGGAGGGAGAGAGAGAGAGCTTCGGGCGGCCAAGTATATTTTTCAGTTGAAAGATGCGGCGGCGGCTCCTCTCAAGATCCCCGACTGCATTGGACTTCAGGCAAGGAGCACGACCGACAGCCGCCGTGTCCGACATTCACCTCGGGGGAGGAGAGAGAGTCTTTCGCGCGCATGCGCATTCCTATCTGCGGTGCCCTACAGGGCACAGAAAACGGAACACGCGATGGGAGTGCGCATGTACAGTCTCTTCCCCTGATTGTCCAGCTCTCTTCGGTGTGAACCGCCTAGAAGTCGTCTGATTATGGCGGTATAGAAGAATAAAGTTATTATTATTATTATTATTCAGGGAAGGAGAACACTATTCATTTTGAAAAGCTCCAGTTCCTTTAGGAAAAACTCCCTGAGAGCTTCAGGTCCACATTAGCAGCCCAATGCACTCATATTTCAATAAGGCAACTTGAAAGATCAATCAGGAGTTGCATTTTCCATTTAACTACAGGAGTCATTACCCTGCAATACTAAGTTACTGCAGGTTAGCAACTTCTATTATAAACTAACCCCTTGTTTTATAAAGGTGCGCTAAGCGTTTTAGCCCGCGTTTTTTTTTTTTTTTTTTTGTTTAATAATTTTTATTGAGAAAGCAGTCAAATACAAACAAACAACAAGGTCCAAGCAGAGGACCAAAAATTTTAGTGTGCGCTAAATATTAGCACCCGCTAACCGCTAACACGTGCATAGACTAACATGTACGCATTAGCGTTTAGCGCGTGGTTAGCGCACACTAAAACGCTTAGCGCACCTTAGTAAAAGGAGCCCTAAGCTGCAGTAAAATGCTCATTTACCACAGTTTATTACCCTTCCCCCTAGATGACAGGATTAAGATAAAGGAGTCTGTCCTGTTTTTGCCCATATGAGAAATATCAAAATCATTCCCAATTAGAAGTAATGGAATTTACATGACTTTGGCGTTACTTGAGTTTGAGGTATACCAGAAGTGAATAAAAAGTGGAGTATGTTTTTAGTCAAATCCATTATTTGTAGGCAAATCTGTGAGCAGGGGTCTACATAAGTCTTAATCTTCTATACAATAGGATTTTTGTTTGTTTGTCAAAGTTGGGTGAATGGTACTTATTGAGGGATCCTTTTATCAAGCTGCGATAGATGGTTAATGCGCGGAATACCGTGCGTTCAACCCCTTGCCGCGCTAGTCGCTAACACCTCCATTGACGAGGCGTTAGTTTTTTGGTGTGCCGCAAGGGTTAGCGCATTATGAAATGTCCAACGCGCTAACCCCCATAGCGCACCTTGATAAAAGGAGCCCTGAGTTTTTCCATGTTTTCTGTCATATTCTGTTGTTTGCTCTCAGAAGTACACTTTGGTCAACTATGTAATGTACTGACTAGTTAACAGAGACATTAAAATTCTTTACTGTATTTCATTTTGAATCACAGGATAAGTTATGGAACTGTTTGCTATGATCCATTGTTGCTGTAATGCTCTATTTATGACATAATAAGCAGCATAATTCAAAACATTAAAAATAGAATATATATTGTATTTGGATATGAATAAATCAAACACAGATTAAATATCTGTCACAGCCCATGATTAAATACAAATTACCAGAAAAGAACAAGGAATACTGAACAATGCTCCAACTAACCTCAAGAAATGTCTTACTATAAAACGTAGCTTCAAATATCAATAAATTCATATTTGTTCTGAAGTAAAAATGTCCCAAAAGATTGAATCATCAATCACAAGTTCTGAATGTTGACAAGAACTTTTAATAGGCTCCAAGGAGATTTTCAATATTGGTGTACCTTACAAAGAGACTTTCAAAACCATTGGGAGTAATAAAATAGTCAACATCAATGAACATTTACTGCTGGTCAGTAAATTCAACAGGCCATCGGCAATTCAAGCTGTAAAACGCAAATGAAATATTGAAAAGTTCTATAGAATCTATTCTCGTTTGCATATTTGAAGCACATGGTTATGAGACTCTGGCCAGAGGTTTGAGAATTAGCAATGTCACATCTAATCTTTCAAAATAAATTTTCACAATTAACTAATTTGATCAAGGGTAGTGAGGATTTGGATTTGTTTTTCATGCCATCTGTACATAATTAAAATGGGTAAGAATATCAAAGGTGTATTTTATAATGTAATCATTTATTCTGATTTAAAAATTCTATTTCAACTCCACTAGCAATTAATTTTTCTATGTTTTGTGTTATAGTTGTCTTGCGTACTCATTATTCAAATATGGGAAGAAAATGCCTCATAAAATATGGAAAGAAAATGCCTCATAAAAAATCCATATCCACTTCATTCATAAAAATATTTCAATAATTATTTTAAAAAATGATTATATGAAGACAAAAAATTCTTATATAAATTAAAGCAAAGCCCATGCATGTCTAAAGCTGTATCATTCAATCTGCTTCAGATTTTTTCAGTGTATCAGTCAGGTATCTCATTTATGGAATTTTCTGTTGATAATCTAAAATACAAGGGGGGGTACCGAAATGTTCTCAGCCCAACCAACCAGCTTCCTAAATTCTGAGCATTATTTTGCCACTGTAGCTGAAAAGAGCATCTTATTTCGTTAAATGCCAATATGCAGAAAAGAAATTCTATGGCTTGATATTGTTTCAGATCATTGATTGAACCGTATCCACATCATCCTCTTCTTGTTTGGGTTGAGAACTTTTCAGCACCCCCTCGTAAAGTGTATGGGAACCATATCAAGCTGTGTTACATACCATTATGATGTCAGGGGAATCATCTTAAGGCATAGGTGTGGGTGGTACAGTGGAATGAGGCATAGCTGTGGAAACAGTACAGTGAATAAACTTCACTCAGAATTATAGTACTATTGACCAAGGCAGAGCTCCAAAGTCAACTTGCCAATACTTCCTAACTCCAAACTGGAGTTCCTGCATGGTTATCATAAACTGCCAGTAAGACTGCTGCTTTTAAGCACTTGCAAGGTCACATGATCTACAGTGTCATGCTGTGAAACAAAGTAGCATTGGAATCTTTAGAAAACAATATAAATAAAAATAAGCACGTATCAAACAACTAGTAAACCACTCAAAACTATCCAAAGGTATAAAAATGCCATTTGGAACACGTCAAAAAGATTTTTAAATATGGCCATCCAAGATGGCCACTGTAACAAAAACTGTTCATAAAAAGCACATAAAGCCTCATTTTTGGAAAACAAAATATGGCCTTTTTTACAAAGTCACAGTAATATTTCCTGGCATGGCAAATGCAATGCAGCCTATAGGAATTGAATGGGCTGTGTGGCATTTGCTGTGTGGAAATCACTGCCATGGCTCTGTAAAAAGATTCCTAAGAAAGACTGCTGAAAAGTTCTCAGCCCAACCAAAAAGAGAATGATGTAAAGCCGTGGAACTTGCAAGTTATTCCACACTTTTTTTGATACTTTTCATTTCATATCATTGAAATGAAAAGTGTCAAGTAAAGTGTGAAATGGGCCTGTAAGTTTCATGGTTCTACATCATTCTCTTCTTGGTTGGGCTGAGAACTTTACAGTGGCCCCTCATATGTCTACATGAAGGGCACAACTTCCTCTACCTGATCACATTAAAATCCTCCTTATTCAAGCTCCGTTAGAGTTTTATATCACTGGCCACTGCGGTAAAAGCTCTGACTCTCACAGAACTCCTATGAGTGTTGGAGCTTTTACCGCAGGCTATTCCTCTACTCCAATATGTCTCTAAGATTCTGTCCTCTTGTATGCCATAATCATTTTTGTGTTATGTGCTGGTGATGATCCTTGAGAGATTGTTGAAGGGTGATGTCCAAACAATCCTGGAGCATGGGTGGGACATAGGCAAGGCTCCCCTTATGCAGATATCTTACAGAAAATCTGGTGAACCAATCAAAATACTATTGCAGTAATTCTTAATAGATAAAATGTACTTAATGCGTCTGATGTACCATGCATCCTTTTTTTTAATTTATTTATTTATACGATTTTATAATATTTACCAAGCATAAACATCTTGTACCGAAAAGTCAAATGAACTAAAATTTTCCAAAATTGAAAAATACAGTTAACCTTAAAAGTAAAAGTACATCAAGTAAAATAAACTCATTTGATCATACACTAGTCCTCAATAGTGGATCCAAGATTTAAAGAGTAGAGCAAGATAATTTAAAGAAAATTTATCAAGGAAAGCCATGTATCTACTGTAGTACAAAAGGTCAAACTTCCTTAGGCGCAGCTATTCCTTTCTCAAGACATTTCATTGAGAGAAAATTTATCAAATGAAATGGCTCTGTAAAGATACACTTCAAAAACCAGTATCTAACTACACATTTACATGGATATCTCAAAAATAAAATACCCCCCATTTGGGTCACTCCAGGTTTCAAGATTAGGAATTCTCTTCTTCTTTTTTGAGTCTCTTTAGAGACATCAGGAAATATCTGAATATGATGTCCCAGGAAGACCTTGGACCTATTTTTAAAGAAAAGTTTTAATATTCAATCCTTTTCTGGAGCCAAAGCCACAGACAACAAGAGAGTGGCTGAAACAGCCAGTTCTCTATCCGATTGTTCCAATATTGTAGAGTTGTCCAATGGTCTTTCCCGAGATTCCTCAACTTTTCCTTCTTCGACTTGAGATTTAACAAGAAGATAATATACCCTTGTATGAGGAGGTAAAGAGCTTTCAGGAATTTCCAATATTTCCATGAAGTAATGCTTCACCATTTCTCGAGGGGAAATTGATACGATTTTAGGAACATTTATAATTCTCAAATTATTAGCTCAAGCATTGTTCTCCAAAACTTCCAATTTCCTCCTGAGGATTGTATTATCTTTAACCAATAAATCTTGATTATATTTTACTGATGTTAGCTCTTTACTTGTATTTTGTGACTCTATTTTTAACTGAGATATATCTTGTTTTATCAATTTTATTTCTCCTTTCTGTTCTTTAAGTTCTTTATTCAGATTTTTAATTTGAGGATTTAAAGTCTCCTAATTTCACTACCAAATCTCATAATGCTTCAAGGGTGACCTCAGGGGGTTTAGTAGGAGAAAAAAAAATGTACTTGTGCTGTAGGAGACTGTTCTGGGATTTGATTTACCTCAATGAAGTCTTGTGCTCCCCCACCCTCAGTTTTCCCGGTCACAGGTCCTACCAGAGTGAGCATGTCACTCTGGGATGTTTCAGACGGCAAGCCCTCCAATGCACTGGCCTCCGGGAACAAGAGAGCTACCTCTTCAGGTGCATTATGGTCCCGTGGAGAGCTAGCTACCTGCGGCAACGGTTGGAGGGGCCATGCATCCTTACTTGGCAGCTTGACCTTAGAGCCAGTACCACAAGACCACTGCCCCAGTCACTACACATCACTGCTCCCGCTAAGCTGGGCAGGAGTCTTCCACCTATAGTCAGTATGGGGGTGCTGTTTCATGATCACATTTTCAATAGTAAAGGACAGGCATGCTCTGTCAGACTCCAAAGAACCTATCTGTCCCTGGTGATTGAAAATAGTAGCAATGTGGTTGGAGGACATCTGTTCAGCTTAGAGGGAACAGTGCTAGACAAAATCTCAGATAGGTCCAGGAGGTCTTTGAGAGAGGTAGGGATTCTGCTGGAGGGTGCATTCAGAGGGTAGAAGTATTTTCTAGAGGGGTAAAGAGATGTCTTCCAGGAGGGTGGAGAGCCTATAAAATGGTTCATGAGTGTTCATGAGTGGTTTATAGAGCCTATAAAATGATTCATGAATATTGTGTGCTGATATAGTCTGGCCACTAGATATTGTGGTTCAGAGAAATGATAGACATAGGTGTATCTTTGGCCAGGTACTAGTGACCTGGATTGGCCACTGTGAGAAGGCACATTGGCTTCCAGTAGCTCATCGAATCATGTATAAATTATGTCTGCTTACTTTTAAGTCCATAGTATTTAAAACCCCAGCATTCATTCATAAAGTTTTGATTTCTTACACTACTTCGAGAGTACTACGGTCAACTGATCAACATTTACTGGTTGTCCCTTCTTTAAAAGTTATTAATACACGGCGTCAATCTATCTTTTCGGTTACGGCTCCTCAAGCTTGGAATTCCCTTCCAATTTATTTAAGAGAGGAAAGGGTTTTGGATTAATTTAAGAGTAAACTTAAGGGCTTTCTTTTTAAAGATGTATTCAAGGATTAAATGAATTGCCTATGCCTTTAATTCTTCCTTATATTATAATGAATGTCTCTCCCCTCTCCCAATGTGTTTTTTACCTTAATCGTTACTTTTGAATTGAATTGTACTTCTTCTCCTAACTTTCCCTCTTTTTGACCTTGTATGTGCTTATTGAATTTTAATATGTTTAATAATAGTTTTGTTAGTTAAGGTATGTCATGTTATGTATTTATTGAAATTTTAATATGTTTAGTAATAATTTTGTTAGTCATGTTTGTTTCCCTCGATTTTGTAATTTTTAACTGTATATCGCTTAGAATTTGGAATAGGCGATTAATCAAAACTTATAATAAACTTGGAAACTTGGCTACTGAGCTTGATGGACCATTGGTCTGATCCAGAAAGCTATTCTTATGTTTTTATGTTCTTATCTTTGGGAAGGGTATCTGATCCTACTGGGAGATACATCATTAACTACTCTTTCCATAAAGAAATATTTCTTTAGATTAATCTAGAGTCTATTCCCTTTCACCATCATTCTATCATCCGTAGTTCCAGAGCTGTCTTTCAGTTGAAAGATGTCCTCCTCCTGTACATGTATACCATAAAAGGATATACATGTCTCCATAATTTCTCCCCTCTCCTGCCATTCTTCCAAAGTGTACACACTGAGATCTTACAGTCTATCCACATTGCTTTATAATGAAGAACTGACCATTTTAATAGTCGCCCTAAGGATTGACTTCATTCTGTCTATTTTCTTTCAAAGACAGAATTGTTAAGGTCAGCAAAATGAGGTCTCACCAGAGACTTCTAAAAAGACATTATCACCTCCATTTTCATAATGGCCATAACTCTCCATATGCACCCAAGCATCCTACTGGCTTTTGTCATAACATTTTCTACTATTTGACCACCTTAAGATCATCAGATGCAATCAACACCATGACACATTCTTCTTTCATGTACAACACCCTAATATTGTTAAATGGCATACTCTAGAAAGACAAAATCAGCTAGAATGCATTACTGACATGTAACAACTGTTTGACTCAAATCTCTGTCAGTGCACAATCATTAGAGCAAAAAACACCCAGAAGGTAGGAAAAAGCCTCAGAACCCCTCCCACACCAGCCAAATCATTCAAGTGTGGAAATGTCTTACAAGGGTAAGCATTACCTCATTGGCATAAAAAACCTCCTCAACTGGACTGCTTCTAAATGAGTCTGTACAATGCAGAGAACAAAGAGTCGAAGGGGATAAGTAATACATATTTAAATCCACATCCAATGTTACAGGGAAAAATAGAAACGAAGTAATGTGAATGACTTATCTTAGTCTCAATCGAGGGTCCATCTCACATTGACAGTGGCCAGCGTTTTGCCGAAAACTGCTGCCTCAGGATGCAAAGAAAACGATGAACTCCTGGAAAGCACAACACAATCGTTGTTCCTCTTCAAATCACTTCCAAAATTTGTCAAACGTGTGGGAAGGGTTCTGATTCTTTTTCCTACTTCCTGGGCATGTTTTGCTCTAATGATTGTGCAGTGACAGAGACTTGAGTCAAACAGTTGTTACATATCAGTAATGCATTCTAGCTGATTTTGGCTTTCTAGAGTGTGCATTTAACAATATAAGGGAGTTGTATTGTCCATTAGGATTGTCCTTCTGAACGTTTATTGGTATAACATTCTTCTTTCATGACTCGGTGCATGGGCCACTGCTATTTAATATATTTATAAATGATCTAGAAACAGGGACAAAGTGTGAGATAATAAGATTTGCGGATGACACAGAACTATTTAGTGGAGCTCGGACTAAAGAGGACTGCGAAGAATTGCAAAGGGACTTGAACAAACTAGGGGAATGGGCAACGAGATGGCAGATGAAGTTCAACGTTGAGAAATGTAAAGTACTATATGTGGGAAGCAGAAACCCGAGGTACAGCTATACGATGGGAGGGATGTTATTGAAGGAGAGTACCCAAGAAAGGGACTTGAGGGTAATGGTGGATATGACAATGAAGCCGACGGCACAGTGTGCAGCGGCCGCAAAGAGAGCAAATAGAATGCTAGGTATAATCAAGAAGGGTATTACTACCAGAACGAAAGAAGTTATCCTGCCGTTGTATCGGGTGATGGTGCGTCCGCATCTGGAGTACTGCGTCCAATATTGGTCGCCATACCTTAAGAAGGATATGGCGTTACTCGAGAGGGTTCAGAGGAGAGCGACACGTCTGATAAAAGGTATGGAAAACCTTTCATATGCTGAGAGATTGGAGAAACTGGGACTCTTTTCCCTGGAGAAGAGGAGACTTAGAGGGGATATGATAGAGACTTACAAGATCAGGGATACAGGGGTATAGATAGAGGTTTACTGCACAGGTCCTGGACCTGTTGGGCCGCCACGTGAGCGGACTGCTGGGCACGATGGATCTAAGGTCTGACCCAGTGGATGCATTGCTTATGTTCTTATGTTCTTAAACATTCTTTATCTCCTATACATGCACGACGGTACATTTTTTTAGCATTAAATTTTAACTACCCAATATTAGACCACTTTTCAGGGTTCACAAGATATCTCCTCATGTTATTCACCCCTTCAAGGGTGTCTATCCCATCCTGTTGCTAATTATGGTATAATCTACAAAAGCAAACTTTTCCTGATATCCCTTCCACAATTTTAATTATAGTTAAAAAGAATGAGACCCCCAAGACATACTACCGATAATGCTCTTATCCTCTGAGTTAACTCCGTTTACCGCTACCTTCTGTCAAGGGCCAAGGTATTACATTCATGTGTTTATTCTTCTTCTGACATCCAGCCATTTGCCTCAGACATGCTACTTTTCAACATCTTGCCAAAGATTAAAGACTTCACTGTTGCTGAATTTAATAAGCTGCTTTCCCATATTTCCATCAAAGAGAAAAGGCATACCCCGCAGCTTGAATCTGATCAGAAAATTATCACACCAGCAAATAGGGGTAATATCGACATCAGAAACTGATGGAAAATAGCTGCATCCTCATTAAAGAAAACTAAATCCGAAACATACCCTGCAGAATGACTGGCATCAGAAACAACTGACAGAAAAGCAAGATCCAATAAGGAAGATAATAAAACCTTCACTTTCTCCATGTTGTAAATGTGTGCGTTGACTTTGAAGTTCCGCAGAATCATCTGTTAAGGGGACTCCGGTATCCAGGTAGACCATCAACTATGCAAAGGCCAGGACTCCAGAAACCACAATTTCTTGTGTATAATATACTAAACAATGAGAACATGTATTTGTTTCTCCCTAATTTTACTAAAATAACTTCCAAATTGTTGCTGTGCAGGATAGAACTTTCTGTAACTGGGAGGCAGAATTTGAAAATGAATCCACTTCGCCCTCCTTATGTTTCCTGACAAGACTGATGGACTAATGAATAGTTAAGAGGCTAAACACGAACCCACAAAAATACCTCTGCCTCTGAAAACCAAGACTCTGAAAGACTGAAATAGACTATCAAAATATTGCAAATCTTTACCAGTTTACTTCAAACAGGACAAATATGTATAAGCGTAATATTCAAAACTGTTATCAGATCATTAGTAGTATTTTTCGCTCCACTTTTTTTTCACCCAAAAGTGGGTGGAAATGTCGATGTGTCTTATGCAGCGAAGGTATAAATTTTTAACCCACCCCCCCGGTTGGGCCTTTTAAAAACACACCCAGTGCCTTTTTTTAACCCTCATCCCATTCAGAGGGCAGCGCTGGCCCAGGCAGGCAGGCGGAAAGCTCACGCCTGACGGCCGACGCTGAAAACACCATTCAGAGAGCGGCGCTGGCACCGCTGGACTACCAAGACAATGAGAGAGGCTTAAGGAGGTGCGAAACAGGATGGGAAGAGGTAGCGTGGACCCAGGCAGGCGGGCAGAGGGCTCATGCCTGCTGGCCGATGCACCACTGGATCACCAGACAATGGGGAGATTTGAAGATGGATGGGACTGGGCGGGGGGTGTTTTAAAAAGGGACGAGGGTTAAAAAAAGATACTGCCGGACGGGACAGGGGTGTTTTAAAAAGGGATGATGGTTAAAAAAGGTTGTTTTTAATTTTTGTTTCATTGTTCTGCATATTGGAGATTGCTCCATGCTCTAGGAGGGGGTGGGAGTTCATGCTGTGGTATTCTTGATTATTGTTCCAGTTTTGTATGGGACTTGTTTCTGTTTTGGGCTATGCACTGTTTGTAATTTATTTTGGAAACCAATAAAAAATATTGTACCATAAAAAAGAGAGGGGGGGGATTAAAAAAAGGTACTGGGGGGCAGGTTAAAGGACAGGGCAGTTAAGTGGGACAGGGTACAGAGCCTGGCAAGGAATGTAGGGTTGGGTACAGAGCCTGGCAGGGAGAATTTGGTTTAGAATGGTTCTTTTCTTGTTTTCCTCCTCTAAATTTAGGGTGAGTCTTATGGAGCGAAAAATACGGTAAGTGCCTAAAATGATGTTAACTCAAACATATATGTAAAGGTGAAAAAGTGTTCTATATCAAGCCTTTAAAACAGCAAAATACAATAACAGAGACCTGCTTTAATGCTCACACAGGGGACAGAACTCATAACATTCAAACATACATTTTGAGACATTCCACAAGTAGTTCAGAACTAGTTAAGATTATTAAGAATTGATGGGATGTGATACAGATGCATCCCATATTTGAAACTTGTTCTGTCAGGTTAGTGTTTTCCTGTGGCAAAAATTGGGATTGGATTAAGATGTACTGTTTGGACAAGGTATATTAAGTGGTTTGCAATCAGGTACTCAAGCATTTTCCCTATCTATCCCAGCAGGTTCACAGTCTATCTAATATACCTAGGGCAATGGAGGATTAAGTGTTCATCTATAAGTTGATGCAAAGTAGATGCCTGTTTTGAACTCATTTTTTTAAAGGCACAGAAGTAGACATGTAACAGATAGAAATAACAGATAGAACAGTAACAGATAGAAATAAATATGTGCAGCCAAATTTGTATGCTCAGAATTGGGCACACAAAATGTCACAAAATATGAAAAAAATATGTTAACCCACACTCAACCAGATCCTCTGCAGACTATCAATGCCTAAGTGAAGGAAAAGATTTCAGAATACCACCCCAAAGATCATATTGCTATTCTCCTTTGGTTTTCGGTGGTAAAGGGTATCTATCATTGCTCAAAAACCTTCACTATTAAGAGGACTACTAAACAAGGATTATATAAGAACATAAGAATTGCCACTGCTGGGTCAGACCGGTGGTCCATCGTGCCCAGAAGTCTGTTCATGCAGCAGCCCTCTAGTCAAAGATTAGCGCCCTAACTGAGACTAGCCCTACCTGCGTACGTTCTGGTTCAGCAGGAACTTGTCTAACTTTGTCTTGAATCCCTGGAGGGTGTTCTCCCCTATGACAGACTCCAGAAGAGCATTCCAGTTTTCTACCACTCTCTGGGTGAAAAAGAACTTCTTTATGTTCGTACGGAATCTATCCCCTTTCAATTTTATAGAGTGCCCTCTAGTTCTCCTTACCTTGGAGAGGGTGAACAACCTGTCCTTATCTACTAAGTCTATTCCCTTCAGTACCGTGAATGTTTCGATCATGTCCCCTCTCAATCTCCTCTGTTCAAGGGAGAAGAGGCCCAGTTTCTCTAATCTTTCACTGTACGGCAACTCCTCCAGCCCCTTAATCATCATAGTCACTCTTTTCTGGACCCTTTCGAGTAGTACCGTGTCCTTCTTCATGTATGGCGACCAGTGCTACACGCAGTACTCTAGGTGAGGGCGCACCATAGCCCGATATAACAGCATGATAATCTTCTCCAATCTGTTTGTGATCCCCTTCTTTATCATTCCTAGCATTCTGTCACCCTTTTCGCCGCCACCGCACATTGCGCAGACAGCTTCATTGGCTTTACGATCAGAACTCCCAAGTCTAATTCCTGGGAGGTGTCTCCAAGTACTGCCCTGGACATCCTGTATTCATGTATGAGATTTTTGTTACCTACATGCATCACTTTACACTTATCTATGTTGAACCTCATCTGCTAAGTCGATGCCCATTCCCGAAGCCTGATTATGTCACGTTGCAGATCTTCGCAATCCCCCTGCATCTTCACTACTCTGAATAACTTTGTATTGTCCGCAAATTTAATCACCTCACTCGTCGTATCAATGTCCAGATCTCTTATAAAGATGTTGAAGAGCACAGGTCCAAGCACCAAGCCCTGCGGCACCCCATTGGTGGCGCTCTTCCAGTCCGAGTATTGTCCATTTACACCACTCTCTGTTTCCTATACTCCAGCCAGTTTTTAATCCATGTGAGCATTTCACCCTCGATTCCATGGCTCACAATTTTCCGAAGTAGTTGTTCATGTGGAACCTTGTCAACCGCCTCCTAAAAATCCAGATATACAATGTCAACTAGGTTGCCCTTGTCTATCTGCCTGTTTACTCCCTCAAAGAAGTGCAGCAAGTTCGTTAAACACAATCTGCCTTTGCTAAAACCGTGCTGACTGGTCCTCATCAGCCCATGTCAGTCAAGGTGATCAATGATGCCGTCCTTTATCAGTGCCTCTACCATCTTACCCGGTACCGAGGTCAGACTCACCAGTCTGTAGTTTCCTGGATCTGCCCTCAAACCTTTCTTGAAGATCGGCGTAACATCCGCCACTTTCCAGTCTTCCGGAATCTTTCCCAATTTGATTGACAGATTGGCTATTAGTTGAAGCAGTTCAGCTATGGTCCCTTTCAGTTCCTTGATGACCCTCGGATGGATGCCATCTGGTCCTTGGGATTTATCGCTCTTAAGCCTATCAATCTGCCTACACACCTCCTCTAGACTGACTGTCAATCCTGTCAGCTTTCCGTCTTCGTTTCCAGCATATAACCTGATGGGTTCCTTCAATCAATATATTTTCTACTACATTGATCCCACTAGACGCCGCATAAACTCGCTAAATTTTCCAAAGAAGGCTCCAAACTATGCTGGTCCTGTGGAAAATTTGAAGGTACACTGCTGTACATGTTATACCAATGCTCACATATTAAATTGTATTGGGATAAAGTCTGGAGCACCATATCCACCATTCTAAATATTAATTATTCTTAAAATTATTATTCTTGGACAACATGGTCTCACATATTCTATGCCCGAACCCAATGCTCGTTTACTTAACATCTTATTATTCTTGGCTATTAAAAACATCTTGCACTGTTGGAAGGACTTATCTAAGGTACAATACATTGTATGGTGGAACACGGTATGCATAACCAACAAATCATTCTATTAGCTCATTCCTTAGAGTATGGAGAACTGTTCAACTTTATTGTGACTTGGACAGTTGACATAAATTACCTCAATTTTATATCAATGTAATATTTATAAAATATATAGAGAGTCACTTCTTGTCAGTTAATTAAGTCGCTTGGGATGCTCAGTATGATGCTCATTGGGAACTCTCTTCTTTACACGTATATACTCCCAGCTGAAATTATTTGTACTGGCCCTGCTGGATTTGGTTGACATGAGACACTGGTTGTATTGGCTTATAATTAATACCATCTTCCTGCTTATTAACTGTGATATGTACTAGTCTGTTTCATGTTTAAAGTTATCTTTTGTATATTTACATATATGTATATTTGCATATTTATAATAATTATTTGTATACTATGTATATTTATTTTGAAAAATAAAAAATTTATGAAAAAAAAGAATTATGTTTTGAAAATGCCCCTCCAAAAAAAAAAAAAAAAAAAGAGGACTATATAATTTCATCCTTCTTTTGCATTTTACTACTCAGTCTAATATTAAAACAATTTTTTGTCTTTTCTATTATTGGCCATATTCAGCTTGGCCATATTCAGCTTTAGGTGGCAATGGTGGACAGGCAGGCTGAGACACGGGCCTGAATACCTATAGAGATTTCAGGTGTGGAGATCAGGTAGTAATGTATATTATATTGTTTAAATAAATGGGTTTTAAGATCTTTTCAAAATTGATAGTAAGTAAGAAATGGAGAAACAAGAAGATTCAAACATGAATTCATTAATCCTGCTGGGAATGCTAGGGTCCTATCCAAAACAAGGTAAGCCGGTGCTAAGCCAAATAAAACTTTAAAACAAATGCATCCAAATTTAAATAACACTCAAAAAAAAAAAATGAATATGGGCTGGAGTTTTGCTTTGATCATATGAACTTGGATTGTTTATACCAGCTACCCTGTTGCAATCTCCTAAAGCAGCAAGCATAAAATGCAAGGCTTTTATGGATTAAATGCTATCTCATATCCTGGTTCCACAGTTCTGTATATATTAATACTTTGATCGCATGTTCTTTTCTATTTGGTCTTGCAAGGCTGCTTATTAGAGATTTATTCACTATCTATCTTCCTTTTTGATCTTTCGTATTGTGATGCTTTCCCCCCCCCCCCCCCCACCCTGAGGTTTTGAAAGCTGCAATTATTGAAGAGACAAAGCTGCTATGCTTCCATTACTGCAAAGGGGAGGATAATGCAGTATTCTGTGACATCGTTACACTACAACAATTAATGTGACTTGAAATTTGCCTTATCTTGTAAATCAGACAGCCATTAATCTTACAGTGTCAACTTGTGTATCTAGTAAATGTAACAAATTTTGACATGCAATGGAGTGGTCAGCAACTATTAATGTATTCATGAAATATCCCTATTTATAAAAGCAAAAAAAAGCAAGGTAGAGGTTTTCAAAAGAATATAGTAGGAAGTAGTGTTGGTTCCCCAGATGAAACTTACTTGGATAGGTGTCCTGTGAAAACATTGGGAGGAAATCTGGGAGAATCTCCAATTGGGAAACCTGAGGGTTCACAGTTGAATAGGGATGTGTCCCAAGAAGGACAAGGAAAAAAAAACCAAGCAGATCATATGGACTAGTATGGGTCTAGGGCAGTGGTTCCCAACCCGGTCCTGGAAGACTACAGGGCCAATCGGGTTTTCAGGATAGCCCTAATGAATATGCATAGAGCAGATTTGCATGCCTATCAATTCCATTATATGCAAATCTCTCTCAAGCATATTCATTAGGGCTAGCCTGTAAACCAGATTGGCCTGGTGGTCCTCCAGGATAGGGTTGGGAACCACTGCTCTAGGGCAAATAGCTGCCAGCAATGGAATCTGAATCTCACCTATTTCCCTCTTTAGTGGGCTAAATAATATTCTCAACCAACAAAACAGATCTCAATCTACCTAGTATAATGGAGGAAAAACCTTCAGAATTCTACAGGAGTCAGTGCCATAAAGCACTTCATCTTAGGACTGGATATCTCTCAATGGCATAAAATAACAACCATCCATGTATTCGTATTAATTCAACGTGTGATAAAATGAGAAATATGATTTAAAAAAATAAGCAAGCACTTATCATATGTCCCAACAGGATCCGTTTCACAAAAAAGTGTCTTCAGGGGATCCAAGTGCTGCACCTAAAGAAACAAACAAAACATTGCACACTGAGCAAAGAAAGTTATGAGGTAGAACTGCTAAGTAATGACACAACCACTTGGAAAATGCCTCAAGCACTAGAAAATGCAAAAAAGAAAAAGAAATGGCACGGAAGTAAGAAAATGAAATAGAGTAAAACTCACCATGGAGCAAAAAGAATACACTCCTAACACTCCATGTGATTCCCAGACCAGCTTCGAAATGGAGTAGCGCTCTAAAAAGACGCTGAGAGAAACCCCGCCTATTCAGTCCTTGTACCGCCTGGGGAAATATTATATTGGACAATATCTGGATGACTGAAACTAGTACTTATTCTCAATTACAGGGTCGGTTATTTAGGCCTTCATATAATGATCCGTGAATATATATTAGAATTGGTGCCCATTCTTGCACAATTTGGATACAAGATGCAAATGAGTGTTTAACTCATTTAGATCCCTTAGACAAACTTTGTGCGAAATCTTTATGCATTGCTACTTTTGCCCTATAGCAACATGTGAGAATTTTTTTTATCTTCCTCCTTCACATAGCAAAAACAAGATTTAAAGAGCCCACATCCCTGAGTTTTTAGCAGTTGTACAACAAAGCTACTGCCAGAGGTTATGTAGTGAAAAAGCAGCTGTCTCAGCAGGAGTAAGGGGTGAGTTCTGGTCCAGGGGTGGATGGGGACAGAAGACATAAAGCAAGCCTGACTCTAAGATTATTTCAAGGGGGATTCTTTATCATTTTTTTATTCCCTGTTTGGTGATGATTGGGTCCATACACACTGGACCACAAGAGAATGGAGGTTTTCTTGGAAAAGGAAGAGGAAGTAGCTTTTAGAGAGGCCAGGGGGATCAGGTGAGTTTTTAAGGGTAAAATGGAGGGAGGGGGGGTGTTTGAGCTGCCGTGGCACCCATTCAAAGACTGTCATTCATCGAATGCAAGATAAGTGCATTTGTTTTGAAGAACTATTGTTGCTTTGGCCTGTATGAGCTATTGTGGATTTCTAAAGTGCTTTTTCTAATATGGTGCAATGATGGATGTAATAGATGTCTAGTGCCAGCTTGCATTGCTGATTATGACATGATGACAAAATAATGAAAAACCAAGAGGACTGGAGGGAATATCGCAAACAAAAAATCAAATCAACACTCCAGCATCAAAAACACCAAAGAAGCCAGAAAATATAATTCTTAAAGTGAAAGAAAAGCCTCAGACATGCGTAGAGGTGAACCCAGGGCAGGATTAATTCGTCGAGGGCCCCTAGGCACACAAGTACACTGGGCCCTCTGCCCCGCCCCACCCCACCCCACCATGCACCCAGGCAGAAACAGGAAGCTGCGTCAGAGGGAAGCTTTGGGCAAGCAACACCACTTGCACAATGACAGTTCCCATTGCCTTTCTTACCCGCGTTGCTTGCTTGTCTTACTTTCTGTCGATGGGGGAGGGCTGCATTGCCGATTGGGGTGGGGCCCGCATTGCTGATCGATGCTGGAGGGCCCATCGCCGTTTGGAAAAAACAATGTTGATGCCCTCCTTCATCGAGCCCCCCTGACCATTTCGGGCCCTAGACATGTACCTACTTGGCCTATTGGTTAATCCTGCCCTGGGTGACCCACACTCTACCGCTCTAGCATCACTGGCAGAAAAACTTTTGCATGAATTTATTAAATACAGTGGTGCCTCGCATAACGGACGCCTCGCACAGCGAACGCTGCGCATAACGAACTTTTTGTCTTGCTCCCTATAACGAACTTCGTTTCACACAACGAAGTCGCCCGAGGGGCCCGGGGGGGGGGCGGAACTACTCTCGCCGCTTCCTAATGTGAGCCGGGAACAGCAGCACCCTCACCTTACCTCGGATGCCGAGTTTTCCGGCTTTCTTTTTCGGCCAGCCACACGCTTTCAGGGAGCAGCACATGCGCGCATGCTCTGTTGTTCAATCTTCTCCTCTGACGCAACCGGAAACCGGAAGTTGCAGGAGAGGAGAACATTGATCAACTCCAGCAGCTGCGCGTGCACAGCTTTTTGAGATCGTGCCGGGAGCCAGACCCGCTGATGCACAGCAGCAGTGAATATTGTGCAGACAAACTAACCTGCTGGTACAGCCGAAGAGGGAGGAAGGAAAACTGTTGAATTTCTTGGGGGAAAGATGAGGAGTTCTGGCCAGCAGGGGAGGGAAAGCTGGACAGTACGGGGGAGGAGCAGTAGGGAAGGCAAGAGATCACTGCCCTCTCCAGCCAAAATTTTCCTTTTCAGAGGGACCCCGACATGGCAGCCATTCTCACAAACTGCCTGCGGCTGCCCCGAAGTTTTCCCTCTGC